>NW_026901276.1:3007500-3467223 GCF_033783945.1 Neopsephotus bourkii
AAATTCAAATGTATGTTATTACAGTTCGGGGAAAATGCCCTTATTTACTGAATCAAAGACAGGTATCTGATTTTAATTGTTTTACAATGGCAGCTACTGTATGTTTTCATTGACAATGGCTGTAAAATGAGATGTCATATGAAGAAGCACAGCTGAGGACAACTAGGAGGAACAGAAAAAATTTCCTGCTTGTATTAGATTCACAATACAACTTCTTCAGAGAGGATCCATTGAGTGACACAATGCAGAAGAAACGAAACTGTTAATGCAACTTTTATCAAACAATGTGTGTTTGCTATTTACCTACCTTGCCTCACTGCTGTGTTTGCTTCCTTCTACATCTGAAGCACTTTAATATTCAGGTTATTAAATAACCTCATGTGTCACAGCTGTTACTTCATCTTTAGTGAAAGGCTAGAAGCTAAATGTCATACCTAAAATACTCATTTCTTCTCGGAAATGATCATTTCAGATGCAGGAGCCCGTTCTGCGGCAGTGGCCCCGTGCTTCCTGCAAAGCCATGCTGGGCTGGACTTGGGGGGGTGACCTGACCATCGCACCTCCTGGTGAAGGGACTTTGGGAAGGAAAGGGGAGCAGGCAGCCAGCTCTGTGTCATGGCATATCCCAGCAGCCAAGCGGCCCCCAGAGCCGGCTGCAAGCTTGTGCAGTTTAGAGCAGCTATAAGATGTACTCTGAGCTTTGCCAGTGGCCACAATTGGTTGCCTTGAGTTGGAGGCAAGCAAAGAGGAGGAAAACCTGCCATTCCCTCCATTCCAGCAAAGCATGCTGAGCACTGCCCCAGCATGCCCAAGGACTCGGCTCTGGGAAGCCTGACTGAGACTTTCATCCTCAAGACAAATGCATCACTTCACCTGCACTTTGCTTTTACAGACAAGATCCTTCGAAGAACTCCTCTGACACCTCAGTTGCAAGACAGGGGCGTGCTGCAGTGTGGCTGCAGGCTGTCTCTCTCCCTTTGCTTGCCTGTGGCAGCCCATGTGCTGCAGGGCTGCTGCCTCTTCCGCACTGAGAGCTGCAGTCCCATGGCACTCTCCTCTCTGCTGCCATGCCGGGGATTCAGCTGCAGCCACTTGCATCCAGAGCTCACACCCAAAGCCCAGGGTGACTGCCTTCCACAGAAAACAGGAGGTCTGAGAGGTTACAAGGGCATGTCCTACCAGTTCAAGGGATTACACGGTCTGCAATTTGTTTTGCCTATGGTACACCAGGAGGTCCCCCAGGAAACTTCAGTTTGTTAACAGGAAATGGTAAAGCCTGTTGTATGATGGGGACAGCATTAGCAAGTGCTAATGCACAATGCATATTGCACTCCTCGGTGCAGCAGATTTTAATGGCAAGTAACCATATTCTGAATAAACCTGGCACCTAGTACTGGGACAAATGACTGACCACCAGATTCTCATTTATCCAGCTGTTTTCTTGTCCTTACTGATCCTATTAGAAGAAAGGGAGATTGAAAAGAATAACAAGAGCTGAATGAACATTTTTCCTTGAAGGGAGACATGCACTGCTTGCTCATCACTCACAGCTTTTTTAGCTAGCTAACAGTGCAAGGAACCAAAAAGCAGTTTGCTGCTGAGATGACAGAGCACTGCAGTATGAGAACTGCACAGCATTGCCTAAGCTCCCTTGCCACGGTGGCACACTGTCCCTGAAAGCACTCGGGCATGAAATAGTAACTTTCACTTCTCCCTTTCATCATTGCTTAAACAATGACCATCACTTGAAATTCCCCTCTCCCTTCCGAAAATGGTGTGTATGTGTGTCCTGTATCATACCACAGATTTCTAGAGCAGTGTTTTCTATTCCTTCAGACTTTAGCTGTTTGCGTTTGGTAATGTCTTGGCCTTGGTCTTTGTTTACTTTAAGTCCCATCCTCACTTAGTTATTTATTTCAGACAGGCAGGAAAGGTGGTTTCAACCAGGAGACAAATCCCTTTCGGCAAATACCTCCAGGTGAGGGCTGTGCTGGTTTCATGCCTCCGCACCAAGCCAGATTTCAGCCTGTGGCACAGCTGACAGATGAGAGGTGGTTAAATCGAACTGCCTCATTGGCTTTTTTCCTGCGGGCCCAGAGGGTATGCCAGGAAGCAAAAGCTGAAATCCTTTCACTTATCCTGGGCTAAGCCATTTGCTCCAGGGCATCAGAGAGCCGTGGCTGTAAAGATTTCTTCAAGCTGTTTTTGGCTGCTGGTCCTCCTACCTCTGCCATCAGCACAGGAAGGCAGGCGCCAGGAACCAGAGCCCCACAGGAGGCTCAGTTTGGCTGCCCTGGGATAGCCAAGCCTTGCACTGGGCTCTGTGAGATAGCTCTTCCCTATACAGAGCTTGGCACAACTTTCAGCTGTGGCAGCAAAGCTGAAGCTGAAGCTGAAGGCGACAGTGTTGTACCTAGAGATGTATATTTAGGAGAGAAAGCTTGATTTTTTTCTTAAGTCCACGCAGAAGATGCAGGGAGCTGCAAGAACAGGGTGAGGAACACCTCAAGCTCCTTTGCTTTGTTCAGAAGTCCTTTCTTTAGTTTAAAAATGAGCAGGAATTACCAGAATTCTATCAGTTTAACCAGGTAACAAAAAAGTCTGCAGCCTCCCTGTGAAGTAAACAGATCCCATCCCAGCAGGGAGAGGTTAGAAACTGCTGATTCATTTGCAAAATGGTCCAATCCCAGAAACCCTTTAAACCCGCATTATACAATCTGCTACCCCCATCAAAGCTATGGGCAAGTGGGACGAGGCATGAGGACTCAGTGCAATGTCCACTGGTGTCCCACGTGGGTCTGGTGGCACAGGTTTGCTCCCACAGAAACTCTGTGGCAAGAGTGACAGCAACATGGAAAGGGACATTTCAGTCTTGCCAAGCTCCTATTCCCGTCTCCTGTGGGATCAGAGTCACAGCCACCCTTTTTAATATTAAGGATGTGTACAACTACCTTCTACTTATCATACATACTGCAAAACTGTGTTTGGTTTTGCTGCTGAGTAGTGAAGTGGTGTGTTTTATAGGGTACATCACTCATTGTAGGGACTTGACTGTGACATACAGTTGATCAATGGCCAGCTAGACAAAACTAGATAGATATATGGGATGTCCTCCTGTACTGCAGATGATCTGGCACATAGATATGTTTTACTCACAGGAGTAAGATCTTTGTAATGCTGTATTACTTCTTGTTGTTGCTATTACCTGATATTATCTGACTCTGATTAGTCTTTCAGTCTACATCTGATGGTTCAAATTAAAAATGAGCATCACTCTACTCAGTGTTGTGAACTCTTACAATTCTTTTACTGCGGTTTTCACCAAGTCTGTTTTTCCTCTGAGCCCTGGAGCCTGGAGTATTGTGATTTAAAAGAAAAAAATAATAATCTCAGTTTTCATTAAAAGAAAATAAAAATGTCTGATTTCATGGTTATAAAGGAAAAGGCTGAGAAGGCTCAAAAATAAAGTGAAGAATGAACTCATTATCTATTACTGCTTAAAATCTCATCACTGTTTTGGGTTCAGGACTGAAAAACTAGAAAGCATGAAGACAATGACTTTAAATATAGATTTCATTTTCATGTGAAGGTGGTTTGCTAGTTGGGTAATTTTTACAGGTAACTTGTGCCAAAGAAAATGAAGAGGAAAAAAAGCCTTTAATGGATAGCTATAAATGTCTCCACTTTTTCTACGATATCAGTAATCTCTGGCATTTTGCATCTTTGCAGAGTGCTTTTTTTATTCAAGAGATGGCCTCAGTCAAAATGTGAAAATGCTGTAAGAGGGAAAAGACTTGAACAGTTCCCAGCTTAACTGATAAAAGAAAACATTGTGGGCTCTGCAAACATGGGCAAAATTAAACTGTTAAGGGTGTATTTTCATCAGAAGAAGATGCAGGGAAGGAAGGCAAGGGAGCTCCAGAATGTGGCTGTGCCCTGCCATCAGTCTGAGACCCATGGCAGAGGTTCAAAGGGGGCTGGTGAGCAGCAGCCTCCTGACCAAGTTGCCCTGGCCAAGGGATGGAGAGCATGCACACAGCCAATGGAGGAAGCCAGCAGATCCTAAGAGCTCAGGATAAACCTTGGAAGTTGCAGCTGGAGAGCATGCAGCAAGGATCACTGTGGGTAGCTGGGCTGTTTTTCTAGCAGTCCTACAATCAGGTTTCCTGAAGAGACGTTAAGATGCAAGCTATGTATTTTTCCTAGTACTTTTTTTAGCTGCCAAAACATGGTGAATTATATTTTCTTCAAAAAATTTTCATGTAAATAAAATCTAAAAATTGTTCAAACTACAAGTCATCAAACGAGGGACAACTATTAGTGCTCGAAGTGGCAGATGTTGGTGCATTTACATTTCCATCTGCCTTCTTGGTAGTTACAGAAAATTGCTAGCTATGATTTTTCTTTTCTAATCTGAAGTGGAGAAGCTTTTCCAATCAATGCCGTCTTACTTCTGACAACTGCCATGGTGATTTTGCCTCGATTTGTCCCACCGAGAGAAGCCCACTCTGGTTTTTTGGGCCAACTGCTGCTGGAGGACAGGGAGACTGGGCAGCAGAAACCCCTCTGTGCAGCCTGGTGAGAGCAACCTTTCATGATGGTAGAAAAAGATGAAAACTTTGCTCCTGCGGCTAATCTTGCAGCAGTTCCACCACCAGTTGCCTTCCCCATGTACCCCAGATCCCTCCATAAACACCCTTCCATCCTTACACTGCTTCTCAGGGGGCTGGAGACATGGTGTGGGCTCTTGCCAAGGGCTCCTCCAGCAGAAGTGTGAAAAACAGTCCCTTCCTTACCACAGGGAAACCTCAATAGCTACAAGGTCACAGCCCACCGTGTTAAATAATGACTCAGCTCCTGGTTCTCCCTTCCAGTATGAGAGAGGGAGTTCTCCTGCTGTAAACCCCAACTTAAAAGGCAAGGCACAGCCACAGCTTTTTGGAAGCCCAGCAGTGGTTGCTGGGAAGCTCCAGCAGCTCTCTCAAGCCCTGCAGCATTGCCTGCGGCACCAGTGGCCTGGTTTTGATGGCTGTGACCCACGGGGCTTCCAATGCCTTGCCCACTTGCTGTGCTTTCCTGGAGGGATGATGTAAACTGTCCAGGCATGCACTAAGAAAATCTGTCCCCCATGCGCTCTATTTGTTAGCTGTGAGGTGAGATCTGACCTTCCAAGGCAGGAAAGGAGATGCAACACGGGGTGCTGGGCATCTCTAGAATGGGCTGCCAGGCTGGCAGCAGCTTGGAGCGCAGGGTTGTAGGGGAGCGTTGCACCATGGCATAAGGCAGGAGGGAGAGCAGAGGGGCTCCAACCGAGCGAGCACTGCTGGAGCAGGGGAGTGGGGTGGAGGGGACCGGTGGGATGCGGTTGTCCTCCCAGGCACAAGCAACTTCAGGACTTCTGCTCCAGCCACTGACCAGTGCCTGCAGGTGAGATCAAACTCTCTTGCCCACAGGAACCACACCGAGGAGCTGCCGCTGCTGACATCGGGAGCTCAGGGGGGGGGTTCTGCACAGTCTTTCATGCTCTCCTCTCTGTGTGCTATTTATCTTCCCCCTTCCCTGGCTGTGCCCAGATTTTACCTGCGTATCTTAATTCTCATCTGTTTTCGCATAAGATACATTTTAGCCCTGCAGCATTGTGCTGCTATGACAACAGGCTTGCACTTCTGCTGCTTTCACACCCTTGTTTTTCTTGTATTAGGACTCTTCCCCTCATCTTCCAGCCTTGCTGTAAAGACATGATTTCATCCTTTATTGTTGTGGGTTGTTTTTTTTTTTTTAGCAAAATTTGTTCTGCTGACTGCTTGCCCGTAAGTGTTTTTAGCACTGGAGGTGCCTAGAGAAGGTGGAAACCTACTATGTCTATTGCTAGACCCACAGTTGCCTGCCTGTGTCCAGGCATTCAGAAGTAGTCAAAGTTTTAAAATGAAAAACCTTGTGTTAGCCAGGATTGCGACAGACCCAGCTTTCAGCTCTGCTGAACAACCAGAACCCACTTCCACCGACTTGGAAAATAATGGCTTAAGCATGCCATGTTTGCACAGCAGCGCAGTTGGAAATACAGGCAGGGGAACATAAATATGGTTATTTCCTCCATGAGTTTCCTCACATGTAGAAAATAAGTGAGGAAAGCTGGGAAGACTGTAGACAGCATGCAGGGACATAGTAATTAAGGAGTAGAGAGAGGATTTAAAACCCCAACAAGTATGAAGTCTGTAAAATTTTGAAGTTAAACTGTTTTGTTCTGCAGAAAGAAGTTGTGCAGTTCTTAAATAAAAGTGTCCTTAAAACAAAATAAGCAATTTTACTATTTGCTTGCACGTTCAGATAGATATTTAATCAGTTTTACAGATCCGTTGATGGCTAGTTTATATGAGAGAGGCCATGTGTAAGCACTGTCTGAATATACATAGTCAGAAGTTACTTTAAATAAAATAAACCCTCATCTACAGATTTTCATAGAGGCAAACTGCAAATACAATGCTCTTCAGTAAAGCATGTTACATTTCAATCTCTTTTCATCTTTGGATCTTGTCATCTTAAGTGGAGTTTTTGCCAAAGAAATAATTAGTACTGTGTTATTGTTACAAACACAGTAACATAAAGGGAAGAGAGGATATTCTTCTGCAAGAAAAGGAAACCTTTCATTAAAAAATAAAAAGTCTTTTATAGTATAATGCAGTTAACTCACTGTAAGTATAGAGGAATGAACAGGCTCGAAAGGATGGGTGCCTCAAATTCTGGCTAAATCAGAATATATTTTCTGGGGCTCAAAAATCTGGCTAGACCTGTGTTGCCAGTGCTCTGTATGCCTTCAACCTACCAAGTTTCTAGCCGCAAGTGGAAATACCACAATGAAATGGTAGGGGGCTGCTCTAACACTATTTATGTGGCATATAGGCTTTGACTATTTCTACAAACTTTACATCTGAGTCATCTGAACTTCTGCACGATGGTCCACACCAAATAACCCAGTTACGCTTGTTTCTCCAAGTACTTCTTGGAAATACAGGGGTAAAAGCACACTTTATTCAGTGAAGCGTTTTTATTTCTTGTTTCTCTCTGGAAAGAGTGAAATCTGGAGGAAGAAAGTCCTACATCAACAGCACAAGATGCCGGTACCCTGCGCTCAGCTACAGAGCAGGTTGAGCAGTGCGTAAAATTTCATTATTGTCCTCCCACAGCATCTCAAGTCTCAGGATGCATCTCTTGCATACCCAAGACTCTACTGAGGCTTTTTGTTGGATCATCTCTTCAAGGCCAGCGATTCAGGACATGATTAGGTTTCTGCCTTTCTTATGCAAATGACTATGCTACCTTCAAACACAACATTGGGATGGTAGACCTACAATGGTTTAAGCATTTATGGGGAGTTACGAGAATGATGGATAGAGATTTACACAAAATAAAAATAAAAATGTACTTGTCATCATCTCCAAGTCAAATCTATTATAGAAAGCAGCCACACACCTCCCCGCTAATGAGCAGGAGAGACCTTGTGTGGAGCAGCCTGTACATTCAGAGAGGGCTGCTGCTGTCTTGTGCCAGCAGCATTGTGCTGGCAGACGCATGCTGTCAGTGGGGAGTCTTACAGCAGCTCCTGCTCCAGGAGTGCTGCTTGAGATCTACACCTGAGACAGCCATGAGGCTGAGCCCTTCCCTAAATGTCTTCCCAGGCAACCAACAGGGTATCATTAGTTGTGGTAACAGCGAGTTTTGTGGGCTGAAACATGCCCATGAGAAATTGCAGTAAGCTGGACAGAGTACTTTAGAGATGCCACCAAATAAGTTATTTCATTAACTAATTGATTAGGATATTAAAGTAATTAACTTTTGACAGTACCAGCTATGCTTCAATTTCAACTGCTCAGACCCCAAAACTTTGTATCGCTTTACTAAGGGGACAGTACAGGAAGCTGACTTCTTCCTCTGCTGAAACCAGGGGAAATCTTCTTCCGTTGCCACATGACTAAGGTAGCTGAAACTGTTCAAGGCTCATTCCTTCCTCTCCCTGGCTGATGAGGTGGGATACAGCAGGTAAGAAAGCTGAGAAGAACTGTTGCAAGAGCAGTTGGTGCCTGCTTGGGGCAACAGTCCTCCTGGGTCTCCCATCCTCCTGCTAGTGGGTGGAGATGCAGCAACAACCATTCAGGAGGAGCTAGTGTCCAACCTGACGCCTCTTCTAAAGCAAAGCCTCTCCCCTGGGAAGGTCATCCTTCTCTATGAAAGAGAAGCAAATGCTGCTGGATAGCTTCTCTGCCCTGAGTCTGCCTACACAGCCACATTTTCAGGAATGTAGGTGGGATTACTCCATGGTTTCACCTAGGACACTTATTTACAAGCACTGCACTTCCAGTTGGTTGGCTCTGGACTGAGGCTGGGGATGCCGTTGCTCCTCACTCCCCTTCACGCAACTGCACATATACAAAAAAATGGTGGTGGCCACCTTTCCCTTGGTGAGCCACGTTAATACAAAATGACGTAGCCCTGCATCACCACAGATGTAAGAATACTGGGAGATAGGAGTCCTCCCTCCTCTTTTCCTGTGCTTTGATCCACGGGGTGTCCACAGGGTTGGATAGGCAGCTGCCCAAGCCTGGCTTTGCCCACAAACAGAAAAATAATTAGGACAAAGGCCATAATTTGTTTTACACAAGACATACTGGAATTAATTAGATAAGAGTTAGAAATAATGCATCAAACACGCCTGACAATGTCGGATTAACAGTAAGAGTAAACAGTCAAATGGCAACGTTCATTACATCACTAACTGAAAAATAACCATTTTGTTAGCAAATTCTGTTTATTAAAAATGAGGCAGTGTTAAATACTGACAGAACTTTGTAAGTTACAGTACTTCCGCTGATGAGCTACATCTTATGCAGAAGTTTGCTTGCGGAAAGATTCTGAATACCATTTATCTGTGTGTCACTATGCTATTGACAAAACTACAGATCTCTGGAGAAAGCAGTACAGAGAAAAAAAATCCAGTATCATTATTATCCTATGACTGAGTAAATGTGCACATACTGGATGCGAATACAATTCATGGTACAAGAAAATGAAGGAATGAAAATCTTCTCTCTGGAGTTTCCTCATTCACTGGTAACATTTCTGTTACTGTACTTAGCGAGTCGATGCTCATTAAATCTGTTTGCTCATTACCATTGGGTAATATGTCAAAAGGAAGACAAAATACTAAGTGGCTCTGTGCTGTAGTTCTGTATGTACATACAGTGGAAATAAAATATAAGTAAACCCACTGTAATAGTTATCTCCTTATTTAGTAAAGAGTGAGGTCTCCCCAAAGTCTCTTACAATAGGTATTTGCCTCTATTTTCCCATTTTATAAGAGACGCTCCCTGAAGCGATTAAAAGGAATTAACCCTGGCTTTTTGTGTGGGCTGACAGCTTGACATTCAGGGGTAAACAGAAAAAGAAAGCAGCAATGCTGAGTCTCTGGGGTTTCCACACGGCAACAGTGAGAACGTGCAGGACTGCGCTAGCCACACCTCTGATTATTTGTATATGTCCCTTTCTTTTTTCTCGGGTGAACTTGACCCTCTTAATGGCCAGGTTTTGCATCGGTCCTCCCTGCTTTTCCTTCCAAGGCTGTTCGAAACTAGCAGAGTGTAAACTACAGTACCAGCTCCAGAAAAATGCATATTTCCGACATGTTACGACATCTAGTACGGTGAGATGTCCTGTGAGATTGTGACTCGCACACTCTGAGCCGCTCAAGTGACAGGGAAAGACGCTGCCTGCTCTGACTAGTACCGGCAGCGCAGGCTGCACCATGCCTGCAACCTACAGCTGAGCTGCGTTTTAATTCAGCTACAAAAACAGCATTTTCTGTGCTGGTGGGTTGGGAGCGGAGGGGGGAAAAATACTACCCGCTAAAAATAATCAGCTGAATTATGTCATTTGCCTTCATAAGCGGTGAGAAGGGGGTTTTGTGCGATCCCTCTCCAGGTAGAAGTGCAGTCCAGGCACAGCAGCAGCCCCCTTCTAGGCAGCTTGGCATCTTGGTACCTAACTGTTTTTGAAGTTTATCAAAGCCCGAGTCGCCTTACTCAGGAACACGGCTGCAGGGCGAGTACAGAGGCACCAAACAATCATTCCAGCCAGCAGCCTGCCCTTCTCGCTCACCCAAAGCGAGTCAAATCACAACAGGGGAAAAAGACTGGAAAACCGGGAGGGGGGGGGGAAGAGAAGGGGAAAAGCAGCGGAGCCCGCTGCGCTGGCAGGGAGCGCTGTGCCGGCTCCCGGACGGGCAGGCATCCCAACTGTTGCAGGGAGGTGACCGGGTATCCGCGGTGGCAGCACCCTCGGCACGGGTGGGTCCGTGAGCCCGGCACTCCGGCGTAGGTGCGGAGAGCGAGCTCGGGAGTGGCGGGATGCGGGGAGCCGGGGCAGGCTCGGGGGTGGCGGTGCCCGGGGCTGGGAACCCGCCGCGGTTACCTTGAGGATGAGATCGGTGTGGTGCTGGTCCAGCATGTTGGCCTTGCGGAAGGAGGTGATGATCACCCTGCCGTACCTCCCCGGTGTCTGCAGGTCAGAGTAGAGACGGTGCTTGGAGCGGTTCACCGGGAACAGGCTGTCCACCAGGTTCCTCTCGATCTTGGCCAGGCTGTGCGTGGGGGCCAGGAGGTGCTCCACGCTCTCCTCCACCTGGTAGCGGCTGAAGCTGGCGCCCAGCAGAATGGAAATGAGCACAGGCGCCGAGGCGAAGAACACTGGGTGGCTGGCGACGAAGTGGCCGAGCCGGGAGAAGGACGTCCCCAGCCCCCTGTGCAAGACCTGCCGCAACATCCTAGTGCGGAGGGCGCGCAGGAGGGCGAGCGCCGCGCCGGGGCCCCCGCAGCTCCCCCACGGCCCCCGCAAGACCATGGGGCAGCCCCGCCGGGCGCCGCCTCACTGCCGGCAACGGCAGCGGGGGGCCGGGGGCCGCCGCCGCGAGTGTGCGGGTGTGCGCGAGTGTGTGCGCTCCCGCTTGGCTGCGTGCGCGGGGCGGCTCGGGCGCTCGTCCTCCCGCAACGCCGCCGTGCCCGGGAGGAGTTTCCAGCGCTTCGTTGCCTCACTTGCCAACCCGCCACCCCTCGCCGCGGCCGCGGAGCGGCGGCGCGGACAGCAGGTGGGGGGGGCAGCCCCGCCGCCGCGGCCCCGCCGCCCCTCGCCGCGGGAAGGGGCAGGCGCCGCCGCTCCCCGCCCCCACCGCGGAGTTCGCGCGGGAGCGGGGCTGCCCGCAGACTGCTGACTAATCCCCCTGCCGCGGCAGGCGGGGCGGGCGCGGGAAGCCCTCCGCGGCGCCCCCGCCGCCTTCCGCGCAGGGGCGCGGGGCCACGCCGGGCGGTGCCTACCACAGGGCGGCGGGGCGCAGCGCCGCGCCTCCCGCCGGGGCCGCCCCGCGGGCCGCGCTCGGGACGCGGCGGCGCGCCCCGCCCCGCCCGGGCCGGCTGTCGGCCGGCTCCGCCCGCCGCAGCCGCCGCCGGCACCGCCGCCCCCGGGACGGCCGGGTAGCGCAGGCTGCCCGCGCCCCCGACGGGCGAGCAGCGGGGGCAGCGGAGCTGCCGCCTCCCGTGGAGGGCAGTTGGGTGTGTTTCGTGGGGGTCTTTGGCTCGGGGACTCGCCGCCAGAGACGTATGCGCGCTTCCGCCGGGGATAGCGGAGGGCGCGGACCGGGGTGCCCGACGGCGCGCCTTGCGCTCCCGCCGAGCAGCCTACCGCGGCGGCGCCGGCAGCGCGGTATAGCCCCGCGCCCCGCGCGGCCAGAGTGGGCATGTGCGAACGCCGCACATGCCCATTAGGGAAGCCGGTAGCCGGCGGCGGGGCTCCCCCGGCCCATCTCGCAGACCCCCGCCACCCGGCGTCGGCCCCGGAGCCGCCCCGGTCTGCCCCGGCAGCGCCCCGCGCGCCAGCGCCGCCGCTCCTGCCAATGCGATGAGATGCGGTACGGTGCTGTGCGGTACCGGAGCGCACTGCCGGTCCCTTAAACACAAGCCGGCAACCCCGGCTACCACCTGTGCGTAGGTATAACTCGTCCCCGCGGGGTGCGATCGCGGGGGACGGCCTCATTCGTAAACGCAAATTGCAGTTTAATAACGGAAACGAGCGGCAGAGCTCGTGTTGGTCGTGTCAGTGGCCTTTGGCATAGGCGGGTACGCGGGCTTATGCCGCTGTCAGCTGGACCTTAGCTGTTGTTCGTTAGAGTGAAGGTGCCGTTTTGGGAGCCCATTTACCACCCGGGCCGGTGGTTTTACAAATCGGTGAAAAGGAAGTTTCTGTCTGGCAACTGTTACACGTGTTGCAGTTTGAAACAGCAGGAGCTCCCTGTTTTGATTATTGATAAGCTGACAGTCATCCTTCCTTTTACATTTCAGTAGTGTCTGACCTAAGCTAATGTTTTGTCACAGATGCTTCGTGCACAAAACCTCCTTGACATCATTCCCGTCTCCTTGCTCGCAGCTGGGTCACCAGATAGAATGCTAAACTCTTTCTGTGTTTCACTGCTTCTACTATGGTGAGTGAATGGCTCGATGGAGTGGTCCCATTATGACCACTAAGGTCCCCATGTTCCCTGGTTCTTCTGGGTTTTGTGCCCAAGTCCAGAAAATGCTCCTGGTAGTACTCTACCTGCAGGCTGCCATCTGGTGTGCCTGACCCAGGGATGCTGGGGTTTATTACGCGATCATGCCTGCTGCTTGTGTTGGTCCTCCATCAGTTTAAGATTTAAAAAAAAAGTAAAAATCATTTGTACATAGTTGGAAGAGAACCTCAGCAATGGAAAGGGAAGCACAGACGTGGGAGAGGAGCAGGGCCAAGTCTGGGTGAATCTTGGTACCAGGTGAGGCCACAGAGCCCAGATCTCTTGCCTCCCAGTCCTGTGCTCTCCCCTCGCTGCCTGTTTCCAGCTGCACACCGATCACAACACAAGCACAGACATGTTGCTATATATCAAGGAGAAACACCAGAATACACCGAGTGCCTTATGTCATTAGCAACAAGTAAAGAGCTGCTGTCATTGCTGCTGCCAGTATCACCTGTGCTGGTTTGTGGTATTTTTTTCTGTTGTTGTTTTTTTTTTTTGTTTCCATTAAACATTTTTTATCATTATTGAAAATGAAGGGGATTATTAGTTATTTCAGCAATCACCCAGTAGCTGACACACAGGCCTTCAAGGTACCTCTGGAAAACTAGTCTGAGGACCTGATATCCAGCCAGTTCCAAGCATGTTAACACTGGGTAACCCAGTAAAATGAATGAAGAATATATCCATTTTGCAGGGGCAGAGAGGAAAGCCAATGTATCAGCAGTTCTGCTGGGTGTTCCTCTGTCTTCCCAGAGCAGAGTCTTTTTTATTGCCTACTGTAACCAGCATCAGACTGAGCTGTTAGCTGCAGTGGAAATGATGTCTTTCCAAAGGTAGTCATCGATTTTTATCTAACAGAAATTCTGCCTCCCTTTAGCCCAGGGAATTGGCCTGCCTTTTCGCTGAGGGGAGCGCCTGAAGGGGAAAGATGTACAGAAGTGGGATAGGCAGCTCAACATGCTCCTGGAAACACAGCTCAGCAGCGTGTGCTGTAACCACACTGAGTGAGAATGTTGCAACATCACGAGCATCTTGCATTTGTTACCAAACCAAAGGCAAGACCTCCTATGTACTCCTGACTCTGCAGATAGTGAAATCACCTTGTTACTGCTCTAGTATTCAAAAAATTTCTGTCAAAATACATTCTGTGGTATTATGGTCGTCCAGAGTGGAGCAGCTGGAGGCCTCCTGCAGTACTTTGTGGAGAGCAAAGCATGGCTGAGATCTTACCTCTGTTGTAGGGGAAAGCTCTGGTGACTGAAGCTTTTGCCAGGATCACATGCCAGGCAATGTGTATCAACCTATTGAGCACTGACCAGCTCTGACTGTCTTTTGGAGGAAATGGAAGGGTAGGATTTCCATCACTTAATATGTGCTACTCTGCTACTGCTCTGAATGGCACTTTACAAAATAGATAATGATGTCTCATTGCTCTAGAGTTTCCAAACTAAATTAAGAAGAGAATGATGGGAAGAGATGACCATACAATGAGGTGCAGATGCTGGGAAGAGGGATAATGAGGGGAGGGCAATATGATTATGTCCTTTCATAGTGAACGCCTCAGGGCAGCTCCTTTTGGGGGCAAAGTGTTAAAGGGAGATAGGGAAGTCATAAAGAATGCACCTGCACAGGGTTCAAGGCTGCTCCCAAGCGCCAGCCTCTCTGCTATGAAACGTTTGATGACTCTCAGGCTCACACAAAGACAACACGTTGGCCCATGCTCAGGGGCTCTCAAGGCCAAACAGATCTGGTGCTTTGCATGAAGCCATGCTGTCATTCCTGGGGTCTGCAAGGCCAGAACGGGTCAAGCACCCCACAGCCCAGGCCTCAGGGCTTCAGCTGTCTGCCAGCACAAACAGGATGCTTTGAGCATCCAGAAATGAGCATCTACTATTCATCTGCTTGAATCTTGTTATGATGGCAAATCTTAAAACTCATGTGAGAGTAAGAAGTGGACAAGGTTTTATTTAAATTATCCTCTTTCCCCTGCCTCCCCAAAAGTGGTCTAATGAAAGAAAAAGCTGAAGGAAGTGATGGAGGGAAAGATTCCTGATGAGTAACTTCAGCAGAGTGAAGAGGGCCTGGGGAAAAGAAAGGTAGCAGGAGCAGCTGGGATGGCTGTGGGAGGTATGCATAGAGTAAGGATTTTGTGTTGTTTAGTTAGGCATGAGAAACCAGAGAAGATATTTTAGGAGTGTGTGCAGGGGATTTAGTGCTGCGAATGGGGAATGATCTTTGCCACAGCGCACTGAGCAATGTGTGATGTAGATTCCAGCTGGAGCTTGGAGAGAATGAGGTTACCCACAGTGAGGAGATGGGTAACAAAGGCTTTGCTATTTTATTTTTTTTTTAAGAGATCTAAAAAGAGAAAAATCAAGAAGAGTTTAATAATTATGGCTTGATTCTTAAGGGATGCAAATCCTTTTTCGGTGAAGTTCTCTGTGTTATGCTCATTTATACCTGCTGAAAGTCTGGCTGGTGACATCCAAAGACACTGTGCTTTGTGCCAAGGGAACAAAATGACAGGTAGCCAGCCCAGGATAGCTGGGGAGAGCAGTAGCTCTCATTGCATCACCCGACTGAGCTCCACTTTGTCTTTCTTGGCCTTAGATCTGGGACCTGGGCCAATGTCAATTAAATCGGTTAGGGCACAGACAAGGTTAACGATAAAGTTAATCTCCCATTGCTGATTGGTGACGGAACCTCAGACTTGTAGCTTTTGTCCATTTGCAGTTACAGAAAAGCAAAGCAGGAGGCCTCCTCCTTATTTCCAGCCTGCATCCCATCACAGTGGGAAGATTACCCACAAGTATCGCTCATTTCCCTGATACATGCAGCACTTCTCTCACAAGGATGGCAATTTGCATTTGCTGAAAAGGCCTTTCTAGAAGCAACCATGGAAAACAGTTAAACTATTGACTGCACTGCTTCAGTGCAGTCAATAGTTTAACTAGTTGTTCTATTAGCTAATAGTTAATAGATAAAATATAATTTAATCAATGAAACTGTTCACTTTTATCTTTAAATCTTCTCAGTCCCACCTTCTCTTGGCTGGCAAAAAAGAGTGAGGCATCATGGGCACAAACAGCATGATCACAGGTTGAGAACCTCAAAACTAAAGTGCTTTTTTAAACTCTAGAACCAGAAAGAACATAAATGAAATACAGGATCAAAGCAGAATTTTTAGCATGTGTGATCTCTCTCTGAACAAGTGCTTTGGGGCATGAAGGATGGGGCTATCTGAACAATAGCTTCCTTCTTAACCCAAAGTACAAACCATGAAGCAATAGGCTGCTGAGGGATGGCCACACATTTTGCAGTAGGCATCCACAGATTTTATTGCCAGAATTCAAGATGGCTGATTTCTTACCTCCTGAAACAGACTACTGACAAAATCAGTTGTGTTGGAATTTTTCCTTCCGCATATGTAAGCCCCTAGCGTTCACCAAACGGAATGGAAGAGAGAGGTAAAGCTGACAGAAAGCTACGGTTGTGCATGCGCTTTGGCGTTGTACTCCCTAGTGCCCTGACGTTCTGCCACCTGTCACAGGGCATACATACTCTAATTGGACTTGCTAATGCAGATCTTGGGAGAAGTCACAGGAACTGGAATGTCTTTTGTTTTCATCAGCTAAAAGGAAAGAAACCCTTGCTCCTGCTCCTGCATAACAACATCTCTTTTGCAGCCTCTCTTGTAAAATGTAAATATGTAAATGCTCCTTGCTGGCCTGTTCCTACTTTTGGATAGAGAGATATAAAAAGAGAATGGAAATCACCAAGAAATACTTTGACAGCTGGCACCTGATTCTCTCCCAAGTGCCCTGGTGGTCACTCTTCGGCAGCTCTTTGCTGATTCATGAGGAAAGCGTGTGTGACATCTTTTATAGAGTGTAATAAAAAGAGGGAAATGCCCTCTGTGGCTGGCGCTGCAGATCTGTGGTCTGTCTCTGAGATGCTCCATTAGCCTGCTGCTGGCAGTGATGACAAAAACTGGAGATCCCCTATTGTACCATTAACATGAACAGACTGAAAAAAAAGATACCCTGGAATGTTACAGGAAGCCTGTGCCTTTTTTTTTTTTTTTTTTTTTTAACCTGCTTGTATGAAAACTCAGTAGAAATGAAGGATGGGTCTGTCCCCTCGCATATTGGCATAGGCTGCACAAAACACAGCTCTGCTTTTATTAGGGTTCTCCTATAATACATGAGATCTAGATTTACTTCTTAAGCTGAAACCATTGGATCATCTCTCCCTGTCTGTATTTTCAGCCAGGCCATCTGATACTTGCTATTGACTAGATTATTAATCATGGTCTCTCACCTGTTTTAAAACAGTGACTGCTGACACTTCTGTCAGCCTTAAGGAAGGGTCTTTCCTTTGCTGTAAACAATAATGGCCTGAAAAAAAGCCTTTCCTTGCAGAAAGATGGATTAAGTTCTTATTTTGAAATGCAGCCTAAATGGCCCTGATGTACTGAAATGTTACAGCTAATATAAGCAGACGAGTCAATTTACAGCTTTCATACTACATTTTAAGAAACAAAACAAGCAGACAAGACAGCACAATAAATCTGCCTGGTGTCCCAGTCTGGTTGATGTTAATTGAAAGCAGTTATATCAGATAACTGGATGATGCAGCTTTCCTCCTTCACCCTACCCCCACCTGAAAAAAAAAAAAAAAAGGTACAAATTTTGTCAAGATCACGAATTTGTCTAAAGAAAGAGGACAGACTTAATGTATTGTTTGGGAAAGAAGTCTGTGAACCAATGAAGAAGCATAGCTGTGTATGTGCTATCCTGCTAGAATAACCCTGATCATACTAGAAAAACAACTATATTATTCAGGAGTCAAGGGAACAGAAGAAAAAAGAGGTATAATTTGTGGATAAATCATATGGGGAAAATAGGAATTTATAATTTCACTATCACAGTCAAGTGTATGAAGTGTATGGCTTCTTTGCTTTAAGAATAAAGCCCTGCTTTAAAAGACAAACAAGTTTTAGCATAAAACAAAACATTAACTGGGAGTTTAGTAAATATGTCTACAGGCACTGGGCTTTTGGCAGAGTGCATCTCCTAGAATAGTGTGAATGTGTCTTTTTTGTTTATGTGCCTGCATGCAAAATTCAGCAAAACAAGTAGGTTGCAAGTGAAAGTGGAAGAAAACACAGGGAGATATTATTGAAATAGGTTAGCATCTGATTTCAGATTTAGAAATACAGATATGTACATGTATGTGTGAATATACACACTCAAGTGCACCATATATATAGATCTCAAATGTAAATGCTTTACATATAAATTTACATATGTAAATGTAGATTTTATATATATTTACTTAGAGAGGCTTCAGTGAAAAGGAGTAATTAAGTCAGACACTAAAAAAGCTTTCTAAAAGTATATCTTTCTAATAGTAATGTGGAGCACTAGGGTTACCTGGGAAGAGTATAGGCTTTCCAGTATTGGAGAATTTTAAAAGCAAGTTGGGTAAATGTGTAAGGTATGACATAAATATTGCTAATCCCACCTTGGGGTAGAAGAATGGACTAGGTGTCAAGGAGGACTCTGGCAGTCAGCATTATTTCCTGTGTCTCTAGGATATAGCCCAGAAGTAGGTGAGGTTTTACACATCCACATCTGATGGAATGTAAGAAAACAGCCTGTGATTTGCAGATGCAGAGACATTTATTACTGAGCACAGAGGACAGCTCCTCCTTAGCTCACCCACAAGAAGAGAAAACATGGGTTTGGTAGTAGTCCCTAGCAGAGCAGCCAAGCTGTATAGACAGTGCCAGTCAGCCTGTTCTCCCCTGCTTTACTGCTTCATGTTTTGACTTTATAGCCCTTGGCTAGGCTTTGTGTCTCTAAAGCTGTTAGTAAAGACAATTATCTAAATATAAATTACTGATGTGCAGCTTTGGGACAGCACACTGACTCAGAATTGTCTGCATACTGCTCTGTCACGTTCTTCCACCTGCATCTAGATTGCACATTGAGTCATATTGACAGTGTAGTTGGCTATAAAGTAAAAGACCTTCAGTAAAGGACATTAAAAAACCCAAACCAACTCTTAATTTTTCTCCAGTCTTTCAGAATGTGTGTATGAACTGATATCAGATTGACTAGATTTTAGAAAATATCAGAGGTTTCTATTGTTTACAGGATGCAGCACAGACAATGGACCAAGGACTGAAAGTTGCAGGCATCACGTTTTGCTAGTGCTGTATGGTCACACACAATTCACTGTAATCTCCCTTGTCTCACTTTCCCCATCTTTATAACTGGGATGATAAAGGTTGTCTGCCTCTCACAGGGAATGGAATGAGCATAATCAGCAATTTAGCAGCACTTAGGAAATACATTATGATATACCAATGCAGAGTTATAGAGTATCCAGACCAGAAACCCTTACTTGTAAGATAATTTTTAATGTTATGCTTTGTTATGCTTTATCAACTGTTATTCAATGTCAAAATGAGCTAAGTAATGCAATGAAAATAAAGGGAAGGTGAATTGTAATTACTCTTTAACCATCCAATTTTCAGCTCCCTGCAAAAATACAGATCTCATATGGCCATTGTCACAGCCCTGCCCCAGTGCCTTCTCAACATACACCAGACAACTGCACCAGATACCTGCTTGGCAAAAGTTTGTATGTACCTCCATGCTGTTTCTCTGCTGTGTCTGGAGCTGCTGCTGTCCCTTCTATCTGTCACAAATATGTCTTTCCCCTGCATTGCTGCAAGTACCCATGAATGAAGTCAGGTATTGGCTACAATCAGTCAGGAGGAAATAGTAGAAAAGGACCAGTTAGGACAAGTAGCAAAACAAACAAACCAGACCGGCCACATTATTTTACAGCAGGGGATTTGCCATTCATACATCATCCCTTATTTTACATGAAATCACTAAAAATGTACCACAGCCATATCTGAATAGCCCTTAAAAATGTCCCATTACTTGCTTACCCCAGGTTGCCATGTAAAGAATATGCAAGACAGTAGGCTGAAGATTTCTTTGAGGACTGAATTTTGGGAAGACTGCTTGTTTGTATTTTTAAGCACTAAAAATCTCTCATGACAAAGCATGGAATGTACTGTGCTGGAAGAAACCCACTGCAGTAAGTCACAGGTGTGCATTTTACGAGCAGGAGATATGCATAGAGCATTTGGTAGAAAGCACTTATTCTTAAGGCATACATTTTCAGTTCAGAAGCACTAGATATTTAAGGAGGTGTGTATTCCAAGTAAGAAAACATCAGATGCGTTTTTACCTTACATGCTTTTATACATAGGAGTGGCTTGATTTTCCAATTGATCCTGATGTTCCTGAGATAAAAACAGAAGCAGGGAATTGTGCTACTGTAAAATGTACATTTGGTCCTTATAGGGATTTGGGGTTTGCTTTCTATGAAAGCTGCATCCCAAACAGCGCTTTCTGCTCATGAATATAGAATTATTCCTGCAAATCTAATAGGTTATTCTACATTTTAATCGAGGAGCTGGTGATCTACCTGGGTAAGTGCCCATCAGCATTAGATGACAGACAATTAAAGCAGAGTGTCAAAACCTAATTTTCTAAGGCAAATGTTTAAAATCGCATATGTGCCTATTTTTGGATCAAAACCCCTTATCAAGCCGTACACTGACTTTCCTAGCAAATACGACTGTACAGACCATGGCAGTATGAATCATCAGCTTGCCTCTGATCAGAATTCAGGGTATATTCTGGTTTGTGTATAATGCTAATTGAGTTTGGATTTGCACCTGAAAGCACATGCTTTGACTGCATGGGAATATCATATGAGGAAAGACTGCTTTACATCTATCTCAATGAAATTTACTGTAAATTTGAGGAAATCATTAAGAGTTGTTTTTTTTTCCTCAAGGCAGCTGCAAGCTTACATTTTGGTTCATGAGAGATGAATGTTATTCCTAAGAATAAAATCAGTATTTCATTATTCTGTAATATGTCACAGTAGTACTTAGAGCCTCCTCTTGCTGTTCTTATAAAATTCTTCCCAAATTCACTAAGTCATAATAATCTCAAAAGTCACTATTTGCACATGCTTAGCAGATGGTTCCTAAGAGATGGCTGCTTAAACCACACTATTTAGCATGCTCAGTTTGGGGCTTTGCAATTGCTTTTTTTGGAAGCCAGGGGCTGCTCTGGTTCCTGGCAATTCTGTTAAATTGAGGGAGATTGTTTTCCTGTTTTCATCTTCTATTTTTTTGTATCATGGAAGATGAATTAGTCTGACTGGAGTGGCGAGGAACAAAGGTGCATGGAGATACAGAAGCCTCAGGAAGCTGATGGGGAATTATGCTGCAGAGGTGAACTGGGAGCAGGTGGAATATAACATGGAGATACAGAAGTCTTCAGAAGCTGAAGGGGAATAATACTGCAGAGAGGAATTGGGTCCTGGGAGCAGGTGGGATATAACAGTAAGATAGTGAATCCCAACCTTGGGAACACGTTACTTACAGGAACAGCAAAGGAACAGGAAGATGTGTCTGTAACCACTACTATGTATCCCTCATCTTTGTATTACTGTGTCTCTTCTGCTGCTGGAGTATTGACAATCACAGTAAAGGGGAGTGCTTTATCCTCTCTTGGAAAGTTTCCCTCTTGGCTTGTGAGGTCAAAGTCTGTATATTAGGAGTTCAGATCTGCCAATGGGTCAACACTGCATGCAGGAATGCAGCTGGGGAGGGGAAGCTATTTGCTTTAAAATTGCACCTTCCCACTCCCCTAATTTATATACAGATCTACTTTTAAAGAGCATTCAGGTTGCAGAGTCAAGCACTGCAATGTTCAGAAACACCTAATTTGAGATGCCAATTTAACATTCATCTGGCCTAAATGTGCACACACATTTTACTTACATGGTATCACCTTAGTGGTTTTTTTGTTTGTTTGTTTGTTTGTTTTTTTAGGATTAAGCCCTTCCTTTTTAGGTGTCCAGGATCAATTAAGGAACAGGTCAGTATTGCACATGGAGTGAGCCTGTTCTCTGGAGGCCAGACACTGCGTTCTTTGCTGTAGGTGCTGGACGGAAGCTGTGAGTGGAACAAAGAGGAAAGAGGAAAGATTCATGAGTTACGTAGATGTATACCAGATTTTGTCCTTCCCTCTGACTGCCCGAGGACTCTGGCACTTGAGAGCTGGGGAGTATGGTTTTGTCTGGGTCAAAGTACGTGAGGAAAGGTCTTGAGTGGGGAAGAGCTTCAGTAAGGTGGGTGATCTCAGCCTTGACTTCTGAAATTTCTTATCTGTCTTGTCAGGGCTGGGAAATCCTCTGAGTGAAACAGACAATCAAGATAAGTGACACTAATCCCTGGGTGGCTGGTCTGTAGCCAGAGATCCAGGTGGTTTGGAATGGCCTGGACAGAGGTGAAACTGGCTGCAGATCAAGAGAGGAGGAAAAGGAGCAGAATATGAAGAGTGGCCAGGCTTTGGCACAATCATGCTCACAGACGTGAGGAAAAAAGGTAATGAGAAAGGGAAACCTTCAGTAAGTTGGAGTTCAAGGTCAAGAGAGATTGCTAAACTCCACCATCTCTTGGTAAAGCTCCATAATTCCTTCCCATTTGCTGTTTCTGAGGCTCTGATGCTTTCAGAGGTTGTGGAGGATGCCACCAGCCCGCTGATGCATCAGCTGCCACAGACTGTAAACACAGAGGATTACCTGGGAAAAAAAAGGTTTATTACTTCTTGTAAAGAAAACAGTGCCTTCCATGTACACTGACTATGATGTTGTGGATTCCTTGCCTCCAGTTCTTGGAAAGAGCCTGCGAAGGAGCTTGCTGGTGAATGCACCCAACCAAGTCCTGTGGCAAGACAACATCCCTGCTTCTGCTGGGCTTGTGCACAGGCCGTTGTTGTACCCTACATCACTATGAGGTTCTGGGTTTTCTGCTCTTCCTTGTTGTCCTTCACACTGTCACGGCCCACGGGCATCGTTCTTCGACTGCCGGGCATACAACGGCAAAAAAGGGGTGGTGGGGAGGGAGGGCGCCAGCGGCTCCCACCCTTCCGAGGAGGTCGCGGAGGGCGGCCGGGCGGCTGCGGCCACGGGGCGGCGGTGTTGCGCAGCGCTCCCGCGAGTTTAGCAGGGCCGGGCGGGGCTCGGGGCCGTTGCCCGGCTCGGTGGCGGTGGTGCCGGCACCCTTCCTGCCCGCTTTGCCCCGCCGGTGGACGGCGCTACGGAGGGTCCGGTGCCTAGAGGCCTCACGGGGCCGCGACGCCATTACATGCCCGCGGGGGCCGGTGGCACCTCCTGAGGTGGCCCTGCCCAGCGACGAGGGCAGCCGTGAGCGGCTTTCTGGCTCCCGCTCTCGGCTCCCACTTTGCATTCACGGGCGTGGAAGTTAATCCCTATGCAGACAGCGCAGACGAGCGCTGGCTGGCGGGCGATGCCTTTCTGCGTGCTAACGGCCGCCGAACATCGGCGGGGGACCAGGCGTGGCCTTCGCGGCGGGCTGCGATGTGAGCGCGGCTGTGGCACTTCTTGGGTCGTTTGAGAAAACAAGCCTGAATCTCCGAATCGGATGCTTTAGCTCCTGAGCTGAAGAAGCTGCTGTTCAGGTGTGAGGCTGCATTAAGCATTTGTGTGCTACCCAGCCAGCGTATCAAATACTACAAAGCAGTATGATATTTCAGCCCAAAATAAATGGTCAGGTTCTATCCTTTAGGTGTTTGGGTTTGTTCGTTTGTTTGTGTTTTTGTTTGTTTGTTTGTTTGTTTTTTACCTATCAGATACAGGTGGGTACTGCTGCAGAGAAGAAAGGCAACTCCAATGCCACAGAAAAGCAAGACTGAAGGTATAAGCAGTGAGGGACAGCCCTGGTATGGCCCTGAAGTGTGGGAAGTCAGGGCATTCCTGCTCGGCAGAGGCAGCGGCAGCAGCAGTAGAGTGTCTCCGAGCAAGTGTCAGAGTGTCTTGGCAACAGTACAAGATGTCTGCAACTTTCCTTCACTTATGCAGAAAACACGTCATGTAGGCAGTGCAGTGGTGCGTGAACACGGCAGTGTAGGCTTGGTTTTGAAATATTTGCATCGAAAGCAAAGGCTTGTTTGGACGGTGTAGGGAGACTAAAAATTTTGTGACAAAGGGTATGGAATTCCTCTCTCTAGCCATTAATTGGTTGTTACAAATCTGCAGTGCAGTCATTCCCTCCCCTCCTTTCCTCGCCTTCAAATAATTTATTCTAATAGTAATATTAGTTTTAAGTGGGGTAGAACATGGACTAGTTTCTTTGGTAACCAAGTCGGTTACACACCCACACGAAGTTCGAATCTGCAAGGTGCAGACATTTTCCCTTTTAGAAAAGATGTGGGTTTTGAGAACTGCAGCAGTAGGGCAGCAGTGTATGTTCTCAGGGAGTCATTCCAGAAAAAGTTCCATATTCCATATGCAGATTTATATCTTATTCCTGTTCTTTTGTTTTTACACACATATGGTACTTTAATATATTACCAATGCATTGATTTCTCCAGTGACTTCAGGATTATATACTTTTTCCTCATCCCAGTTTTTCATTCCTTCCCACTTTTCTCCTCTCTCCTCACCACTTGACGTGGCTGTGAAAGAGCACACAGTAGGAATGCAGCACAGGTGAATAAACTTGCAAATACATACTGCATTGCTTCATCCTTTATTTGGTGTAAGTAAAACTTTGCAGAGTTCCTTAATCTGCCCTCTGAAATTATAGAGGTGAATTGCAGCAGCTTTTTAGATAGGTATCTAGCTTCTTTTTAGGGATATAAATATGAAAGAGGCTTTTCTGTTCTTGATAGTTTTTTGAAAGCAAATAGGTATATGTAGGATTAAAGTTAATTTCTGAATATGAATTATAACAATTATTATGACTAATAATCTGTCATATTGTCTTGATCATGAGCAGTAGTTTATAGCAGAAACAGCAGCTCGGAGACTTTTATTGCAGTTTCTCTAGTGACATGTCAAATCCTCACAAAATTAAAACACGGAAATTTTTAAACGTACTTCCCTTGTTCCTATATATGAGACAAGATGGCACTAGTAACATCTCAGCTGAAAGGTAGCCATAAGCAGAGGCTGAGACTGACAAGGCTGTTTCATTGTTCATGTCTGAATGAAGTGTTGAAACAATAAATGGGGAAGAGTGAAGTTTTACTTTCCTGTTCTGAATCATCAGTCATAAAACAGAATAGTAGATCTGTTTTTAGTTAAATATGGTTTTTATGCTAATGCAATGCCTTTTAACTGCAGTTCTGGAGTGGGAAAAGCCTGACACAAATACAGAGAGCACCTGAAAGTACTCTTATGCAGTACTTGTTATTTCGTAACATCCCTTCCTGCGCTACAACAAAGTACATAACGTGCTGTGTAATTCTCCACTAGAAAGCTGGAAAGGTTGCATTTCCTAGTTTACAGGAGCCTGATGAAGATTGAGCTGGGCGATGTGCAGTAAGCACTTTTCATAGTACTGCATAATTAAAATTTAATCTGTTATAAATAAAAGGTAATAAAAACATCAGTGGGAAGAAAAAACATGACTTGAAGAAAACAGACATGTATTGCTACCCTCCTCTGGGTCACGTATGTCATCCTGTGGTCACATCACTTTTTTAAGCCTGCAGGGAACATTTCCCTCTGGGCTTCTGCACATTCTGCTGTCTCCTCCTGGTGCCAGACACAGTCCTTTCTGCAGTATCTTTCTCAGGCGCTTCCTGTCTCTCATTGCCATAGAGACAGTGTGTGCCTATTAGAGACATTGCAGAGATGTACTGACTCAAACCCAGGATGGCTGGAGAAGGCAGACCATAATCAGACCTGCAGGCTCAAAGTGCCATGGAGAGGATTCTGTTGCCAGGTCCTGATCCGTTTAGCTGATTCCGTATAGAAGGGCAACAGGCTCCAGAAATCCTCAGCAACTAAAATGAGCTCATGGGGAGTAACCAAAATTCAGCAAGCTTGAGCACCTTCGGTGCCTTGCCATGGGCATGTAATTGCCTGCATCCAGTTCAGAGAGGCAGGCTCCAGGCAAGGTGCTTTAAAGCATGGTCCATCACCAGGTATCCTAAGTTCTGCTTGTAGTAACTTTGGCACTTTGGGTCCAAACAGCAGGTGAAGTAACAGGAATGTAGGTGCAATACATGGTGACAGTGTTTACTGGGTGTAAGTTTCTGCTTTGTGCCAAACTTGAAGTAGTACCACTATTGTAATGTAGTATGTTTACTGTTATGGTGAGCAGCAGCTATAGGGCAGAACATTGTTTCTGCTGACCTGGTGTATGCCCTCTCCCATGCTTGCATATGAGAGTGGTGGGAAGGACATGGGAAGCAAAGTGAATCATGCCTCTGCTTTCCCCAGCTGGCCACTGCAAATGGGAAACCAGGGCAGACCCAGTACATGTGGCATGTCTATGTGCAAGTGCCTAGTGCAAGGACCCTTGGTCCTGTGCTGGCCAGGCAGTGTCCCCAGATGGTAAGACAAGGTTAACAAACGTGCACTCAGGCTAATAAAGCTTGACTCTCAATGTGGCTAATTAGCTTATATACAGCAAGACAGCAAAATGAGTGGCAGCTCTGCAGCTAAATTGCTGGGCACAGTCCCATGCATAGCTGCTCTGCTTTCCTTGTGTGCTTAAGATAATCTACTTGTGCAGCAGTGGTAAAACCACAAGGAAAAGGGATGCACCTGCCATTAAGGAGTTGAGGTACAAAGGTGGTATTCATCATTACTGTTGTTTCTCTAATGATAGCTAAAAATAGCAAAGGCCATTACAGATACAGTTTTGCATTGGTATTCTAACACTTCCAACTTCCCTTAGCTCTGTTTTCCTGCTCTTTCTTCTTTTCTCTATCTATTCACGAAACATGTCCTAGTGACAGCAGCCCTTAAAAATGCATAAGGGTATGTTAGCCTGTGGGCTGCAGTAAGCACCACTGTTACTGACTGTGAAAAGAAATCAGCTTGTAAGAAAACTTGGTTGTTGTACAAAGAAGCTCAGGAGAACCTGTGCCCGCAAGGTGAATGAGTATGCAAATTGCTGAGGGATGTCTGGGGAGGGAATAAGTCGCCCCTAAAAGGAAGTGCTGAGGGATAGTTCCCCATTTTTTTGTGTTCTCAATCTGCTGTTGTTAATTAGCAACTGAAGCTCATCGTATGGTCCTCATTTAGAAAAGCTTCAGTGTGAACATTTATTACTTTTGGATTTGTGTGTACGTGCTTAAGTTTGCTTATTTACTCAAGTCACAGCTGTTGCCTGCACCTTCAGTGAAAGGGATGTGGCTTACTTACCTGCAGTGTGCAGAAATCCTGCTACCTGGTTCCCGGGCCAGTCCTGAGTTTCCTTTTATTCGGCGTCTTCAGTGCTGATGTTGCCAAACACCAGCTCTGAAGTAAAAGTGCCTAATGTCACAAAGGCCTTATAAGAGCTTTACATTGTTTTCATCAAGACTTGGATTAAGCTCATAATAGTGCCTTTGTGTGCAAAATACATTAACTCCCTTTTCTGACACAGAGCCTGCTTCCATTATGCTGGTTTCTGTGGCACATAGGAATTTCTGCCTACCAGAGAAGTGTTAAGTGAAATGTCGCCAGGGGATTATCACCTCCCTTTCCTGCATGGCTCTGTAAAACTGAACAGAAAGGGAGCTCCCACAGCCCTGCTAGGAAGCCTTGAGGAGTAACCCTTGTCTGTGCTTTGTTTATAAGTCTGTTTTTTTCCAGTAAGGAGGGAAGAAACATTGTTTTGCTGCATGTTTTTCTGGCATGAAGACCTGGCCTTCCACAGCTCATTTCCAACCCTTCTAGCTGCCTTTGTGGAAAACAAGGCATGGCCCAGGAAGATTTACCTAATGGGAGGCTCTCCCTCTCCTTTTTTTTCCTGCATGCTCCAAACACACCTCCCATGGGGTTTTACTGTCTGTACATTGCCTACAAGAACCAACTATAGGTTTAGTTTCTTGTACCTTTTGAGTTCATTGTATTCCTTGTCTGCCAGCCTTTGCTGGCAGGACAAGCAAAGGGTTTTTGGCATTAGTGTCTTTTTCTTACCCTGGTCACTGTCATCTTCCCTCAGACTAATGAGTCTGTACTGTGGCCCTAGTTATTATTCACTGTGATTATTGCCTAATTGTGGTTTATGCAGACTAGTGTCACCTCTGACAAGGTGTATGTACTCCATAGCTTGTGTACACATGAAGTTGTTTTGGAGATGAAAATTGCTTGAAATGTTGATATGTTATTATGTTGGATGGGTACACCCTGGAATGCATTTCAGTTATGTAATTCCGTAGTAGCAGGTGATCTTAAGACATTTTCTACAAGCAAATATAATGCCTGGGATGTAGATACAAGGATTTAGGCAGTGATAGATTAAAAACTAATTGTGGTGCAAGGCTGATGCCAGTTTAAAAGGTTAAACACTGAAAACAGCATTATAGGTTTTCAAGCTTCTGTCATCACAGTCCTATCTTTGCCAAGCTGAAGAGCTTGCCTCTTCTCTCTGTGCTCCCAAACACACAAGGTACCTGATGTACAGAAGCAAAGGTGCACCACCTGCTTGGGGATGTCCTGGGCAGGGCACAGGGTGAGCAGCCATGGCTTGGGGTGACGGAGAGAGCTGTGAGCTGCTGCTGCACCACTGATACCTGCCAAATAACAGTCCCTCTTCTTACCCTGCGAAACTGTTACCTAATCTATGATAAAGATCATGGGCAGGCAGCATGAATGAAGTTTGGGGTCCATTTGATTGCAGCCTTTCCTCCTCCCTGTCTTCACTTTCCCACCCCCTCTCCAGACAACTTGCGTGGGAATTAGAGTGAGGCAAAAGAGATGCTTTGGGAGTGAACTGAATATAAAGAAGCATGTGGAGCAAAATGCAAGAGCTTGGGAAGAGGTACCAGGTGTAGGGACACGAACAGGCAGTTGTCCTAGAGTTGGTCTGCAGCTGAAGGTGGCTTTCAAGTAGAGTACATAAAATGCTCAACCTAGAACTTTCTAGAATTATGGGCAGACGTAATTTATTGAGGAAAAAATAAGGATATTTAGGTTGGGAATGTTGACAAAGCAGTTGTGGTGAGGGCTGCAGGAAAAGCTCATGTCACAGAGGTTTGAAGGAAGCGCTGTGAGGGACCCACACTGGTGAAGGTGAAACTGAAGAGTTTGAACTTGGTACCTGCAGGGTGGAGGAAGTGGCCTGCTTGTCGAGTTGCAGAACAAGCACCTAGGAGAATCTGACTTCTTGTAAGGCTTTCTGTGGGAGAGTTTATTTTCTGTGACTCAGCTTCTATGACTGCTAAACAGAAGAACGGTGTGTCAGGTCAGTGTCACGGGAGTCAGCACATCAGTGTTGGAAAATTGCTGTGAGATCTTTGGATGGACAGTACCATGAAAAGCACTTTAGTCAAAGGATCATCACAAAAATACTTAGTTGTGTTTATATTTTAAAACAGATTTTCTTAATGCCATGTTCTGCAGTATGAGCTACAGTTGCTGGTATTTTAAAAGTGACTTGCAATGTCTTTTCTGGATTTGTGATTTGCTTGCTGGCTTGGTTTTATTTATTTATTTATTTTTTTGGTAAAGACTAATAAAAGAATAATTTGCCTTTTTTATTTTTTTTTCCTTATTTTATGTTTCGGAGATGTAAGATTAGAGCTCGATGAAAATTGAAGGGTTTTTCCTTAACATTAATTTTTATAGAGACAAGAAAAAAGTGAAAAATTATCAAAATAAAAAGAAAATCAATTCTGATAGGGAAACAATGAAATGAATGTATAAACCACTATCTGAATTACAGTTTTTCTAAATTTTATAAGCTATTGAAAGTGTTACTGTCATTATTTTGCCTCAATCAGAGCAAAATGTAGGTCTTGCAAGTCGTGGGAGAGGGCTATTTTGTGACAGGGGAGATGAGTCTCAGGAATACTGGCCCAAACAAAAGTGAGCTAGGGACCTATAGCTCACAGCAGGGAAATCACTGAATTATGGGATCAACCAGGTTGGAAAAGACCCTTAAGATCAAGTCCAACCATTACCCCAGCACTGCCAAGACCACCACTAAACCATGTCACTGAGGGCCTTGTCTACAGAGTTTTTGAACATTTCAAGGGACAATGCTTCTACTATTTCCCTGCACAGACTGTTCCAATGCTTGGTCACCCCCTCTGTGAAGAAATTTTTCCAACTATCCAGTGTAAACCTCTCCTTGTGCAGCTTGAGGTCGTTACCTCTTGTCCTGTTGCTTGTTACTTGGGAGAAGGAATCAGCCACCTCCTCATTTCATCCTGGAGAAGAGATCAGCCACCTCCTCACTTCGTCCTCCTTTCAGGCAGTTGTAGAGAGCGATAAGGTCCTTCCTGAGCCTCCTTTTCTTCAGGCTAAACACCCCCAGTTCCCTGAGCTGTTCCTCATGAGACTTGTGCTCCAGACCCTTCACCAGGTTAGTTGCCCTCCTCTAGACCTGCTCCAGCAACTTAGTATAGGTCTTATAATGAGGGGTCCAGAACTGAACACATGTACCATTACAGTGAAATCCAGCCAGACTGCTTCAGAATGTAAACATTTTGTGTCAAAATAAAATATTTACATCTGAATAGTACTATCTAAATCAAGATGCTTCTAAAAGTTTTTGTGGTTAGTGAAAACAAAAAGTAACATTATATATCCCGTTTCCCACCAATATTTTATTATGTGGGATGTGTGCTATCTGCTGGAAAAGTCTTTCCAATACAAAGTTTCTAATCCAGTTCTAGGTAGGATGAATCCAAAATACAGTGGGTGTAGTGACTGTCTCTTAACCCCCCCCATACTTCAGCATATTTTTTAGTCGCTACTTTAGTCACTGTTAAATGTGTTCTATAATATTATCTATCTTATAACAGGGAAGGATAATATTATGGGAAGCATTTTGCTAAATTAGTCATTTTGTATTTCAGTGAAAAGTATTTTAATGTGTTACCTTAATCATTCTCTAATTTGTTCAAATTAGGTTGGATATAATATTGTCTGGCATGATACAACTGCCAGATTAGGCCTGTATAAGAAGATATGAGTTCAGATAAGTATATATGTGATATACTCCTACATTTAAAAAAATCCTGTTAAATTTAAGACCCAAATTTTAACTACCTGGTATGATACAATGCACTAAAAAAGCCTGAATTCTAATTCTGCCTACATGTTGTTGCTGAAAAAACAGAAGGAAAAGGTGGTATGACACCTAGAGTACACCTCATTTGCTGCGGTTTCATCCATCAGCAAAACGATAACTAGCCAGCCCATTTGTCAACAGAGCACTATTAAATTTGTCATTTAAGTTGGTAGGTAAACAAGAGAGTTAATGGACCAGAGACAAGTTGGTCATGACGGACAAGAAATATAGGGATTCTGCCTTGTTCATCGTTTCATACCCATGTTATTTTGATTTGGCACTGGTTTTACTCTTGTTTTACACTTGTCTTGCACTGCAGTGAATAATTACACAAAGATGAAGACAATTGAAAATCAGGCTTGACATATTTCAGAGGGCAAATTGCAGCAACTGCAGTTAGGACTCCTTAGGTGCTTGCCCTGGTTTTGCAAATCAGTTGCTATGTGACCTTGGACAATTAACCTTTCTATGTTTCTGTTTGTCTAACTGTATTGCCTCCCAGGGTGTTATTAGGCTTAATTTATCAATCATTTAATACAGTCTTATAAAATATTTTCGAATCTCTGCTTAAAGAGACCAGGCAAGTGCAGAATAGTATTTAGAAGGATAATTCAATTATTAAACTTGGTTTGTACCTGCTTTGATTTACTAGGTTCTATCAACAGGATTAAATCCAAAATATTTACCAAGTAGAGATGAAGAAAACCTGGAGAGAGTTATTAGGATCATGGATATTTAAAGGGGTGAAAATTTTCAAGAAGTGATTAATGGGTTTCTTTAGGCATGGTATGACATTGAGTCTTTCAAAGAAGCTTAAATAAATTCATATTTGCATTACTTAGCAAGGTATTCTCAATGTTTTTAGCTTGCAAGCCTACCATGAAAAAGAAGGAAGATTTTTAAAAAAGATCAGTAAATAAAGCTGGTCAGAAAAGACAATTTCCAGGTTTTTTTCTTATCTTTTAAATGAAAGTTTCAGTCACTTCAAAGAGAAGCAGAATTTGCAAGGTACTTGACTGAGCTCATGCATTTCTGCGGTTGTAGGGTTTAAGACTGCAACCACTTGAAGTAGTCAGAAAAGCATTTATATTTTTTTTTTTTTTTCCAGAAATTCGTCCTTGGACATAGGAAGTTGCCTTCACAGAACTAATTTTTCTAATGAAAATGTTTATTTTTGGTCAGAAAAATCTCTGTCTAGACTTCTTTGTAAAAAATAATAAACTATAAACTATGTGAAGCTGCATCCACTGAAGATTACCCTTTACTCTCCTTACGCCAGTGCAAGCTGTGAGGGTTTTGCTGTGGTTGCTTCAAGGTTTACACCAGAGGAAATGAGAGCAGCCAGAAAACTAACGCCAATCTCACCGGTGCCAAGGGAAAGCATGGCGGAAGGTGAGAAATGATGAACGTATGAAGAAAGATGGAGGTGTAAATGCCAATTTTTCTGTTTCCTGGAAGAACTCCCCATCATTAGTGGGGAGGAAAATAGGATAGCATTTTGCAGATAACCTGTTGAACACATTGCATTGTAAACAGATAATGAGGAAGGAAAAATGGATATGCAGCTGGCAGGGAATGTGGCTGTAGGAGTTGAAAGAACTAATACTTTATAATTAAGAAAGTTTTGGAGATGTATGTACTGTGTGTAAAATAACTCAGGCTGTGTTGTGCAATCTGCGTATTGTTTCATTTAGAAATCAATCCTTCATGCTAAAGAGCTGTGGTAACATCATTTCTTTCCTGATTAACAGGGCCTTTCTCCCTTTTCTTCTGATGGCACAGCACTGAAAATAAAACTTATTTTACTTACTGCAATGTATATTCTAGGACCAGGAGAACTTGCTTCTTCATCCAGGGAGAATAGCTGGGAGCCCAGCTCAGTGCCAGGCTCAGGCTGCTGACTTAGCTTTCTTCAGTGAGCACTGCAGCCCTTTTTCCTCCTACTCCCATCCCAAGCTGCAAACTAATAAGCTTTTTTCTGCTGCCAGCTGCAAAGAAAGAAAACGATTGAAAGAATGTTGTACCTATGCTGAAATACTTGTGAAGGGCTGACATATTACAGGATAGGAGGGTCAGAAAAGTGCAGAGACATGAGGATAATAACACTGATGTGAGAGTGATTTTTTCAGTTTGCTCATTCTTAAGCTGAAGTCACATCTTTACGTCTAGTCTGGAAGCACTGTAGTTTATTCATCTTTAGCAGGAGCTTAATTCTTCCAGATTTCAGGTGAATGTTTTCAAACCCAGCAGATGAATGTCTAGTTCTCCATCTCTTCACACTCTGAGTAGTCTCTCAAGTTTGCAGAAAGCACCCCTTTGTGCTACCAAATCTGATCCTGCTGTTCACCTTTGTGGCAGCATTTCTGGGTGGAGTACAGGCACCACCTTGTTTTTTACTGTGCAAGGCAAAGGAGGCTCAGACCAGCGGACAGGAGTCACAGTTGTGGTTCTCTTCTATCTTCAGTATGGCAAATCTTTATGTTTTTCTTGTTTTTCCCCTGAGCTGGGTGAAAAGTAGTTCAATGCTATAAGAACTTCTCAACCATCACCAAGTCTGATTTAGAGGGTACCAGTCACTTATGCTGTTTTTGGGGGTGTAAGCTTATTAGGAACTGGTCCTGATTAAGACTGACCTTACAAGTCAGAAGCTTCTCAGTGTTGTTGCTGTCAGAGGCTGCCACATTCACTTTCTTAGAGCGTCTGGTATTATACCTAGGTGACTGATTATCATATTGTGAGTAATCACCATGTCTTGAATGGTTGAACAGAGGCAATTTATTTTATTATATGGCCATTCAATATAAGACGTAGTGGAGGCATGAGTTTCCATGGAACGAATGCATTTTTGCCTGTATTAGCAGACTCAGAAGGAGATGACCTTGTCTGTAGAGCAATAGTGTCTGGGAGCACAGTGTCAGTCCTGATGAGTCACCCCACTCTCCCTAAGTAGCTTGTGCACTGTTCCAGGATTCCTTATGCAGGGTTAATTACACCAGCACAGGGGAAGTTGCTCTTTTGCTGGCTAACACTCCACTTTTTATTTAGCACTCAGCTTATTGTTATGGCAGTTTTGTTTTGTTTTGTTTTGTTTTGTTTTTTCGTGTGTTTTTTTTTTTTTGTTTTTTAATCAGACAAGAAGCTGTAGGAAGCAAAACCCTTTGGAAACCAAAAATTCTTATATGTAGTTTATACATTGGTTGTTGAATCAATTATTTGTGAGCGTCACTGCACTGCTCTGTGTGGAAGAGTTATAAGACCCTGACTTTGCTTACTAACTCCTGGCCAAGCTTCCCTTGGTTGTTTCCAATGTCTCTGGTACTTCCTTTTTCCATTGCTTTATTCATAAAGTTGGGTTTTTTATTGCTCTCTGCTCAGTAATAATGTGGTTCCTATCCTTCCTGCAAGAAGAAATTTCTTATTTTTTTATTACGTATAATCATTCTTTCCTTAATTTATAGCATGTCATGTATTATTCAGTGACATTTCTTGGCTCTGATTACAGGTTCTATATAATCTTACACACTTCAAAAATGATTGTTTAAATTACAATAGAATAATATCCAGCTCATTTATCTGCTGAATTTGTCTTTCATTTGCAGTTATCAGGACCAATATTTTGTACAAAAGAACTTTCTTCAGGAGCCTTGCAGAGACATGGAGCTAATGTGCCAGGATTCCTCTAGAAAGAGGAGGAAACTGCCCAGGGGATCACAACGTGCCTCAGGGAAAAAAGATGCTGAGGTTTGGAGACAAATGGCATAGAACATGCAAACCCCTGGAGGCCTGAACCAGAGTACATTGAAGATAGTGGGAGCCATGTCAACTGATGGCATATTGTGATCTCAGCAGGTTTTTAAACTTATGAAGGCAGAAAACTAAGTTAAGCATTCTTGGCCTCCTTGCCACCTACAGACAGACTCAGAGCTCATCCTAAGGGACACATGAACACTGTGACTCTTGTGTTTCCATTCCTCTGCTCTCTTCTGGTGACCTGAGCCAGCAAAAGCCAGGTGTGATTTGGTTGATCTGAAGTGGGAAGAAGACTCATTCAGGATGTACGTGAATGGGGAGGACCTGCTTTCAGGAAGTGGAGAAATTAGCATAAAAATGAAAATCTGCTCTTCCTTGACCCTAATGAAATTAATTTTCACGTTGTTTCTCAAAATCAATGAAATTATCTGTATTGTGGTATTTCCCCATCAATCCAGATGTAAACTGCTTGTATTAATAGTTAAGTATAACATAAGGTAATGTGATGCAAACCCTGTTGGAAATTTGGCATCTATTTTTAGCAATGGACATACACAGAGAGCAACCTGCTCCTTTTAATGGCTAGTTTCAGCCTAAACTTGCTGGTCCTTCTGTTTACCATTTTCTTATGTATTTAGAATGTCTCTGGTCATCTCTTGGATCCCAGCTACTTGCTTTCTGTCTGAGAGAGGGAGAATTTCTTCCTGTGTCGTTGAACAAACGATAAACTGCAGTGCTATCCCACCTCGGCTAAACCCTGGAATAAAGCTACTAGGAGTGTCTAGGCTTTTCCCTTTGTTTGTGAAGACCCACTGACTCAAGGGAGAAGATCTGTGAGTAGTTTTTCAGAGTGCTGTTAGGAATGAGTGCTGTTGATGTGACTTATGGATCTAAACTGGCTACCCATTCAGCTCTCTTGTCCTTATAAAGTAATGCAAGATGTCCTTATGAACTTGCCTTATTTCCCAGAAAGTTTTATTTTAATTTCTCCTTCAGTCCACCTCCACTTCAGAAGGGGCTTCTGGATGCTCCTGTGGCTGATGCAGCTCCTCTGGCCAGGTCCAGAAGGATAGGCATTCCCAGGAATTTATTTTGCCTAACTTAGACTTCTCAAGCTACTGGTACATCTGGGTCGTAACCCGCCAGGTAGGCCAAATCGATAGCAAGATTTTGTATCTTGGACGCATTTCTAACCCATATTGTAAAAGCAGAATGGCACAATGGCACATACCAATGAATGGGCATATCTCTTTCAGGGTTACTTCAGTCTGCTACAGAGGTACTGCTCCTGTGTGATTTGTGGCCAGGTGTCCATATTCCAGCTTCAGCTTTCTCACTTTTGAGGGAGAGGGAAAGTGCTGGGTTTCCATGCCTAGTCTGAGCCCCATAGCCTATCTTTTTTGCTCTCACCTGGGTTAGGTGCAGGGTCAGCTGCAGTGGGCAACTTCTCCCCTAGCATTCCCAGGTTGGCACAGAAAACACTTCTAACATTAAATCAGTTCATATTGATAAAACTGCCCACTGGAAACTTTCATTTACACTCTCAATGCCAGGAAAAATAACATTTCTTACACAGTTCCTACAAGCTCTTTTGTCAAATAAAAGCAAGGCAGGTTTTGTTGTTGTTGCTGCCTTTTTTTGAAGATTCGTGACTGAAAACCTGCAGTATCAACTCTTCTCTCTGGTTGGGATCCAGCACTGCAGAAACTCATCTTCACTGTAGTTCAGCTGAAAACTTTAAAGATCGCGGACAGGAGCTGGAGCAGTCTCTGGGTGCTGATGCTTGTCAGGTTTATAGACGTATTCCTGAGCAAGTAATTTCTGTTCTCTGCAAGATGTTGCTTCTATCTCTAAGGGCTAGGTTATGTAAAAATAATGGCAGAAGCCTGCCTTAACCTGGCAAAAACTGGGAATAATGGTTATTCAATGAAATGCTGCCTTTTCAATTAACCCTCCTCCCTGATTAGTGCTGCTTGATAGAGCTGATCTTTTAATAATAATGAAAAAAAAAAGTAATCTGGTTGATGATTGATGGGAGAAAAGCTGAATACATTATTAAAAATACCAATCAGCTGCATCTAGAGGGGATTTAATAAAAACTATATTTGACAAAAATAATGAGACAGATTTTTCAATGTGAATCCCTTGAGTGGCTCTTCCATCTAGGCTTATATCTAATGTTGTCTGGTGTGACTTGGAGGGAGAGGCTACCCCCACCAGCTTTACTTCACACACTATAAAAAGTTACTGTGGATCTCAGCAGGCCTTATTGGAATAAATGCATTTCACTGGGGTTATCTGAGTGTGCAGAAGAACAGAGTGGGCCAAGTCAGCCACGAGATGCGGTTTGACACCGCTAGGAATGAACAGAAAGCTGAGTTGGTACACCTTAATACTGAGACTAATTGTGGCTAATAATTGCTTTTAGGTCTGATACTGTTCTTTTTGTCTCAGTTCCATTTTGAGGGTTGGTGCTAACAAGTCTGAAATTGTAGACCCAAAATGTTAGCTTAATGTGGGAGGTATTTCGTGGGTTAAATTCTTTTAGTTTACTGCAATATTAATTCAAAGAAAGATCATAAAGGGATATGGTCTTTTGCTACTGACATGCATTTGAAACAGGAAATGGAGCTAAAAAGTTATATCCCCCAGGGCTTGGTATGGAAATACACAAGAAGCCAGAAAAATAAATTCCTTTCATGTAGAAGAAAAAGGCAAGAAAAATCAGAAAGGCTTTTCTTAGATGATTAGACTGCTTCAGTATTGCAATGTCTTAGAAAACACAAAATTATTGAAAATACCGTACAAAGGCCAAAGTGTATGCTCTCTTGTAGCTTCTCCTATGTAACCTCCCTTACTAGGAGGTATTAGAGGTTCCCTGTAAAACCCAAACTAAACCTGTGAAGTCTCTTACCCAGCTTTCATTGCTATGGTGTGGCCTGGACAGTTAGTGTTGGCAACCAGAGATGCTGGGAGCGAGGCTAAAAAGGAAAGAGATCTGAACTGTGTAATTGGTGATAGGATTGCATTAAAGAGAGAAACTTTCCTATGTGCATTCTTGAGCACAAAGTGTTGGTGGATGTTGGTTGCGTGCTATCACTTTTGCACTACTGTCTGTGAGTTTGGAGATGCTGACTCCATCCAGATTTAGCTATTTTAACACAAATGAGGGGGTCAGACTCTCTCCTGAGGACAGGTTCCTTCAGTGGGCAATACAGCATGCCCAGCTTCAACTCTGGATTATCCTCTGTGGCACCCTACATCTCTCCATGGGCAATACAGGGAGACTAGCCTCCTGTTTTAAGTAGCTAAATTGATATAAATACTCCCATAGTGCTGTATATGTAATCTTACATCACAGCAGTGGTTCCTTTCAGAGTGAGCCAGGGCAGAAGCTAACTGATTGCAACCAGGCTTTATGAAGAAATACAATTAGATGTAAGTCACCATTTCAGACCAGTTGTGCTGACAGCTAGGGGATTAATTCTGCTCTTACTTATTGGGCATATGCTCCAGATTTTTAATATAATTTAAATTGAAGAGAATATTACGTGACAGGCATCCCTTTAAACTTCTACAACTTCTTGGATCTCCTTCTAACGTTAATTGTAATCCCAAGCGACAAGCCTCCCATTTAATACAAAATCAGTAAAGTGTTCTGCCTCTGGTGAAGTGCTTGCTGGGTCTGGCGAGTCATTCTGCTGCTCCTGACTGTGTATGCAGTCAAGGCTGGTCGAGGGACTCAGTCCTGCAGTGGCTAGTGTAAGCTCTCTGGTCACAAGGAAAACAAAACCTCCCATCTTCTAAACCACTTGGTCTTCCTCTCTGATCTGCTTTGCTGTGCCTGGCTCCTCCCCTCCTCCACTTATTGTGGAAGAAACTTTGGAGCTTTCTGATCCCTGGGGCTGTGTCACCCAACACCCTGACATGCATCAGACTGTGCTTCTGAACTGTAAGACAAAAAGATGTCTCAACTATGACAAGTCTTAATGCAATATGCTACAACACTGGGAGTACTGCAGCCCTTAGGCATGGGTTTTCAAAGGGCTGGACAAGCCGTAAAAACCCTGAGACCCCAAGTAAGAAAGTAGTCTTCAGCAAAGTGTGCTCTATAGTCCTCATGGGACCAGGAGAAGTTAGATTACAGAAGTGGCATCCTGGGGATTTCACTGGTTGGGTGATTTTGGAATTGAAGCCTCTTTTTCTTTCGAAGATATAACAGCATAGGTGTTCATTACCCTGTTAAGGGATGGGGGAGGGTCACAGGTGGCACCCAAGCCAGGGCGTCAGTGAACCATGGGAGGCTGAGAGATGCTAGTGGCGTTGGAGCAAGCATGGCAAGCAGACACTCTCTGTGGGCAGAGTGGCACTCCTGTGAGCATCTCTGTGACTATTTCCCAAGTCAGGCAGCTGTCCCACATTTGTAAATAGTCAAATTGATAGTCACGCTGCTGGCTGAGATAAGTGCAATAAGGAACTTGAAGCAGGCAAGAGAACTGCATTAGCAAAAGCAGAATTGTTTCTTTTCCTCTGTAAAATGCTCCAATAGTTAATGCTGGTGTAACTGAATCTGAACTGTGTCACCCACCTTGATATTGTATTATTAATTCTATAACAATTGTGTGGCAATTCTGTACCACAGATGGGGATTTTAACTATTTCATTAGCTCAGTGGGAATGGTACACAAAACCAGTTTAATTCTGTAGGATTATACTGAGTCACAACACTCAAAGGAGCAAATTCCAGGATACTAGAACAAATTTGGACGCCACCAACCTCCTCACAGCACAGGCTTCAGCTAAGATCACTCTGACTAAAATATACAGCTAAGGCACAGCTGAATGTGACTCATAGGAAATAATATGCTGACCTGAATACACATGCTGAGTACATGCCGTGGGTGGGCAACTTAAACACATTGTAAAGCCATTCCTTAGTCCTATTTTTTCCCACTCCAGATCAATGGTGAAACCTGAACTTTAATACTGTGTTTTCCCTTTGCCCTGCAAAAACCAATAAATATGCTGTCCCCACCCACCCAGCATCAGGAGCTCTTCTGTCACAGATTTATGTAGGAAAGCTTTTGACAAACCTGGTGCTAATAAGTAGTGGGAAAGATTTGCAGCTGGGAGAGATGTTGGAGGCGGTGTAAGGCAAGCGAGTGGGTTTGGGTAAAGTGATGAGGTGCCAGGATGGATTTGCAGGGACTGCTACAGCTGGATGGAGGCCTGGACAGGTCCCTGCACAGGCATACATGCTGCACTGGCTGAATGCTCTTTTGGGTTTTTTGATGTATTGTATAGGGTACATACAGACTGCTCAATGAAAGCACTTACCTGTGCAAAAATACAAATGCTGAAAGGATTATAATGCCTGTTATTTTACAATGGAGAAAACTTCACAATTCCTAATCCCTACCTTGAGGTGGAAAAGGGGCAAACAGTGGTGAGACTTCTTTTATTCACACACTCAGATCTTAAGCAGCATGAGCATCAGGCAGCCAGTGTGGATGCAGCCTCACACAGCAATTCCCACTGACAGCATCTGGGCACACCTTCCTTTACAGGCAAGATCTGCCCCTGTAAGGGGAATTCTGGGAAAAAGAGGAGCTTATGTTTTCTTGACATTAATGAGAAGGATCTGGCATTAACTGAAAATAATTGACAACATTAGGGCAATGATAAAGGGCTGTCCTTATTGCCAGAATGACAGACTAGAAGGAGAGACATTTTTTGAGTCCAAGAATTATTCCAGAGGCAAGGAAGTGCATCCTCTCCAAATCCATGGGAATATATATTGTATCTACCTAATTTTCATATTGCTGCATAAAAACTTGCAGTCTTGCAAACAGTGGACTCTTCCCCCCCCCCCCCGAGGAAAAATGGAGATCAGGATTGTACGGGTCTATTGGTAACTGTTCCAAGGTCTGCAACTGAGCTTTTGCTAAAGAAAGTGAGCACGTGAATGTGTTACCATGACACTATAAGTTACTGTGTGCCAGCTGAAATGTGCTAACTGGGAGAGAAGAGTGCACCAATGCAGGAAATGTTTAATTTTTTTTTTAGTTATTTTTTTAGGTTTTTTTTTTTTTTTTTATGTCATGCGCTTTTGCGCTGAATACAGAGGGTGACAGTAATCCAGTGGTGTTCACCCACACTGGTGTCTCTGCTGTGTTTGGGCATTTGATTATATTGCACTGACTGAATAATCCTGTATGTAGGACTGCAGATAATTGGGTGCCTTAGGACAAGGGCAGGGCACTGCATTTGGGACTTACTGCTTAAATCTGTAGTGTGTGTATTGCAACAAGTCTACTAGAATAGATACTTTAGAGTCTGTGGAAGTGGTGTAGCTCATCTAAAGACATCATGTTTATAACTGCTCTCTTCCTTCCAAATAGGAATGAGGCATTTAAACAGCTTTAGAATATAATATGTTTTGCACTTAGCTCAATTTTGAACTTCTGAGTTACCAAAAGTGTGTGACTGATTTTGACAGAATGGATTAGACTAAAATAATGAACATATGCAAAATTCTGTACAGAAAAAATATTGATCTAACTCTAGTCATTTGGACATCAGTATTAAAACCCACAATGTTTCAGGACAAGCTGAATTTAGATGAGTATTGGTGATAATTTTGTATCAAAGAGACAAAATAAACAACAGCGAGTCACCAGGATGAGGTGGTATTCAACTCAACATCACAGAGGAATGTGGGGATAAAGTAGCTGAGCTTCTAGCTGTGATATTGAGCCTTACTTGCAGAGCTCCCTATTTTCTGTGGTTTGTTAGGAAGTAAATGGGATGCTGATTTTTAAGGGCACTAGGGAAAAATCTGATGAGAGACAGACATCTGTACTGAGCACATCTGTCAAGATACCCAAGAGTTCAATCCATGGAAAAAAGAATGAAACGGAGGAAGTCTCATGTCTTTTGTAGTGGTAATGTATGCCTCTTACTGGTCTTTGCATGTAGCTGCATGCAGCAGACCTCTTTGGTACTATCCATGTGAACTTCCAAGTCTTTTGACAAAGTTTAGGATAAGATAGGATAGGATAGGATAGCTCAGTTAGATAGACCTAGAAGAATCATCTACTCCAGCTTCCTGACCACTTGAAGGCTGATCAAAAGATAAAGCATGTTGTAAAGGGCATTGTCCAGTGCCTCAAACATTGACAGGTTTAGGGCATCAACCACCTCGCTAGGAAGGTGGTTCCAGGATTTGACATCCCACTTGGAAACAAATACTTCCTAATGTCCAGTCTGAACCTCCCCTGACTAACACAGCTTTGAGCCATCATCACATATCCCATCACTGGTTACCAGATAGATGAGATCAGTATCTCCCTTTATTGATTTCCCCAGTAAAGGTCTCTTTAGGAAACTAGGCAGCCAAGGATAAGAGGGAAGGCCCTTGTAAGAATAAACAGTGTTTTAAAAGATAGTTAACAGAGGGTAAAAATAGTCAGTTCTCCCAGGGGAGAGGAGTCCAGAATGCTTTGTGCTAAGATCTGTGCAATTGAACATATGAATTTATGAATTAATTTATGAATAATGCTCTGTAAAAGTGGGTGAATATAGACCATTGACAAACTTGGACTGATGATACTAAATACTACAGAGTAGTAAATATGAGAGCTGATTGTGTAGAACTGCAGAAAGATATTGCATGGCTGAGGGACTGCGCAGTACAATAAAAAACCTGAAAATTTAATCAAAATAATGCATATTGGAAATCAACAATCCTGACTTCATACATAAGAATGATGGACTGACCATTAGCACTCATCAGTGTATACAGATTACTGACTGCATGGAAAGAACCTCGGGCTCCAAAAGTCCCTGAGCTGCAAATTGGTAGAGGCTGGAGGAGTATTCAGGGTAAGTAGTTTACATGTGTGTCCCCCCACCCCATTACACTCCTTTAAATGTCTGCTTCTGGCTGCTGTTGAAGGCAGGAACCTAGCATTGCTGGACTGTCTGTCAGAGACAGGACTGCTGTATTCTTACTTTCTTATACTTTCAAAGTCTCCCTCTTTATAGTGTTCACCTTCTGAATCACGAAGAAATACTCACTTTGGATAAGGAGTTCATAGGGAACAGAAAAAAATATCTTCAAATATATTGGCTAAACCCCAAACATTTAATAGTTTTTCTTTGTATATGTTTAGAGAAAAAGAGAAATGAGATATATTAAACTTGTGATACTTAGAAAACTACCAATGTTCTAAACAAGTTAATGCATCCTTAGGTCAAGATACATAAAACTGAGTTATGGGTGTATTATAATCTAGCTGTGAAGAAAAAGATTTCTTTTTAGTTACTTTATTGAATTGTCCAGCATAGTGCTTGGTTGCATTTTTCTCTTCTACAATTTTAGAGGTATAGTCATGTATGAACATATATTCAGACTTAGTGGTTTTGGAGAAAAAGATATTCTTGTTTTCAGGGAAAATACCATTCTGTATCTCAGCGTGAATTAAAGGAAATGGTTTTTGCCTCCTATTTTTTCTTGTTTTGATGATAGAGAACACAGTTAAAATAGAAAAGCTATTTTAAAATATGCATACTGCTTAAGACCCAGGAACTTCTGTGTATGCAAATGAGAACATCCATATGCAAATGCTACCAGAAAATGCCTTGACAAAGCCAAAAATTTAAGTGCATTTGTACAGAGAGGATCATACAATCTTAGAATTATGGAGGCCACAAGGGACTTCTGGAAATTATCTGACCTCAGACCTCTGCTGAAAAATGGCCAAATTAAAAGTTAAGACTAGGTTGCTCATGGCCTTGTCCAGTTGAGTTTTGCTTATCTCCAAGGCTGGAGATCCCATGACCTTTCTGGGCAGTGATTCCAGTGTCTGACCAGTCTTATGGAAAAGTGTTCTCCACATGTCTGATCTCTGTAACCTGTGCCCATTGCCTCTCATCCTTTTGCGGGGCATCCCTGTGAAAATCCTGGCTTTGTCTTTGTAGTGGACAACGAGTACGTCCCCTCTGAGCCTTCCCTTCCTAGGCTGACCGGCCCCAGTTTTCTCAGCCTCCCCTCAAATGTCCTGTGCTGTGACCCCCTAACCATTGTGGTGGCCCTTCACTGGACTTGATCCAGTATGTCAGGATATTTCGTCCACCCCAGACTACACCCCTCCTTCAAATTGACCTCAGCTGCAAAGCTGCTGGGCATGAAAACCTCAGGATAAGCTAAAGTAGGTGTTTCATGTCAAATTTACTGAGTACCAGTCTACAAGCCTGGAAACTTTTGACACACGTCTGTCTTGATGTGTGCAGTTTTTAGTGGTTATGTACCAGCTGGAAGATGGTCACAGATCATATTTGTAAGTATAGTTTAAACATAAGAATGTGTGCATCTGGTCACCTAAAGGTAATAGTTAAAAAGTGTGCATGGGTGTAGCATATTTTCAAACCGGTTTGATGTCCGTGTGGCCACCTTTTCAGAACTTCCTGTGACAATTGAATGTTACAATTAGGAGCTGCCTTCTAAGTCCTTTTAAAAAACTAGTCATCTTTGACACCCTATGTTGGGACACAATCTGGTTTCAGACCCAAAATCTAGAAAATAATGAAGGCTTCTTTGAACATTTACTCCCCAAATCCCTTTCATTGGTATTTGCTTGTGGAATAAAATTGTTGGAAAAATCAGCCTTGGGCTTACTGAGGTGCTTAAACATATGCCTAATGTAGAAGGTATCCTACTGAAGTAATCAAAGTCAGGAATGTGTTTGTACTGTGGGAAAAACTGGTCTTCATCCTTCATATTCAATGAGAATAGGGATGTGTGCATCAAAACCACCCCTTTGCTATTAAAATACTTGTACTTTTTTGTCCCTTGATATAGCAATTTCCTGTCTTAGCAAGATATTCCTTTCTTTCCATAAGTAATTTGTGGTATATTTTTACTCCAACATCCAAGCAAGATTTCTGGTTTTAAATGTCATTTAGTTAGTCAACTTTATTGCAGAATGGGGAAATGGTGCTGAATCATAGAATCATAGAATGGTTAGGGTTGGAAAGGACCTTAAGATCATCAAGTTCCAACCCCACTTCCATGGGCAGGGACACCTCGCTCTAAACCATATCACCCAAGGCCTCGTCCAACCTGGCCTTGAGCTCTGCCAGGGATGGAGCATTCACAACCTCCCTGGGCAACCTATTCCAGTGCCTAACCACCCTAACAGGAAAGAATTCCCTCCTTATATCCAATCTAAACTTCCCCTGTTTAAGTTTTAACCCATTACCCCTTGTCCTGTCACTACAGTCCCTAGTGAAGAGTTCCTCTCCAGCATTCTTGTAGGCCCCCTTCAGATACTGGAAGGCTGCTATGAGGTCTCCACGCAGCCTTCTCTTCTCCAGGCTGAACAGTCCCAACTTTCTCAGCCGATCTTCGTAAGGGAAGTGCTCCAGTGCCCTGATCATCCTCGTGGCCCTCCTCTGGACTTGTTCCAACAGATCCATGTCCTTTTTATGTTGAGGACACCAGAACTGCACACAGTACTTCAAGTGATGTCTCATGAGAGCAGGATAAAGGGGCAGGATCACCTCCTTCGACCTGCTGGTCATGCTCCTTTTGATGCAGCCCAGGATATAGTTGGCTTTCTGGGCTGTGAGTGCACACTGCTGGCTCATGTTCATTTTCTCATCGACTAGCACTCCCAAATCCTTCTCCACAGGGCTGCTCTGAATCTCTTCTCCGCCCAGCCTGTAGCTGTGTCTGGGATTGCTCTGATGCAGGTGTAGGACCTTGCACTTGGCATGGTTAAACTTCATGAGGTTGGCATCAGCCCACCTCACAAGCGTGTCAAGGTCCCTCTGGATGGCATTCCTTCCCTCCAGCGTATCAACCGAACCACACAGCTTGGTGTCATCGGCAAACTTGCTGAGGGCGCACTCAATCCCACTGTCCATGTCAGCGACGAAGATGTTAAATAAGACCGGTCCCAACACCGATCCCTGAGGGACACCACTCGTAACTGGTCTCCAGCTGGACACTGAGCCATTGACCACAAATGCATCTGTCACTCTCAGTGCTTGGCCTTGGCAGGTTTTCTAGCGAGAATGTATCTTGCAGCTTGTCTACCCTCCAGCCTTTAGTTAGCTGAAACTCCTTTTTACCATTATAGATGCTCAACCACAATTAAAAGAGCATTTGAGTGTTTGGGAATTCCTTGGACCATTAGTTTGAGCAACTGTAATTATGGTAGGAAAGGTAGGTGTCAGGGAAACTTGTGTCATGTATCGCAGGTGGAGGAGATGAGAGTTGGCTGTCCTTTGTACTGATGGGCAAGTAAGAAGATAGACAGAAATCTGGCATATTGTATCTCAGTGACAGGTCAGCTGGACTTGTTCCCCAAAAGGGGAAAGCCTGCATTGCTTAGTTTTTTAAGTAAGTGTGAATAAAAGTCCTGAATCATGGTTGTGTTAGCAAAGAAAACCTGAAATGTACCTTCTTGTCCAGGTCAGGGAGTTCATGTCCACCTGGTCATCACTGAAACTCCCACTACCAGAGGATGATCTGGATACAGCTGTGGTTTAAGTAGTGGCATCTTCTGGGCTGCATCAGTACGTGACTGCCTTACATCCCTGATGTTAGAATCACCCTAACCTGTGTGGTGCATGCTGCTGCTTATTTGCTTTAACCCCTGCTCAGAACACAGTGACAAACTTCAAATAAAGCCAGGTTTTTGCTTGGAAAATAATAAAAATGTATCTTCTTTTTTTTTTTCTTTTTTTTTTTTTCCAGAAAACCATTGCAAAGCTTGATGTGTAAACTCCCCCCAGGCATTTGGGGAGCTATTTCATGTATTTCCATCATCTGTTTCAGGACAAAATGCGTTGCTCTCTGGAGTGTGTCCATCTATCTCGGTTGACTACACAGGGACAAAACTCGCTGAGTTTAGACTAGACGCTTTGACAGCTTCTTGTGATGAATCTTGCCCTTAGTGTACTGGCTCTCTGTCTGAAGAAAATGGTGATACAGCAGGCAGGAGCTGGAAAATGTCTAATGTCTACTGAGATCATCCACAGGCTAACACATAAAAATAATTACCCCTCTGACCTTTTCCTTTTGAGAAGGACTCACTCTTGCAAAGAGCTAACTCTCCCCAGTTGCTGAATGCTTTCAGCAGCCATTGGGGTATCTGTGTAGCTAGCAGACCTTCCCAGAATTAGGACTTTGGTGATCTCATGCTGCTTCTGAAATCTCTAAGTATCTTGTAATCTAGGGCCAGAAAGGTCTGGAATTGACACATGAGAGTTAGAGCACATAGGCACACTTCTGAGAGCAAGGCCTGGTGTTAAGGCTGTAAATTAGCTGATTAAACATTAATCCTAAGAATGTGGGACCTGGCTCACCAGAGATGTAATAATTTAATCTGTAAATGTAATAGCTTTGGGTATGTAAAGAACTACACATTTAGTTGTAGATAGATTATGCAAACTACAATGATAAATTTACTGTGTAACGTCTGAGTCCTATAACAACAGACTAGATGTTCATTGTATGTCTTGCATTGTTCTTAAAACAGAGCAGAGTGAAACATCAACACATACCTCTGCAGCTAAGTAACATGACCTTCAAATGACATCTGCAACTCGGGGCAATGGTATCAAAAGCTTATTTACAAAATCACAGAATTGTTAGGGTTGGGAGGAATCTAAGGAGATCACCTAGTCGAATGCACCTGCCAAGGTAGGGCCACCTAGAGCAGGTTACACAGGAACACATCCAAGTGAACTACAGCTGGTCAGAGAATGGGAAAACTTCTGTGGTGAAAATGGGCTCCTTATTTATTTATTTATATATTTATTTATTTATTGTGTGAAAAGGTGATTTTTGCATTTTACAGCAAGTTCTTTCAATTTCTGCTTACAAGTAAAACTTCTGCCCTTTTATAACTATGTTATAAAACTTATAACTTAATTCATTTGCAGAAAGAGGAGAAATCATCTTATTTTGTTCCTTGCATTGTAGCTTGCCCTTTCTCTTCTGAACTTAAAAAAATATAGAACTGGTCTGTCAATAGGAATGACTTCTGTTGTATTTAGGGCAATTTAAAAAATTCTTTCTCTTTACCTTCTAGCTTTAACTTAATTTTGCCTATCTTAACCAACTTAATGACATTAATTTACAGTCAGTCTTGCTCTGAGTCTGACTTTTTTCCCTGCATAAGTAAGGCAAATGTACCCCAAACCATCACAGTTTGAGTCATGAGTATGGAAGAGAAACTGGATGGGGAAGAGGGCAGCAAAACTTCAAAGGCAAAAAAAGGCTACTGTAGAAAGCAAGAGAGCAGTCTCTTTTCCAAGTATGTAGTAGACATGTTCAGAAGTAATGCGCTTAGCTTGTAAGAAGATGGTAAGAAAACATTTCTAAACGTAGATAAAGTGAAAGGCTAGGTTACATTGCCTGAGGATGATATTATTGAAGATCTGTAAGAAGAAATTAGATGGGCACCTGCTGACAATGAGAAAGGTGTGATTAATTGGATACTGGGGCCAAGGTCTCTTACAGCTCAGTTCTTTGGGTTCTGTGATGTAGAGCTTCTTCCTTGGCATAAAATCATTACTGCTAGATAGGGCCAAATAAGTGAGACCTATTGATTGGATTTTCCTTTGTGGTATAGTGGCAAAATTGGGAACAGACATTAGAAGCTATGATGATGGAGATATGTTGGACAGCCTTGTTGGCATTGCAGAGGGGTTTACTCAGTGTGTGCTCAGAACTGTAGCTGTGGCTGTAGCTTCTCTTGCTCTCTACAGCACCTTCTCAGCCCTGTGCCCAAGGGTTAGGGGTTGAGGAATTACACAATACTGTACAGGTAAGTCCCCATTTATCAAGCAGAGCATTTACTTGCTATCAGTGAGCAGGTTGCAGAATGTTGATTTTCTCTGAGATGGCCAGCTTCGGAATTTTCTGCTTCTTACATCTTCTATCGCTCAATCGGCAGATCTGATAGAGGAAATCTGCACAATTAAGATGATTAATATTCCATGCCACCTGTCTTAAAATATATAAAGTATACCTGTTCTGCCATGAATGATTACTACAGATGATGAATCAGCAAAGATGGGCCCATGTTTAACACTTTGGTTTGTGATTTTTATTATAATCTCTGACATGATTGATTATGCGATGGCATGGAGCAGTTTACTGAAATAATGAATTACTTACTAATACATGAGTGTGATTAATTGAGAAGCCTGTTTGGATCCTATTCTGTGTAATGAAGCTTGAACACTGACAGGTGCAGCCTTTGGGTCTGATTCTGTCTTCCAGGAAATGTTAAGGAGTCACATAAATAATCCACACCAGCAAAGGCTGCAGGACCACATTATGTAAACTCCTAAGGAGAAGGAAACAGGCACCTCTTAATTCAGCAACCTGGGAGATTTACAGCCATGCAGTTCCCATGAGTGAAATCATGCTGTCCCTTCCCACCACATTCTCTGCCTTTTCCTCCTTCAGCTCTTACTTTTTTTGTGTACTTACTGTGATTTATTGCCACCACCTGCAATTACAAATCGAGAGTGGCAGGAGCTGGCTTGCCTCGGGAAAGCTGGTGTGAAATTAGTAGCTGATTTCATGTGCAGAAGAGAGAGACCTCGTAGCGCCTGGTTGAGTTGTTATAAATGCTCTGCTGAGGGTTGTCCTTGATTATGGATATTTTCAAGATTGCTACATTGTCATTATGAGTATAAACAGCACCTGGTCATCTGTTGAATGGTGACTTCTTCTGAAATAAGTTTAAGCAGTGACTGACAAAAACAGAACACCCAAATATCAAACTCTCTCCTCACCTCTGACGGCAGCTAGGAGAAAAGGAAATCTCAGTCATGTCAGTTGCAGTGTTTTTGTCCATAACACGGCTCACCCTGAGCATGCAGCAGGAGACCTGGTAGCTGGTTGGACAGAGGTGTTGGCAAGACAGTGCATCCCAGGATGGTTCCTACTATGTTCCTCCTTCTCAGTCTGACCTGGAAAGCCTAGTCTTTGCCACTGTGTGGATGGCAGGTGGCTTTGAATGACAAGCCTTTGCCCGGCTACATTGCTCCCCATGTTGTTCGGATGAACCACGGAAGAGCTAATCCGAGAAGGTCAGCAAACCAGGCTGTATGGAAGGAAAATTATAGGCTTGATACTTTTCCTCTCAGAGGGGTAATTTAAGCCTACCTTGGCTAAACTGAGTGGTGTAAAGCTGTCTGAAGGAGGAATCAGGTGGCTGTATGCTTTGCATGTGTGGTTTCTGGGAACTATAGGTTGAAAAAGAGGGCCAAAGGCTTCCTGGCCTAATTTTTGAGTCAGTGTGGAGGATGTGTGTATAGATCACTGCCATTTTGCTGAGGAGCCAAGTTCTGATAATGATTAGAAAGCCACAGACCTTATTGTTTCACAGAGTAATATACCGTTTTTCTACAAAATGGGCTATTAGCACTTGTGGCAAAAATAAAATGACTGTGTTGACAATAGGTTAACTTCAATCTTATTCTTTTTAAATTTAGCAAGGTAACTCTAGTAGTACTAAGTGTAACTGAAGACAAGGATGCCAGTAGGGAGAGGCAGCGCAGTGCAAGGCTTGTGGTAAAGCAGCAAGGCATGTTTTGGGAAGAAGAGTTGTTTCAGTGGACAAGTGGGTTTTGATTTAAATTGAGAAAGCTTCTCTTCTACTGAACGTCTTTTCTTAGGGTGCTTCTGGTGATCCAGTTCCACGGCAGAGCTGTTTCAAACCTTCCTGAGGCTCTGGCCTTGGTGCTGTAGTCATAGCTGCTGCGTACAGCAGTGGTTGTTTTGCTGTGCTGGAAACACAGACCAACGGATACCTGTGTCATGCCTGAGCAGTGGGTCTGACACATTTTGGCATTACAGCTTATACAAAGCAGTTATGAAGGCTTTTTCAGGCCAGGACCTCAGAGCTGAGCATAACTCCCAGTGAGTTACACCAGGAGTTTCTGCTCAGCTGCCTGTTTCTCCTACTCTGGCCGAATCTGAAGCCACAGGTCTGTAAGACTGAATGACCTCTCAGTTCCTCTGGCCTTTGAAGGAGAAGCATCATAAAATAGGCTTTGAAATGTTGGGGACAACATGCAGAATAGCTTGGAGAGAAACCCTCCCAAATAGCCCCCTAAGGCATCTGGATTCACTGAGGATAATGCAAGCCTGAGATGTCTGCATGACTCATGGTGAATGTTTGGATTCCTGTCAGAATATCAGGACCAAAAAATTCAGACTGTGCAGCTGCTAATAAAATGATCTCTTGAGAGCAGCTTTGCATGTGGGGGATGCTTATTTTGTGTGTATAATTTGTAAGGCCATCATTAGCTTTTTCCTTGACCCCTATTCCCAGGATAGTGAAAAACAATTTCATTTGCAAATAGTAAATTTCAAGGTCTATGATTTGAAAAATCTTGAAATGGTAATGCAAATACCGTGCACTGCCTCTGTGGCCCAGGGCTTGCATGGTAGATTTCTTATTGTATTAGTGCTTTTGAGTATCCTCTTGTACTGATTCCCTTCAACAGATATTGACAGAAGGATCCCTTTGCGTCTTTGAGTTTGCCCAACTGTGTGAAAGGGTAGAGAAAGGTATTTGGAGAAGAAGAGTGGGAAGAATTCTTTTTTTCTATTGGTGCAACACATTGAAAAACTAATTATTTTTTTTTACTGTTATCCATATGAATGGATATTATCCTTGTGAAATAGACATTCTGTAAATTTTTGGTCTGAACAGAAGGTTCAGCTGGTTAGACAAAGCAAACCCAAGGGAGATAACCCGGAGGAAAACTAACAGAAAATGTTAACCAGAGGAGTGCAGTGGCAGTCAACTGTATGAAGTGTGTGGCCATCTGCATTTTCAGGACCTTATATGTCCTTTGAAATGGATACGTGACTAAGTGTAATCACTAAGTCTGCATGGGTGACCAAAGGACTTGATAAAAAGGATTTCAGAGTCCTAACATCCTTCATCTTAAATTAAATGCTCTGTTCCATTATTAAGATTTTTAAAGGTCTGTAGCAAAACAGAAGCATCAAGGCCATGCTGGATGGGGCTACGAGCAACCTGGTGTAGTGGAAGGTATTTCTGCCCATGGCAGCGGGGTTAGAACTAGATGATCTTTAAGGGCCCTTCCAGCCCTAGCCATTCTATGATTCTGTGATTTTGGATAAAAGTGTTTTGTTTAAAGAATACCACATAATAGCTATGATTTTGTTGTTTTGCTTGTTGGACCATTAAATGACTTGACTTCCCATAAAATCATATATTGTAAAATTTTGCCAAGCTCAAGCATAGATGAAATTTGTGTGGTGGATTCAAAGAAACAAAGTATATGGGGGAGGGTATGGAGAAGGAGTAAAGGAAACAGCTTTTGGGGACAAATAGTTTTCTAAACTTTATTTATAACTAAAAGACCTGCCCATGAAGCATTGTTGGGCCTGGGTTTTGAAGGCTGTGTTGGCCAGAAGGAGACATTTTGGGGTTTCTAGTAGAAAGCTGCTGAAAGAGGAGTATGAAGTTGGTTTGAGTAAAGACTGGGATTTCTGGATCATGTTTCTGAAGAATAGTTGTGGTAGGATCTAGGCTGTAGTAGGACAGTTTCAAAATGCCCTGTGCACCAGAAATTCTGAGAAATTTATTTTTCAGAAATCAGATGTTTTTAAAATGGTTGAAATCCAGTCATGCTTGTCAGCTGCTCAGAGTAGTGACATAGAATCATAGAATAGCTAGGGTTGGAAAGCACCTTAAGATCTAGTTCCAACTCCTCTGCCATGGTTTATTGCTGTCACTCAACAGCAACTGTGACTACTTAGAGCTTCCCTCCATGGGGTCTGAGGCTCCTGAGTCCACGGAAAAAAGCCTGAAATGCTGATCTGGCTCATTACTCCGAAGTTGGAGAGCCTGGAAATAAACATCTCTCCTGGGGCTGTCTGCCTATGGGTCTTGTCTCAAGTCCCTCAGATGAACTTGGACTTGCTAAAAGCTCATTATCCTAAGATACATTAGCTACGAGACTTTGGCCTAGTGGGATAGCATTTACATTTTGAAACCTGTGTAGGGCATAGTTCATGTAAGTGCCATGTTGCCAGCCTCTGAATGGTATTCAGTGCTAGATGCTGTTGTGAAGCCTGAGTGCTATATAAGAGGTGTACAAGACCAAATCTTTTGCTTACTACTGTTTGGTCATGGAAGAACACTTCAGCACACAAATAGGAAGATGCAAATTGTGATTTCTGGTGCTGTCATTCTGCTGCATTTCTCATACAACAGGCACAGGTTCAAAGCATGCATAGTGCTGCCATTTTCACTGGTACTAGTTGGGTCCTCATCCCACTGAAGAAGCTGATAAACTGTAGAAAAGCCACTGAGACATGCGGCTTGGCCTACTTTAGCTAAAGTCAGCAAAAATGGCAAGAGAAAGAGAGAAAGAGAGCTGAGACTTCTCCAAAGGTGACTGCTAGGTTCTGCTCCCCTGCTCCTCTGAGGCTTTCCTCTGCATTGTGCTTTTTCCAAGATCCAAAGTGCAGCTATGCTTTAAAAGCACTAACAGAGCTGGAGGCATTTTTTCCCCTTGCTTTTATTGATTTTACTTGACATGCTGAAGTTGCTTTGCAAAAAGAAGTCCTCTGTTGTGGCCTGTACTGTAAGGGGGAGGGAGAGCCAGCATCAGCTACAGCATCTGGACTCAAGAATCAAATTCACTTTGCTTTCATGAGTGGTCCTGCTGCGTGTGCAAGTGAGATATATTACTCCCAATGGTTACAGGTTACAATACACCAGAGTAATGGAATGTTGAAACTGTGAAATAACTTTCTGTATGATCAAATACTATTAAAGATCAGAAAAAACAGTGGAAACCAGGATGTTCAGGCTTAGTCAGATTTTGCCTTTCTCAACCCTGCCTGTCCCCTGCAGTGTTCGGAAGCCTACCAGATCTCTAAGCAGCAAAACGCTTCATCCCCTCTCCCCTGTTTACTCTGGTCATACGGTGTGTAAAGGGAGGGGTTGTGGATGTTTCTTGGCTCAAGCTCCACAGGGAAGGTCAATCACCAACTCCTGCACTGCCCTTCCCTACAGGCCAGCGGAGGACACTTGTCTGAGGTAGTGAACCATGTCTGTCATTTGCACCATGACACTTCTTCACAGAGCTCAGCATACCTGACTGAAAGAAATGCAAGCCCAGATATGCCAATCCCCTCAGTGCCATACAAAGCTGCAAGCATCCATGTTGTCTCAGGAGACCCTCTTTGGTGAGAAAAGATCATCTTATCACAACACCTGATTGTGCTGCATGACAGTATCCTATGTTGCAGGAAGCTCGCTTCCTCCTAAATCCCTGCAACATGGTTCAAGGAACTGAAAGGGCTCTATTGCAATCAGCCAGTGATCACTGCCATCTGATAGCTCTGTAGGATCTTCTCTGATTTTCTGTAGCACCCGTGATCTCTTCAGGTAAACATGGAAAGGAAGTAACAGCCCTGGGGGAGAGGAGACGACCTTAGAAGAAGAAGTAGCTTTCTGCAACAACAGGTACAACCCAAATGTGAAGAGTTAGGAGGGCTGATGAGACCTTCCCACCTCCCAGGCAGACAGTGTTTCAGGAGTGCGATGTGATCCCTCAGACAAGGGATGGCGCAAACCTAGCTACATTGGCTGAAAATATGCTGCAGAATAATGCCCAGCATCCTTGAGTGCTAGCTCCTTGATTTCCCATGCTGCTTAAATACCAGCACATTCCCTGACTGGTTTGGCCCATGCTAGTTAGCATGCTCTGAGATGGTGCCTAGTCAATTTGTGTGACAGCTGGTGCAGTGGCCATGTCCAAAAAGCAGGTTGTGATTGCACCAGTTTTGTCTTTCTGTGCTTTAAGCAGCCCTCTACTGCTATTCCAGCAGGCTTTGCACCTTCAGACACCCTGCTATGCCCTCACACCATACCCCAGGCGTGCACTGGGTACTTTTGCCTGATACGTTTTTTCTCTTTTATAGACTTATATTTAAAGATTCAAGCTGATGGATGTGAGTCTTCTTGTACTTGAGTCTTTTAATCTTAAACAGCTTTCACTACACTTTTACTGCAGCAAATTAAACATTGACTTTTTCCTCTACCAGTGTCAGGTAAGCACAGTACCCCTTTGTGAATCTACGAAAGCAAACTTTAGCTATTGTACAATTCACCCTTGCATAGTTCTGACTCTTTGCACGTAATACTTTTTTCACATTTACACTGAAGGTTTTCTCGGTGGCTTCTTTCTGGTATCATTATAGGTAATAGGTAAGTAAAATACAATTGCAGAACATAAGCATAGCTTATGACATGATAAGTTTTGTAGCTACTTTTTTCACAAGTGCGTGCATCACACTGGACTCCTCACCAAGTACAGAGGAACTCGGAACCACAAGGTATGTTCTTGAGTGTGGTTTCTTTACATTTAGTTTCATCTTTACTGTCTTCATTTCCTATTGTCATCATTACAGGTCAATGCAAGAAAGAAAAGGGGGACCTTTCGCGATAGACTGCCATCATATTTACTTATGAAACTTCTGTCTTCCCTGGCTGGCAGTGCTGTATGAAAACGTGGTACCCCAGGATCCTGTCTGAGAGCTACCACAGTGTCCTGCTGGCTCTGTCTCTGCAAGTATCTCTCCTGTGGTGACAGCAGCAGACACTGGGGCTCAGTGTGGCTCCCTCCCTGCTGGAGCTGAGGGACTGATTCAACATCTGACTCATGAATTTCCTTTTATTTTGATATATACTTTGACTTGCAAGTGTAATTTATTGAGAAGGGACGGACAGATGAGTGTCAGCAGGGGATGTGTTTTGCTTTAAGTCCATTAACGACAAGAACAGTTTTGCTTTTAAATTCTTGTTCTTTAGGAAGAAATCATAAGGTATATTCTGTGTGGCAGTGCCCTATGTGTCATTCTCTCCTTCCACGGAATAGCTTGGTTTTGGAAGGTGAATCCACAAGAACTAATAAATCAGCCCAAAATGCACCTATTCCTCAATTAGTTGCAGCATCAGAAGGATGTCTTACAGCATCTCCACCCAAAGTGTCCTCCCCAAGCTAGGGAGCTCCACTTTTTACCAGCAACCTTTCATTTGCAGTTATCAGCCCAACCTTTTTATCACCTTTACTAGCAGACATTTGGCTGCTTGCTGCTGACTCAGAAGCTGCTGTCTCAGCTGAGGATACCCTGTTTTGTGAGTCATGTGCTGTCTCTACAGGCAAACTTCTTAAAGGGCAGAGTTGAGCGTTGGCTGTTTCTGTGCTTGAGCATCATCATGCTACCAAGTGGATTGGAAAATGTCCGCAAATGTTGCATGGTATGCAGTTATTTTCCTGGGTGTCCTAAAGCCACTCTAGCTCCCTGTATCAGTTAGCATTCATCTGTGATTCCAGTTCATATATGTGGAAGAACTGGGTGAGTCCTCCTTCCCTGCTGATCTTGCAATGGGTACTGCTGATGTGTCAGTCAGTGAGTCATCACAAATTTGTTTGAGTTTGTTAGGTTAGGCTGTGTTTTTCTAAACCCTCCAAGTGGCTATAGCTGCTTCCTTGATGACTGACTTCAGAGAAATGTCAAGATCCATAAATAGGCATCACACAGAAATGTTGCCTGCCTATTCCATGTGTTAACATCTAAGTTCTGCTACTCATTAGTAGTCAGAATGTAATAGCACTCGGTAATGGGAAAGGTCACATCTCTGACAAACTGTCAGTGTCAACGTTTTTATGTAAAGTATATACCTGTGTATAAAATATGTATGTATGTATACACACATTTATATGTGTGTGTATATAAATATAAAAAAGAATATATATAATTCTTTTATGATAAACTGATGTCCTGGGTGCATCAATCCTAAACATTCACAGCAAGGGTGGATGTTGTAGCTACCGAGCTCAAATCAGAAATATTTTTGAAGCAAACCGCTTATACACCAGTGCTGCAATTTTTCAAAAGTACATATAGGGAACAGTGAAGGATGGTATCATCAAATGAATGTGTGTGCTTCTTGGATGTAGTTCCTGTAGAATAAGGAATGCTTTTTCCCATCTTGTGGTTGCCAGACACCTATTTTTTCAATATTTCATGTATAATTATAAAAAGTAGTCTGCTATAACCTTTGCCTACAAGTAAGGTGATCAGCCTGCTGCCAGTCACAGTGGTCTTTGTTAAAGATCTATGTGTGTCAGATTCCACACATGAAATGCTTTGTGTTTCTGCTAAGAAACATTGGCTCTTTAGGATATGATTTGCAGAACCAAATTTCATACGCATCTGGTTGTGAATCTGTTTATGGATTGCTTTCTGTTTTGGTAAAATTGTCAAGTCTCTTGTTTTTTTTTTTTCAGGGATTCATATTTTGGTGGTTTTCCTTTATTTTTTGCAAATGTGTCCAGAATTACGATGGTTCATTCCTTGCATTTCAAACAGAAATTGGCAACATCTGTTGGCAACAGCAAGTGTTAACAGCAAACATTTGTAAAGAGGTATAAAAAATCACAGTTCTTTAAAGAATGTGAAGGATTTGTAGGAAGTTTTACCGCTGAAGACACATGAGGCTACTTTGCAGAGTGGTACATGAAAGAGGCAATCTCTCCCTTTTTCTAAGCTTATTTGGGATCCAATTGGTTCTTGCTATTGCATCAAATATTGTGGTAAGCCTTGCCTTTGTATGAAATAAACTCTTTTCTCCTACAGCAGAAGTAACTAGGAAGTAGCAGTGTCTTGTTTAACTATACAACTGAGGTCACTAAAATGGATGTGGACCCTGCTGGTGAACCACCTCAGGAACCTGGCCCAAAGCCAGGTGAGGAGCAGAGTGCAGATTCAGTAGGACTTGTCTGGTGACTCTCTGGTGCTACATGGGTCAGCATGAACTTGGAGGGAGAAGTGGGTAGGCTAGAAAGGTGCTGCCCTTGTGCTGGCTCACTGCCTTCCTCCTGTCCATCTCTGCATCTCCAACGAAGAAGCAGGAGCAGGAAGCATTCGGTTGCTTGCTGTTTTTCTGATTATGAGCTCAACTTCAGTTGGCTGGAGGTTAGATATGGTTACAAATGACCTTAGCTGTGCAAAGGGGCTGTTCAGAGCATGCAAATTTGGCCCTTGCTGTATGTTACCCTCTGGAGAAGACTCATTTTCTCCTTTGGCTGCAGAGGATGACTAGGCATACCTAAGGTTAGACGGTATGAATATCCCCCAGAGATTTTTAAGCCCTGATAGTGCATTATGGTTATTAAACCTGTGTTGTGCAGTAGGGGCAGAGCAAAAGAGCTTAGCCAATAATCTTGTATTGGGCCCCTGACTCTCATTTGGGACCTGGCATGTCTTTTAAATAGAAATCCAGCATCTATTTAAAGACTGCAAATGATGAAGAATACTCCACATCCCTGAGTAAGCTGTTTCAATGATTAATTACCTGCTCTGTTAAAAATTCACACCTCATTTCTAATCTGAATCTGTCTAGCTTCAGCTTCCCAGTGTTGGCTCTAATAGCTGGGAGAAGAAAAAAAGACATGAGATCCATCTGTGTCACAGTGCAGCCCCTTGTAAAATGTGATCAAGACACCTTTTAACCTTTCTTCAGATGAACTACACATATAATGATGACTTTCATTGCAAGGAAAGCTTACCTTTTTTTTTTTAATTATTTTTTTTAATAGCTCCAGTCATTTTTTAGATTCTTTCCTGTGTTATTATCTCTAGCAAGGTGAATTGGATGTGTGCAGTAGCTCTGTATGCTGTTCCTGGATCCTTGGTGTTTGCAGAAGCCCTCCCCAAGGGAGTGGGAACCAGGTGCCTGCAGGATCCCTTTGGGTTTGAGAGTCCAGCCCTATAGCATGGGGCCTGGCACTCCTCAGATGGATGCCTTAGACCTGGGCAGTCCCATGGAGCTGGGGACATTATTTCCCTTTGCCATGTGGGAATGAAGAATGTTTCATTATTTTTCCCCTGAGAACAGCTTCTCAGGGAACATTTGTAAAATTATTTCGTTCAATTTCAGAACTAAAACATTTTCCACAGAGCTGGATTTGACGAATACATGCAGGCAATTTGTCTACTGTGTTCTTTGCTTATGCGTGGGAGAAACCTTCTCAAAGTTTTCTGGACAATAGAAAAATATTCATAAGGTCCTTAATATGCTCTTCAAAAATGTGTATGGGGGAAAGAGACAGATAGATGTATGAGTAATTGGAGAAAACGGGAACATCAATCCTTTTCACACTCAGACTTACCAAGTAATTGAATGTCCTCAGACACCATCAATGTAGATGCAAATTACCTTTGTTTGGCATCTGACAGATATTTAGGTGTCTGTCCTCACCTGAGGTTTGGTGACTGTGGCTTTGGTTGCAAAGAGCCAGATGATCATTTTATCTAATACATTTTGACTAAAGCACACTAGAATCTTGTAGGCAGTTGTAAGGGTTGCCCCATATTATAGGACCATGCAGGTCTGGATGCTGGCACTGTGTGTGCGTTTGCACTGTTCTCACTTGCGCTGTCCCACCAATGGCTTGGAAGAAGCTATGCAGACTTCAGCCATCACATGCTTATCCTGGACTGCACATAGCCACATCAGGCTGCATTTTTGCTGCTGTTTTGGCCTGAAGTCAGTAGCTCCAAGGCAGGGGGTCATGGCTGCAGGCTCCCCCACGGGTCTGCAGGGAGCATACGCAGGTCTCAAACAGAAAATGCGTTCGGCTGAGTGGCACTGCTGTGCCATTTTGGGGCTGTCTCCTGGGTAAGATATATATAGTGGGCAGGGTATGCACTGATATTAGCACTTCTTTGACTCCTGGGAGTAGCAGATACAGAGCTGCTATGTTGCCCTCAGTTTCATGTTGCTACTTGTACAAATTATGCCCGAGTTAGCTCACATTTTGGCAAATGATTTGCACAGATAAATGAATTTCAGATGATAAAATTGTGTGTTTCATTGCAGGTAGAAAGCTGCCAGTCTCACTGAATGGCGTTATTCAGCTGGCTTGCTCCCAGGTTCTGTAGGTTGGCATGTCCTGATCTCAATGTCTGCTTTGTGTAAGCCAGGTAATGCTTTATCCATCCTTTCCCTCCTTGCATCTCCGCCCTTCTAGTTTATTGGTCTGTGCCAAGTGTCTTGATGGATATAGGAAAGAGATGCAGACTTAGGCTGATAAAACTAGTTTCATCTTAGGGCTCCCAACACAGGCTATTTGGAAAGCAGTAGGATTTAAACCAGTGATTTATAATTGTTAAGTTGATTGATTACTGTCAGTGTTCTGGTGTAAGAGGTGCTTAGCTCTGCTTGTAAATAGTTTTGAGTTGCGGGCTTCTTTTGTTTTGGTTTTTGTTTTTTTTTTTTTTTCCCTAAAGCTGAGATATCCAGCCTTTCAGTGATTGTTACTTAAAAGTGGATCACTTACACAGCTCTATTTTGCAGTGCAGGGATAAGAAACCTGTAGGCAGAAGCAACCGCTACCAATTGACCTATTCCTTGCTGTACCACTGAATTCCAGAGGACTTTGAAAACAGAATTAGATATTGGCCCGATTTCTCTTGATTTGTTGAGCAGGCTGTGGGTGAAGCATAGATTTTATATAGCAAAGCCAACCACAGGCTGGATACTTTTGCTCTGAAAGTCATTTGACAGAGAGCATTAGATTTAACCTGTCATGATAAAGTTCATGGCCTGTTCCCAGGCAGGTGTGAAAAGCCCTCTGGTAATGCTTGCAAATTGCAAAATATCAAGAGCTGCCTGGGGAAGGGGTGAATACTAAAGTCATGTTCTCCTGACTAGCAATTTGGTACCTAAGCCAAGTGGTTTTCATTCCCTTGTCAGTGCCTGAGATTGCGTTTGAGCCTTGCGGAGAGGTGACTCACCTACCAAACGCACAAATCATGAAAGGTATGTTAAGTCTGACAGCCCTGCAGAGCCTGAACTATGGGAGAACTGAGAGCTGATCATGTCATTCCCAAATTCACCTTGGGGTAAGGGAGGAGGGACCTGTGGCAAGGTTTGGCCAGATCCCTTCTGTAGTTAATATTGTCTTTTAGTGTCAGTGCACTGCACATGAATATTTTCTGCAAATCCCCCAGGAACCAAACAAACAGGCCAGTCTTTTTGTCAGAGTTTGGCTGAATTATTTTTTGTCTTGATTGCAAAGTGGCCATGCAAACACAGCACATTTTGTGTGAGGTGATGAAATGGTGTTATTGATACAAGTTCAGATTCATGTAAAGAGATGCTAAACTTAGTTTTGGACTAACGGTGTTGTGTCTGGAGAGAGGGGTTCCTAAATGGCACTGTGGAGTCCATGATGAACAGAAATTAAGGATTTAGGATATCCCTCCTTGTGGGTATTTCCACAGCTTCCCTCTTCGCCCTTGCTCTCTATGGCATGTCAAGCTTCCCATTTTGCTCAGATCCACTAGCTGTCAAACTCTTCAAAGATCATAAGTCTGAGTATGTGCTAGAGGAAGTTTATAAGGTTGAGATCCAACTGCAGTACTTGGCCTAAAGTTTGCTGCTGGACACTTCAGAGCTGCAGTGTCATCTCAAGGGGAGATGTGTTTACACTGAAAAGGCTGTGAAAGCAGTGGTGTTACAGGGATCAGGCATGGCTTGAATCCTTCAAAACACTTCCTCTGCTTTGCTCTACAGCATGAAGGGGGGCACTGCTATCAGCTGAGGTGAGACACCTCACTGCTGTCATAGACAGATTTCTGCTCACCTGATGCACCCTCTTGCTTAGCTCCACGTGTTGGGTAAATTCCTGCTGCAGGTCTTTGGCTCCGAGCTTCCCATTTTGCTTTATGTATTCCTATCAGAGTGTCTCCAGCAACCCCACTTGGCTCAGTGAGGTGTCTGCCATGATGTATGATGGTGTCTCAGTTTTGAGACAGCCACAGTCCCTCTGGCCTGAATGCCAGGATGGTGTCTTGTTTTGATGTAACCAAAATGCTGAGTGGTTGTAGGAGCTGTTCTTGAATGCACCTTTGCTTCTCTGCTGCCCACTGAGTTTGGGCATTTTTGTTTGTTTGTTTGATTGATTTGGAGCTGAACCTCATAGACGACTTGAAAAGCAAGTGGCAGGAAAAAAGCCAAGAGGCACTTCCTTTTTTTATCTTTTCTGGTAATCATGTAAAGGAAGGGAGGTTGTACTGACTACAGCTAGTAAGTTGTTGTCCTGGTAAGAGTGAATGGAGTGATTGTGGAGGAAATGTTAGCCTTGCCAACTCTTTCAGGGTCTTTATTAATTTCATACCCGTTTCATCTTGGTGACCAATGCCTGCTGCTGAGAGCAAATCTGTTAAAGGCTCAGTACAGCCTCCTTTTCCCTTCTGGTGTGATGTATCCTCAATAGCTCTCATCCCGAACTGCTCCGACAGAACCAGGATAAGACTTACTCCTCATCCCCTCTTCTTACCCTATTGCTCCTAAAATGCTTTCAGGCCTTCATCGGTCATCATGAAGAAGGACACACACTTACACTGTTGTGAGGGGATAGATAAAAAGAAAGGAAGGAAATAGTTTTCCTAGCTGTCTGTACGGGAGCTAGCAGTGTCAGCCAGCATCATGGAGCAGAAGAGGTATATTTTGGTCAACTAAGCCATTCTTCTGTGAATCATCTTCCCTTTTCATTCAGTTCCATTCTGGTCCAAGAAGCCATCAACAAACTCAATAACTCAACAAAAACAAACCATATATCTGCTCGATAACAGACAATTAAATCTGTAGCATCCTGTTTGTGAGCTGTATAGCTGTGGATTGGTTCCATATAGTTAGGGATCCTGCCAAAGACTTTTCAGAAGTGACTGATGATTCTGTGTGCATCAGTTTTTGGCACCTGAACACCCACCCCCTGAAAGTCTCATCCATTATACATACTGTTATAGAACAGGCAGTCTAGTCCTGCCTCATCAGGGCAGCTCTCTAGTTTCCAGGGGGAACAGATTAAGCTTTTAGTCTTCTCTCTCCTTGTGTTTACTAAGACCATGCCATAAACAATGTCGTCCCAGTATGCAAACCATCAAAATTCATCTGGATATCTGTATAGCCCTATTCAGTATTATGATTATGCAGAATTAAAAAAGACTTTGTTTTTTCTTTATTTGCTTTCAGCAGAACCGATGAAATTTTATCTAAATGCCATTTAATTTAAAAAAATATCCATTCATGTGTGTGTTTGATACATATTTCTCTCTGTTGTTTGCATAAATTTAGCTATTAAGAATAAAGTAGTGGGCTGGAGAGAACCAAAACAATTTTCCTTCCTCATCCTTCTTTCACCAGCAAGCCAATGTTGTTTTGTACAGTCCTTTGTTGCATGTTTTTCTAAATACCAGCACTGTGGAACAACTGGGAAATCTGCCACTGTGATCAGCAGAGCCAGGAACTTACCTCAGGTGCTTTGAACCCACTTCTGCAGATGAAGATATTCTGCCATGACAGAAACAAGAGCCTACCTAGCTTCCTCTGACCCATCTTCCTCTGTTCCAGCTTTCCTACCAAACACAGATGTTGGGCTGGAAAGATGGTGACTTCAGCAGACAGCTCTGCATGCCAGGAAGCCCAGGGCTTTGAGCTGCCTGCTGGCCAGCCTGGCTGCTGTCACTGCTGCTTTGTGGACAGGGTCTGTGGGTGTGTGAGGGAAGCTGTTACCTCCCGTCAGCTTCTGCATCGGTACTGAACACTATTGCTCCCCCCATGATCTGAAAGCTGTAGTTCTCAGGGCCCTCTGCCTGACTTCCAGCCCCATCTTACCTCCTAGACTTGGCTTGGTAGGAAAGGTTGTGTTTGTGGAGCATCCTTCATCCCTGGGGTGGTGTAATGCAGTTTTGCCCATACCTGTGAGATGCCCTGAGCCTGCTCTGCCTGATGTGAAACTGCGGAGCCTGAGAGTCACGGTACATTTTGCAGCAAAGTCAATCTTGTGCTGCAAGAACATTGTTACCTTAAGCAAAAGATCGTCAGACACCTCAGAATGGACTTCACTAGTTAGATCTCTTACATAAATTTAATGAGGAATGGCCAGTGTTTTTGCAAAACCAGTTGATAATTATCTTCTGAGCTTGACATTTCTACAAATGGATTAATGCAATTTATTGTTCTGTGGAGAAGACCTTCTGTGCAGAGAAGCCAATTTCACTTTCCGCTCCACGTGGGAGATAATACTCAGCATTATTTCTAGAGACAACTTAATTTAAAGTCAAAGATAATTTCAAATATAATTCAAATTCTTGCAAATCTTCAGTCTTCTGCCTGGCCAAAAATACAATTATTTACTTAACTCTATGATTAAGGTGAAAGCATCTCTTTCTGTAGGAGAGTTGTTGCCCTTTAGGGAGATAAGATTTGAGTTCTGAGCATCATTAATTCTTTTTACAAACTACCTTCCAGTGAAATACATTTGAAACACACACATTGCACTTCTGTTTACTAGTCACATATCCTGCGCGCTCTGGTCTGCAGATCATATTGGGTCTCTCTTCTCCATTATGGAATTATTTGCTGAATTCTTCTCCTCCCCCAAGTACTGGGAACAGAAGGAAACTCTTCTAAAAGGTTACATTATTGCCATAGAATTATTTATGTATGTATGTATGTATGTATTTATTTATTTTTACTGTTCGTGATACTCAGAAAGACCCCAAGCCTGGTGGCTATAAGGGAATTTTAAAGTTCAATTTAAGCAAAATTAATGTTTCAGTGGGAGGAATGTTTTGATTGAAAGTAGATGAAAACCTATCAGCTAGTTATGGAAAAGATGGCTGTCCTGTGCCCTTGCTAAGCGGTTATATATTTATACGAGCTGGTGAACTGCCCTTAATGGGATCTCAATACTTTGAAAAGCAAAGCCCAAGGAGTCTTAGCAAGGCATTAGGTATGCAGTTATTCTTACAATATTTGAAATGAAAGTATTAGTGTTTTTACAAACTCAATTTTCTTTTGATACTGCAAGATACCTTTAATAGACAGTTGATATTAAAAACATTTTTCTGTGTTTGGGTACTTATTTTTTGCAGGAGTTTTCATTGCTGCCATGTTCAAGCACTGTGTCTGACTTTTTAAAATAAAATTATTTCCTTGAAATTTCTGCTGGCCCACGCTCTTATAAGCTTTGCTGCACAACATTTATGCGTAAGGGCAAATGTGATTTATGGTCCTTTAAAGCAAAATAAGCAGTCCTTTTCTGTTCACATACTGGTTGTTACTGCCTCAGTATATCTACTAAATGGGCAGATTTACTTGACATTCCATGAAACAAGGCAATTGGGCAGAAAATGGCATTCTTGGCTCTACATGGAAAAAAACCCTCTGTTTTTCTCTTGAAATGCCTACAAAGCAAGCACTTGAACCATACCTTTTCCCTTTTTGTGTGTGAGGATCTTTGACTCTGTCTGGGCAGGGAAATTCTGTGATGAAGCATTACCGTCTCTTTCTGAATGTGAGGTATGTAACATGATTGCACAAAATCGGCAGAAGAGTTGGCCCAACAGAATCTGCACGTATTATTCAAGTTAATGTTCTTACCCAGTTGTGGAGATCTGACCAAAATGCTTGCTGCCTGTCCAAGAGAGTGCATCTTTTTCACAAGTCTTGCTGTCACAGAACCATTCTGCATGTCTAGCTTCCAGGCATGCAATTTCCTATTTCTGAGGCTGACAGATTATCAGGAACCCAGATGTGAAGCCCAATATTATTTTCCTTTCCTTTCCACTCCCCTCCCCCCCCAGTCAAGGGTATTAGCTGGAGGAATCAATGACCAAAGGGAATGATGGATTCACCATCCCTTGATGTCTTCATAGCCAGTCTGAGTGCTTTTCTGAATGGTAATCAAAGGTGTGTTGGTCGGGTCTGTGCAAGGATAACCAGGTGACCCTTTGTGGCTCTTTTTATGAATGGGTTGAGTGCAACTGCTCAGAGTGTCTCTTCTGGCCCTGAGATCCAGGTGCTAAGGACCAGGCTCCCTAGGGAGGTGTATCTTGTTTCATGTCTGGAGCATCACTTTGCTGGCACAGTGCCACCAGTGACTGGCAGTGCAGTGAAGGGGGCAGTGCCACCAAAGTCTCTTGGTGCCCAGGGTGACAGTGCCCAGGTGTTGGGGACAGCACCGAAGGGGCCAGGGAAGAGAGAGGAGCCAAAGGACTTCAGGCCATGTTGGATAGGGCTTTGAGGAACCAGGTATAGTGGAAAGTGCCCCTGCCCATGGTAGGGAATTGGAAATAGATGAACTTTAAGGTCCCTTCCAACCCAAACCATTCTATGATTCTATGACTTTGTGCAGCTGTGACTGGGCTGCTTCTGCCCTGTGTGATGTGTTGGCTCACCCTCTTTCTGAGAAGTTGTGCCACCTACCTTCATTGTCCTTCTTACTGCCTCTGCTTCATCAGCACCTTTTTATCTTCTCAGCATTTTCCAGTTCTCTCCTAAATTGTCCTACTCTCCCAACTAATGTGCCTTTCTCTTTCCCCATGTATCACACTCCGCTCATGTGATCCACCACTTTCCCTCTCCTGTTTCTGTGTTACCTACCTAGGCTGTAAACCCCCTCAGGTTCTGCTACTTTGTGGGTATTAGTAGGGTTGGTTTTTGGATTAGTTCTGTAGGGATGCACAGAAATATGCATTATCTGACATGTTTGTTCCAGCACAGTGTGGACCATGAGGAGATAAGTGCTTGAAATAAAGATAGGTAGATCCCATTTATCTACATTAATGCTTTGCTACATGCTCATTAATCCTTGGTGCCTTAGGTCCCACTGTAGAAAGTGTGATTAATAACAACAACAGTAATAATTTGCAAAGACTTTTAATTTAGGAGGAAAAAGACAAAGAGAATCCAAAACTGGTAAGTTACTATGCAGCTCATAGGGCTGAAAGTTACACTGAAGTTAAAGTTGTGATGAAAAGTTTTTAATTCTGCACTGTCCTGTTTTTGTACATTTCAACAAAGGTTTGTTTCTGAGGTAATGTTTTACACTTGAAGCCATCACCACGAGAGGACTTTTCTTCTCATCATCAGCCACTGGCCCATGATGTAGCAGTGGGAATAGGAACAATTTTAAATATGATGGTGCGTCCCGCAAAGTTTCCTTGCTGGAACCAGAGAGACCAAGTGCTACAGCATTGCAAGCTGGGGTCCAGCACTCCTTTTCTCTGTAGTAGCATGGTACCATGCTTTCTCCATCCAGGGGACAGAGAAAGCAAAATGGTGCCACTGGAGCTCAGCAATCTGGTCTCACCCCTGCCGGTCCTGGGATCAAGGGATCCTGAAACGTTTTCTGAGGTACACTGGTGTTTCCCTACTGCTGACTTCAGTAAGAGAAGCAGCAAGGGTCACTGTGGTCTGCAGCACTTGTGACTATGTGTGTGAACTCTGAGAGGGGACAGAGATAAAATCAGACGTGCCAGCAACAGTGGCTACATTTCCTTTTCCTGCTAATGTCCCTGAACAATTGCAATTTTTAAGTGTCAGCTGCTCCTTCTTCTTTTTTTTTAACCTTAATATTTTTCAACCTGAGGATTAGATCCAGAAGATTTCTATTGTTTCTGAGCCGTGCTGCTCTAAAGCAAACAGGGTGTGCACCTCCACTACACCAGTCCCTTCCTATGCACCTCCCTTTGGTGCCTACTGGCTGTAAAGCCGTGTGTTATCTCGCACTGGGAGGATGAGAGACCTGCCCTAGTCAGTTTGGAAAAATCTTCGACTTTGGGCTGATGATCACAATGATCATTTTTTCTCATTGAGTCCCTGGCAGGAAATGAACATTGCAGAAATGATGTGGAGGTGTTACTTGTTTGGTGTTTGAAATGTAGGCTAGAGAGAGAAAGAAAAGGGATTACAACACGAAAAAAAGAAAGAAAATGACTATCCTCAAAATGTATCTATTTTCTCCTGTAATGTTTGCAATGTGCTTTGGAAGCTGGGAGATTAATCTCCTTTTGCTAACGCTGTTTGCCAGGGTTACACAAGTTGTGCCTGTCTTCTGTGTCTCAGTGTCACAGGAAGCAGTGTAGCCCAGTTTCTCAGCATTCGTTGTGCATGCAGCAGCATCTTTGGTAACATTAAGAGTGATGCATGCAACTCTGGAATATTATTCAACTGTGGCAGGTAGGAAAGCACATCTTCTGGGAGAACCCGAGTGCTGTTTTGTTTTTACTTTTTTCAGAAAAGCTCTTATCTCAATGTAGTGTTAAATATGTATATTTTATTAAATGCAAAGTTTAAAAAATGGATTTGGTTCAGATTCCCAGCCAAATGCGGCTCTGACCCTGCAGACGTTTAAAGGCATGCACCCTGTGTGTGTATAGTGGATGTGACATTAACAAACATTTTGATACCTTTGAAAATATTTTCAGACCATGTTCCTGAAGTCAGTGCACAAGTGCACATGCAATTTCAGATTGGGTAAATTGGTTTTGATTCTCAGGTGATCTTTGATGCATCCTATTTTTAAACCTAAATGAGATCAGGCTTACATAAACTGTACAGGAAAAAAGAGTACACACCAGCTAACTATAATCACCTGTATTGAGAGAGAGACTTGTGTCTCTAGGGTGTCACTACAGTCATTGGAGATAGAGATATTACTCCAGAGATGACTCAAAGCACTTAATTTAGGCACTTTGGGAAACTAATCTTCTAATTTAGGTGCAAAAAATCAGGTTGTGTGAACAGTCCTCCCTGTTTTAATTTCTGGATATGAGCCATAAAGAAAATGGTTGTTGCTATGTAAATAAATGACAGGAATTCTAACAGCACCGATGGCTCTGACAAGATCTTCCTGCACCCCCTGGCAAGCTAATTAACCTCCACATCTCCATTCAGCAACACAAGTATGCTGGGCTCTGCAGAGCTTTTGTGAGCCATGCTCATTAATATTGGCATCGCACCCTCAGACCCTGGGAGGAAAGGTGGAAGAGAAGAGGAAAGATTTTTACAGCAGACAGCCACTTGATTTCTCCCCTGTTGCAGGTGGTGATGAGTGCAGTTGGTGAGTGCTGGGCAAGAGGAGGGATGTGCGTAAGCTCAGCTGGTTCTCACCATCAGGACTTTGACTCCGGGGGGTGGTGTCTGTGGTTATCCTGTGGAAGGCTTTCTTCTAAAAAGAGTAGGAAAACACAGCTTGGCCACACCATCTTACCCCAGCAAACCAGACAAAACCCACCTGTGAGTCCCTGCCCCGCACTGCTGCTGTTTACTGGGTGAACCCTTTAGCACGCCTCATGCAAGAGGTGCAGAGGGCAGAGCTGAGTTTGCAGCTGCATCTCTCATCCGCACAGGGACAACGCTAATGAGTTTAGTGTCTGTGCTACAGCCTGTAGTGTGAATTTGTCTGTAACAGAAAAAGATGGTGGCTGTTGTCAAGCTGCCATGGCACTGGCACTGGAGGCCAAAACATGCCAGGTGGGGGGCGTGCTGAAATTTATCTCTTGCTACCACAGACTTGCAAATGAAGTCCTTTACTGTAGGAAATCCCCTGAGCAGAAGAGGCAGGACTCTGCTCCCAGCAGTGATCCTCGCTGATGAGCAGGTGAGTTGTATTTTTTTTTGCTCTTTTCAGCCTCCCAAACTTTCATTTTTGTCAACTGACTGTGAAAGGTGTTGGCTGTCTCTGAAGCAGCATGGGCAGACTCACGCTGAAAGACTTAGCTCTCCTATGAACGGATGAGTGGGAGGACTGGCACAGAGTTGAGCTTGATTAGTATTGAGTGTAAGTTTTTTCCTTGACAAGTCTTTGGCACATTTCTGATTACTACCTCTTCTCCGTGCCAAGTCCTTGCAAGACATGTACTGAATGTCCAGTGCCAAACAATCTTTTTAAATATTAATCACTAAGAAAGCACATAAATTCTATGGTTCAGAAACTGTGTATGTGTCATTTGAACTAAACCAAAACAACTTTGGGCCACACTTGGTTTCTGTGTCTTTTTTTTCTTGTACTTTAGAGGTTTTTTTTCTCCCTATAAACCACTTATGCAGATTAGACCAGGTTATGGCTGGCCCTTGCTTGTGTGTAAACAGGTGGAATTCGGTCTTTAACCTTGTGCTAAGGACACCTTAATTTCCAGGCTTGATGCTAGCATGGTTGGCAAGAATGAATGGAGCTGGAAAAGTCTGGTGGTTCAAAGGCTTTCTTGGGCCCCAAGGTGCCTGCACCACAGGTAGCTTCTTGTTGCCACCCTACCCCTGAAGAAGCTGATCCCATATGACAAAGGTGCATAAAGCCCTTTCTTTGCAGGGGTATGTAAACAGAAGCAAGGGTGTCAGGAATACCTGTAGGCTTTATTTTCGTGTTGCTCTTCTTAGAGGTGAGGTTTGAGCCTGAGAAAAAGTTTACAAGTGGCAAAAATTATCAGACATTTTTTGTCCTTTCTTTTCTCAACCAAGCAGCCTTCCTGCTTCATTTGCCCTGGCCCTGACTCTTATCTGACCTGTTGGTGATATTTGTGGATTGGTTTGGATTCCTATGCTGGTTTAGTGAAAAAAACCCCAACCAAACAAAAAACCAAAGATGTTTTCTTCTGGTTTTATGTGCAAGGGAAGAGCCATCTTGTGACATCTTACCCTAAGCCTTCCTGTTGAGCAAGGTTTACTCTGGTCAAGTTGCCCCATATGGTGCCATTCATTGGACACAGCTGGTAAATGGAAGACACCAATATTTTTAGTTTCTTCTCTTTTCATTCAGATCAATCAACTTTGACTCTGTAGTGCTCCTTGATGATGAGGTCTGAAAGCAGGAGATTCACCTTGCCTGAAGCACTTACAGCTACACTGGAGTAGGAGGGGAAATCTGCAAGTAACTAGCCCAATTTGGAGTGTGACTGAGTTTCTGTTCCCTGTCAGAAGCCATTAAAAACAGCTATTCTTGTGCCTTCTCAGAGTCGGATGGCAGACACTAAGGTTTGAAAGTTTTAGGGTGATTATGTGCCACCTGCACAGCCAGTGAGAAGATCAATGTAGACATGCAGTTCTTGGGTCGCTTTTCATGTCTTCCCCTTCTTCCATTTCAAAGACATTATTCAAATGTATGTCAAAAAGTTCTGCATGCTCTTTGACACCCTTGGATCCACTTCCTCTAGGGACACTATGGAAATCTCTAGCCTATTCCCTTTATTTCTGCTCTGAGATTCTTTTGTCTGTAGATAATAAGCTTTTTGACTTCTCTGTGCGGCCAATGCCTTTCATAAGATGTGGAGCCATTTCAGCTTCATTTTGCAAATTCTGTCACTGAAAAAGAGAATACGGGTTCCCCTGCTTTTGTCATCTGCCAGTGTCTGAAGTCTTCCAGAAAGTCTGAGAATGTCCCTTTAAGTTGGAGAAGTGATCTTGATTAAAAATTGCCTTTCTCTTATTAGCCTACAAAACCTTCTGCTCTGGGAATCTCGTACTGGAGATGCAGAAGGAGCTGCTGCTTTTTAGGGAAAACACCTTGTTATCAACTTCTACAATTTGTACATTTTTAAATTAATTTTTGTTTGGCTACAGAACAAAACCCAGGCTTTTCAAAATTTCACCTTTCAAAAAAATTTCAGATAGGGCAAAGTTTTTAAAATTTTAATTTCAGAGCCCAGAAATTTTTTTTTCCTTTTTTGTACTTTCACTTGTATTTTTTTTTTATAATTTTCATTACTTTGTGATCTTCCAATAGTGGAAGTGAAGTAATATGTTGATTTACTGTAATGTAGTATAATAATATTCTAATATTTTTACTTTTTTGCCTAGAACAACTTATCACAAGGTTAAGTATATGGGACTGAAAAGATAAAATGAACTATGATTTGTAATCACAAATTAAATTTGTTTAATTTTAAAATGTTGAATGGGAATACAAAACAAAATTAACATATTTTATTTAATATTAATCTTAAAACAATGCTAGTTTTTTAACAGAAAATGCTGCAACTGAAATTTTGGTGAAGTTTACCTCTGTAGGAGCTGGCCTCTTTTTAGAATCTGCACTTCAAAGACATAGGAAAGCCCTATGATAATTTGCAATTTGATAGGTTTTTTTCATTCTAGACACTTCTCGGTTTTGCTTAAAAATCACTGAGGCAGCCAAAGTAAAGGCCAGGTAAGTGGAGATAACGCATGTTTATTTTGAGCAAAGATTTGACTGCCTCTTTCCAGCCAACCCACAAGCAATAGGTGACTATACTCTTTTTACTAAACTCCATACCATTACTAAAACTGCTATAATTAATTTCAAGGTGATTCTTTTAAAATGTGGTTTCCATGATGGGATAAGAGTCCCAAAATAATTCACTGTGGAAATGCTGTTGTCATATTGGTTGCCAAGAAATGTATCCTGACTTCTGTCTATTAAGTGTGGTTATTTTACACATTCAGGCTGTAAAATGAACTTCAGGCTGCTGAGGGCAATGAAATTAACTAATACTGTGGTTGAACTGTGGGATATAGCTATTCACTTTAAATGAAAACCCAGGAGCGTATAATGTCGTATCATATTTAGACCTGCAGACCTATGCTTTTCTTTGGGACTAACTAACACAGTGCATGAATACAGTAATCATTAGAAAAACTTCAGAGAGCCTTGCTGAGACTAAGAAGCATGACTTTGTTGCTAAAATTAGCCATGTTTGAGGGTATGAAGGGTGAGGGGAGAAAGAAGTGGAATTAGTCACAGTAACGTCAGCGTTGGGTTTAATCCAGGTGAAATTCAGTGAAGCATTTCTGTAGTTTTGTGTTTTCTGAAGTCTATATGTTGTTTCTTTGGACAAATTAAGTGCTGCAATACTTTGATGTTCCCAAGATCCCTAATGAAGTTTAAAGGATCCAACATCTGCTCATTTCTATTGCTCAGCTCAAGACTTTTCCCTCTCTGATACACCTTCCAGCCACTTGACCCTGCACCACTTGACTAGGGGCTCATTACAAATTGAGTTACTTGCCTGGGAGAAGTGGTGGCATTTCAGTCCCATGTCAGGAGGAGTTTTGGGAGCAATTGTCAGTCTCTACCTCCATGCCATGTGCTGGGGCTGGCCATAGCTTTTAGAAGGCTGAAGCTGCCCTGGCTGTTGCTCATGGGTGCACAGCCCCAGCCAGAGCCATTGGTGGGGTGATCCAGCCTTAAACAGCCCAAAGCTGCATGCAGAGCCTGTGGTTCTGGCTCTTGAAAGCTGGGACCTCCCCAGGCCCATAAAGCTTCACCCAGCAACATGATGTCAGGAAAGAGATAAAAAAACACTCCCAACCCCCTTCTCTCCATCCCCTCCAAGTAGGGTAAGTGCTGATCTCTTTCATGTCTCTGATGTCTTATCACATTTCAGATGCTGTCACTACACCCAACTGGGATATTTTCAAGTTGAAATACCTAAGGAGAAATGAGAACAGTTTTGGTAAGAATAAATATCCAGAGCTCAGCCTCCTTTGCATTGCGGTGGGATTTGGAAAGAGTAAAATGAAGTGTGAAAGAAAGAGCTTGTTTATGCAGGAAGCTGCTGTGAAGCAGGACAAACCAGGCTTCACAGCTCTATGCTGCAATGCCTGAGCTGTTTCCAGTGTTGGAGTTAGTCATTTGGGAACCACCTGCGTTGTAAAAAACCATCCTTTTGACAAGCCTTCTCTGCAAATGTCTCACCAGTGCTGGCATGACACAGTTGGGCAGCACAATTCCTAAGACCCTCCATGTGTAGTGCAGACTTTCTCACTCCTGTAGCCAACATCTACTTCAGTCAATTAAAAGTTATCTGTGCTTTGTTGTACTACGCAGTTGCAGTGCACGCATGCCTATACTTTGCAAGTCATTTGCAGGTTATAACGCTTTACAGACTGAGGGTGCTGGTGTATATCTGCAAAATAGGAAAATAGTCCCTGAAGCACTCCAAATGGTCTCAAATCACATGGTAGCCTGCTTGGAAGCAGTTGGTATTCCCTTGCTGTGGTGAGGTGAAGCTGTGTGATCAACTTGCAGTGGCAAATGGATGGTGAACCTGAACATGCCAACTGCTCTGATGTTCGTGTGTCAGCATCATCCAAGAATCTGTTACACCAGAGAGCTCATACACATCAGCATAACCAAGGACACTTTCTTTGGAAAGATGGAGCAGCTGAATAAATCATATATGTGGACCTAAGGAAGCCCACAAAGATGATCATAGGGCTGGAGCACCTCTCCTAAGAAGACAGGCTGAGAGAGTTGGACTTCTTCAGTCTGGAAAAGAGAAGGCTCCAGGGAGAACTTACAGCAGCCTTTCAGTGCCTAAAGTGGGTGTGCAGGAAAGCTGGAGAGAGACATTTTATGTGGGCTTGTAGTGACAGGAGAAGGGGAAATGGCTTTAAACTGAAAAAGGTTAGATTTAGGTTAGATATTAGGAAGAGGATCTTTACAGTGAGGGTGGGGAGGCACTGGAACAGGTTGCCCAGAGAAGCTGTGGCTATTTCCTGTTTTTAGAAGTGTTTCTAGCAACTTGTTTCCTATTTCTGGCAGCGTTCAAGGCCAGGTTGGGTGGGGTTTGAGCAGCCTGATCAAGTGGAAGGTATCCCTGCCTGTAGTGGTGGTGATGGGGCAGAACTAGATGATCTTTAAGGTCCCTTTCAACCCAAACCATTCTATAACTCTGTGATTCTTTTACATAAATTGCTTTCCTTCTCTAGGTGGTTGAGTGTCTTTCAGGGTGAAAACCAGACAAGCTTTGGCCTTTGACTAAGCCCTGGAAACCTGGTACAGAAGAGAACAAAATATTGCATCATACTCCAGAAACAAAAGCAGCAGTAGTGCCAGTATCTTCCCTCATACTGCAGCAGTTTCTGTATGAAGCTGAATAATATTTACCAGATTTGTACATGTGTCTCTAAGGAATTCCGAAAACACTTTTAGAAATACCTGTCCCTGTTTCAATTATCTTCATTCAGCAAGCAGCAGTATTGCAACTCAGTGGGGTCTGAAACATTAATGACATTTCCCAGCAGTGGCCCAGAAGGATGAGGCAAAGTAGAAGAATTGGTTTAGCCATGGAAAAAAGCATTGAAAACAGAAATCCCAAAGTTATGCTAAGTTTTGTAATTTTATTAGTTAATTTAACAGTTCATTTAACAATTGTTAATCAGTTTTTTAAAATAGCTCTCTCTAATTAGGAACTCTTAATATTATATTGGTATTCTTATTTAAACCTCATAGTTATCTTTCAGTTGTGAAAACTGTAAATTGAACCCTTAATATTGAACTAAGACCCTCACTATTTTGAAGATAGTTTTATCATGTTTGATGCGCTGTGTAATTAATATTCTTACGTGAACATGACCTTAGATTTATCTGTGAACTCAAAGATCTTTCAGATATGTGTGATTGAGACAAATTGCTCATCCTATTTTTTTTGAACTTGAATAGGCTTTCTAATAGACCTTCCCAAGTTTCAGATAATGTTAATAATCTAAAACTTTGGAAGAAGAGATAATTATCTGCTTTCTCAGCAGGAAATTTTCTTATATTATTGTATCCTATTGTAAATTGTATCCTACCTTACCCTACCCAGCCCTATTTCCTGGTGTCAGGATGTAATAACAGAGTGTTTTCCAGAAGTATGTTAAATGTACTCTGTTTACTAACACTGAACTAACACTTGTTATTGGAAACTTGTTCTTGGTCTTATCCTCTCTCCCCACAGGGAGGATTGTTTGAGGTGTTCAGTTTCTAAATTACAGTAGGACCTGTTTTTCCCGTTTTATTCTATCTGTACCTGCAACTTGGTGTGTATTTTGGGAAAAGAAAAATGATGGTTGCAGAATTGCACTTTTCAGTAGGTACCTAATGCTGAAGTCCGTAAGAGTTGAAGGTCTCAGAGCTCCTATATGCATGCCAAACCAAACTGAAAAAAACTTTATTTTCCCACGTAAGTCAGTATTTGCCCTTGTGCAACAAACTTCTGCTGTACCTAGGACCTCAATTTCCCCACCTAACAGGAGCAACCAAGTCATTAAGAATGTGATTGTGCAAACTGTTGATTGGTAAGCTTGTAGAGAAGGGTGTGAGTTGTAGACGCTCAGTGTTTAACAGGGTGAATTCTTAGTGCCTTTAAGGCACCTGTCCATGTGGTTGGCTTTTTTCTGCTGAGTAGTCTTTAAGGCTTTCTATCTCAGTATCTCATAAATAAATTATTTATTACAGGTACTGCCTCTTCACTGAGTTCTCCTAAACTGCTGTGGGGAACAGAACATACTGGTGCTGCAGATAGCTGCAGGTCTGGAGCCATCCGATCCTATGGTGGTGTTCAGCTGCTCGTAAAGGGGTAAGAAAGCAGAGGTGGGGTACAGACTCTTGCAGGTCTATCCAAAGTAAAGGAGACTGATAGGAGCATCTGGCAGCACTAACCTGAGATGCACAGAGCAATTGCTTGCTGGCTATTTCATTATCTAAAGAATGTAATTTCATCATTGAAATTACTTAGGCTTGGCACCAAATTGTTAATGAGCTTGTTGACATGAAGTTAAGAAGATTTGAAAAGGCAACATATGGACTAAGATATGATAAGGACAGGATGCCTATCACTCACAAAAATACCAGGAGATACTTATAACACTCATCAATGATACCAATTTCTTGAAAGCATGCCTTGTCTTTTTGCCACTTCCTTGCAAGGAGGGGGTCAGGATAAGAACCCCAGGGAGATCATTCCTTCCATCCTGCTGTTTCACAATATCAGCTCACAAGGGAAGGTTGTTGGAAACAGACCAGCTCCTGGAAGTCCCAAAGTTGTCTTGGCTCCTAGTTATCTGGAAGACTGCTTTGCTTAGGTGTGTTATTTCCACAGAATAAAGACATCCCATTTTTTGTTTTTTTTTTGTAAATGATCAGTGTCACTTTGAGCACCAGACATGCTTTCAGAGAAAAATCAGTGAAGCAAAGGGCTAAGTTCTTTATTATTTACTGGCAACAAAGTTAAAGTACAGAAATATGAAAAATAAATAAATATGAACTTCAAATATGCTTCACAGCTACAGATTGCTCCGTCTGTCTCACAGGATTTCTTTGTGGAAGCCGAAGAAACATTTCTGTCCCAGAGCCCTTTTTCAGAGCAGCACCTCAGCTGGGGCTTCTTGTGTCCCTTCCCCTTTACACTGCAGGTGAAGTTCTCTCTGCTGCTGAACACAGGTGAGAGGACAAATAATTTTCAAAAACTTCTAACCCTCATCTGCCCTCTGTTTTCATTTAGTTTTTCTACCTTTTAGCTTAATCTACTCGGCATTTAAGATATGTCAAGAATCTTTGCAGTGCTTATCTTTCATACTAACTTCTTCCTCAGTAGCACTGAGCCTGTGCGTCTAAAGTGTAACATTTGTCATAAGGCTTGTCATCAAGGCATTTTTGGGAAAAGCTTTTTTGTTTGCTAACCTCTTATGAATACTAGGTATAACCCACAGGCAAGGGGTATGGGACATGGAACAATTACCTCTCTCTGGCAATGTTAATTTTAGGGGATATATTTTATTCAAACCTAAAGTGGTCCATTCATATATATATATATATATATATATATATGCACTTTGATGCCATTTGAAGCTTGCAGGTAAGTTTTATGCTTTATGATGATGCTGGATCCTAGTACTTTTACAGTGTTATCCTAGCATTACTGACATTTATGGCTAAAAAAGTATCTTTAGGATTTCACTCTGGACCTTCTAAGAAGCAAAAATAGTTCTGTACTTAAACCAGAAATCCTGATCACCAGTAGAGCTTTTATCTTGTTCTTGCCTATGCCTACATGGCTTCCTAATACATTATGTCTCTATCCCTATTTTTATAAATAGAAATTTACCAATGATTCTACTGTATCTTTGCCAATTAATATATATTCATACCATCTTTAAAGTCTGCTAGTAAATTTCAGCTCTTTCAGCACATAAATCTGCCACATGCTATGTAGTTACTTTCCAAAATGGGAGAGACATCTTTCTTACAACTCACCCTTCCAGGCTAGTTAAGGTAAGAAGTTTCAAGGTATGATTCATCATGATATATATGAGATTATGCTTTCAAATTCATCCTTGGCTCTGTCTCCTAACATTTTCACTAAATGCTGAGCTGACAGCTGATTTCAATGCACAAGCTTTGCATTTTGCCTTACTGTTATAAGACCTTGCAAGTTCTCTGCAATAATTGTTTTTTCTTAATAAATGACTATTTTTTTATAGTGTTGCATGAGGAAGGGTGCTGAAAAATAGTATGCTCCTGAGAGGTCAAAAAATGAATGTTGGTAGAAACAGTCTGATGTGGTATGCAGACCACTCTGTAAAAATTAACCATTACTTATTTGTCAGAAGTTATCTTAACACATTGGCTAATGAAGTCGCGATGGGAAAAGGCAGAGAAACAGATTATCTGATTAGGTAGGTATGGATATAATTCCTTGCTGCAGAGCCTACTAAGCAAGTTTTAGTACACATGTGCTCTCAGAACTTTGACTCTGAAATTCACGTTAAAAAAGAGACAAATACGAAAAATAAAAAAATTAACTACAATTTGGAGGCAAAATTCTTCTTAGAATAGAAGTTCTGGTATTATTAATAAGTGATTACATCTTGGCAAGGGACAAATATATAGAAAAATCAATACTAATTGGTTTGGATCACTCAACAGCATTAAATATGATGGACTGCAAATCCATACTGGGTTCCCAGTGGCTCTTCTGGTGTAGATATTTCTGTGCTTTGATTACTCCATGGTTTTCTTGGAACCTCTCAAAAAATAATCTGAAGAAAATGTGCAGTGGTTTGTTTCTTTTTTTTTTTTTTGCTTGTTTTCCTTCTTTTTTTTTTTGTTTGTTTGTTTTGTTATTTTTTTTTTACCTGGATTTTTTATTGGTATTCCCATTTATTTGAAGGCTGTTTGAGAAGGCAAAGTTCTCGGTGCTCTGGCTGGCAGGTGTATTTCATACCTTTCCTGATCTTGGGGTGGTTCTGTACGGCATTTTGCAATGAGAAGTTATTCATCGAATCATTAGGGATGTTGATAGATTCCTAGAAGCAGTAAGGGATGTGGAAAAGGTGGAAGATTATTGGCCTTTCTGTAGATATGGTTTGGAGCCCTTCTTTCTTTGTGGGACTGTCAGAGGTAGTTATAGTTCTCCCTTTTGATACCTGGACTCAGAACTGTTCTTTTGTGGGTTGTTTTGCTAGGCTGTGTTTTCTGATTTAGCTATACATTACTTTCAGCTGAAGAAAGCTTAGAAGATTTGACTAAGTGGGATGCGGGTGGTAGACTCATGTGAGTACTGCTTGAATTGGTTCAGAACAGATTTGTCATGCGCATTTCCTCATGGATTAGTTGGGGTAAAAACTTTGACTTGTGAGGTTGTTTAGGAAAACTTCATTTTGAAAAATTGCACAGGGTGTCTAAGTCATATGACAACATTTTATTTCCCTCATGGGATTACCAAGATCTTGCTGGTTTAAAAGCTGTGAAATGGAAGTCTTTCGAAAATTATTAACAACATATTGAGCTCAATAAATCCTTATTAAAAAGACCTATGCATCTGTAAGCTTTACTCAAAGACTGCCAGATGAGTCTTTGGTATCAATCATCATAATTCTACAGACACCAGTGTTATGCTATTCTATGTAATCTGAAAGTCTGCCCTTCAGGATAAGGCTGGCATGGTGTGTTTGCTCCTTTTCCAAAGCATAGTTTTTCTGTTGTGAGCACTGAATTATCTGTATGAACTTTTTGTTAAATATTAATTTGTAGCAAAGCCTGTGAAAACCCTAGAATTTCAATTGGTGACACTGCTCTTGACAGTAATAGGCCAACACCTACTCTACTAGGCATTGCACAAACTTGTAAGAAGGAGCAGTTGAAAGAAGTTTACAATCCAAGGCTAAGATGGGAGAAAACTGATGTTGATAGCATATTGAGGAGCCCAGAAAAACAGGGAGGCAAAGTACCTCAGCCTGAAGCAGTGACCTTGGCACACAAAGAGATTAGCTATTGACATATTTTGTAAACATCAGGCAAGACTGTGCTTCAGGGAGTCATATAAGGGATGCCTTTTGTTGTCTTTTTTCCTAGCAGCAACAGAAATCATAGAAGGTGATTACTTGAAAATCTAAGTGGAAAATAAAACTAGTATCTTGGGCTGGGTGGTAGTAAGATACAGCTACTGATGTGGAGATGGTAGGGAAGGAGTAGACTGCAAAGGGCTTTGAATTTCTATTGAATTTGAGAAGGCTCTTGTTTATTGAGACCTAGAAATAGTAGCTAGCTGAACTCAAGGGCTAAGTGTGCAAATACATTTATGAATCATATTTCTTTAAATCCAGCTAGCTCTGGTCAGTGATAAGAGTCAGGTAAGAACTTTTTGCTTAGAGAGACCTACCTTCCAGATAACTTTAAAACATAATGTAGTGATTTGATGCTGAACATGATTAGAGTATTGAAGCTTGTAGAGGAGGCCTCCCTCCCTTTTTCCCAGTTTAATAGATTAAATAAGGGATGTTTCAGCTCACATTTGAAGGCTGTTATTCAGTGTTTGAAGTGCCAGTGCTATGTAGCTCTTACTGTAGGGAGTTCTTGCTGTGCTCTGACAGAGCTCAGATCTCACTCTTAAGGCATAAGGCAAAATCTGCTCCCCTGAGGTTTTTTCATCTTCCAAGAGTAGGCTGACTGAACTCTCACAAATGCTTTCCACATTTTGGTGTATGTCAACTTGCTCTGGAAATTTTCTGAGTGCACTTTTATCACAAACAAAACAGCAATGAGATTTTTTAAAATAAATGACTGAACCAGTGCTTTATGAGGGCCATTTACGTTAGACAAGTACTGAGTGATCTTATGCCAAAGCACTCTCTTTTGGCTATTAGCAAAATAAAAGGTTCATATGTTTCAATATCTATGGTCTAGTTAAAGACATCAGGCTGAAATATGCTGGAGTTAGATATAGCCATTATATTTTCATGTGGGATCCATCAGTCAGAAAGTGCATGGGCCTCAGGAAATGAAATAATAAGCTTAGTAATGGTGAGAGCTTAGAGGGAGAATATGCTTAATGTAATTAGAAAGAGTTTCAATCAAGGAACAACTTCATCTTACAAGTGTTCTTCCACAGAGAAAGCACTTCCCATGAATGACTTTTGCTGCCCTGGCTTCTTGATCTTCATGCAAAATTAACTAAGACTCATCAAAATTTCATGCCCTGTAAACTAAGCCACTTTGGTTTTGTGTCACCCAGATGAAATATTGAAGTGTGACCACAGAACTTGCTAATAAACTGTAATTTAAAAGAATGGGTGGGGAAACCTGCGGTGCTGAGGAAATAAAAAACAATCAGAAACTACATATGAAAGTGGAACCACAAGAAGGAATTAAGCTTCCAAGGAATGATTAAGAAACTCAAGGAAATAATTGAAGGAGGGAATGTCATTTTAACCTTTTAAAATATTAAAAAATTAATACACCTGAAATATCATCAAAAACCAATCCTGTAAACAAATCTATATTCATGGGGCTCCATGTCTGTCTTCAGAGTGCTCTTCAGATGTGAAAAGCATCAATCTGGTGGCCTAAGGAGGACCTATGAGGTGATGTGAGCCCATGTTACAGCCACAGGGGGAAGAATGCTGAAATTTCCAGATCCTTTTTTCCTTCTGGATTACATTTTGGATTATATATAATTTGTAACCTAGGATAACACTCAGGAAATGCTTCAAGAAATTATACTCTGAAAAGCCTGTTTGTAGCTGACACAAATCTATTTAGCAGCCATGTTTATCAGATTTACTTGTGTTCCCGCACAGCTGAAAGTTGTTGATATTTGTAATACGGCTGCCAAACTCCAAGCAGCTGCTTGTTGCTCTTGGAGTATGCATGGAATGGATGCTAGCTGGTGAAATGTAAATGACTGACTGATAAAAATCAGTTTTATTTATTTATTTTTTAATAAATGTGGATCTTTATGACTATATAATCATGGAATTGTCTTTGAACAATGGTCCCAAACCATCAAATACTGCTCGTGCCCCACCTCTGTCACCTGGTGCCTTGCAGACAAGTTCTGTTGAAACCCCACTGAAAAGCAAGTTATAAATTCCTAGCTGATGCTGCTAATTGTCACGTGGCATTTACAGTACTGGATGTAAATCATTCATAATCCAATATCAAACCGAAAAGAGTAAATGAGTTTGCCTCTGTGGTTAAAAAGAATAAAGTATTGATTACCATAACAAATTAACAACTTGAAACCTGATCTATATCTTCTGAGTGCTGAGAGCTTTGAACTGGAACAGTCATGTATTACACATTAACCTCACAATATTTAAAAGCAGTTGCGCTACAACAAAAGCTAGTTATTAGAAGAGCTCTGTAAAAATGATTTTAATGGCATTTATGGCAGGGCTAGAGCAATTACCAACCTGCAATCAAACTACTAGCTTTTCATTAATTAAGATAGTTGAGCAAGACCCTGTTCTCACAGATCTGTTGTGAGAAACGATGATGGCAGGCACATGGATGAGATGATGTGAGAAATGTATTTTCAATGGCAGGCAGATGGGTGACAACATGAACTATCACAGGATGGTAGAGGGAGCTAAAAAGCACTTGGTAGTTCCAGAGGCTTCTATGCTGATATGGTTAGATGTTGACTTTTCATAGGATTGGATCTGCTCTATGGATTGGAAACTTACAGGGAAAGTTAACCTACAAAATCTGTGTGTATGCTGGGGGAAGAAATTAGGTTAAAGCCCCACTGATAAACCCTTTTAGGATGCTTCTATCTACTTTGGATTTTCTCTCATTTCTTCCCTGCATGGTGATAAGTGAGACTTCACCAGCTAATATGACAAGATGACAGTGTGAAAGTGCACTAGTTTGAATCAATACCCATCTCTAACCAGCAAGCTGCTTTCAGAATAGTACTTACAATAATGCTAAACTGATAGGAGCCTGAAAACTACAAGAGAATGGGATGAATATTCATTCACATTTTTAAGGAACTTCTATATGTCTGTGCTCACACTTAGTCTGTGTCTTGTTTATGCAAATATTTTTATAAAGTGGTTTGTTGGCAACTGTATTCATGGAAATTGAAAAATACAGCAAATATTGCAGATGATGATAGATTTATTTTTTTCAGATCCACAGCAGGGCTTGCAAGGAAAGCCAGGAATTACATGCATAGTCAGAGAACAAAAACATATTGTTTGAGTATCCTGTAAACCAAAATGCTTTTATCTGAAGATGCTCAGATCTTACGGGATACATTTGGCTGATAAAAATTCTCCACAGAGGCTACAGTGACTACCTTACACTGCAGAGATTGTGGTATGTTGCTGGACAATTTGAAAACAGAAAATAGCCGGTATGTTTGTGATGAAAATGTTAAGCTGCCTTCTGAGAGATATAAATGATCTCTTTTACTTGACTGGATATTGAAACAAATAGCCAGTAGACCTATGAAGATAGGGAACCTCTCAGAAGCCAAAGGAGAAGCTTTTTACTTTTACAGATGAAATGAAAGGCATTTTGCCCTTCCTTTCACTCTGCAGTGGTGAGCTTTCACCGGGAGGAGGGTAATCATTCTAGGCATTTGAAGGCAAAAAATTGAAGTTAGTATTTAGTCCATGAGGAACAAAGGTACTGCTACCACTGGGAAAACAGCTCCGGGGGACATGAAGGGGTTGGGAAAGCTTGGAAATCCTCAGCTGGGTTGAATTTATCTCACTTTCCCGTGACAGATCTCCTGAACTCCTCATGTGGTCTGCTCTTGCTTGGGTGGAACATCTAATGCTACAGTAAATTGTCATATTGAAGTTGACAATGTGTGTTGATAATATTTCATATTATACGGATATAAAAATTACACAAAACCTCATTGGGAAGCCTTGGACCTTTTGAAGACCACTATAATAGCATGCAGAGATCTAGGAACACCTGGGAAAGCTGCTGCTGTGGTTTTAAGATATCTAAGTGCCCTGAAGTGTTATTTATTTAGTGACATATGACAAATTGTTCTATAAGGGTTAGGTGATTGCAACTTAAAAATAAATTAAAGTCTCTCTTTGGGTGTCCTGCTCAATTTTGATATACAACACTCTAAACAGGAGTCTTGGCTGCCTGGGATGTGCAGCATTTAAAGGACCAATTAAACTTGCAAAACTCTGGCAAAATTTCCCATCAGCATTATTGCTTCCACTTTGTTACCCTGCGTTTTGTGCTGTTCCTTGTGCTTTATCTGTTGTAGATCTGTTTCTCATGCTAATTAAGGTAGGTTTATTTCTTGATGTGTGGAAGTATTTATTAGTGTATCAGCTGGAGGGGTGATGTGCCAATGGCTTTGCTCCATCCTTCTCTTCTTGGCTGGGCCACTACACCAGGGGTACAAGTGGTGGACAGGACATGGCTTCTGTCCTGCTAGCTTGCATCCACAGGTAGTCCACTTTTATTTAAGACTGCAGGAACTATTTTCAGCTGATTTCAGCTGAATTTGCTTCTACACCTATACCTACGTTAGGATATCGTGTGCTGTCCTAATGCACAGAGATATAGCTTATATTGTTGTCTCACGTTCTTGTGGCTAATCCTCAATAAAAAAAGTTGCTGAAAGTGGATGAAATGTTCTTTTTCACTATTGGCTGCAATAGGAAATAGGGGTTTGAAGAGATCAGTTCAGTGGAAGCACTTCTTTTGTAGTCAGAGTTGATTTGGAATGACAATTTAAGAGAGAGATTTTGGCACAGGACTGTTCGCATTCATACCGATCTCATAAGCTACAAGGAGAGAAGTGTGGAGTGGTTTGTTTTTTTCTTTTTTTTGTAAGAAGATCACCTTGCTTTACTTTCTTAGTGTAACCTGGGGCTACTGCAGAGTGGATGAGGCTTTGGCTGTAACATTAATATCCGCACAGCATAACGATCCGGTTGTGCACAGTGAATCCCTCATTTGGTGCTTCAGCCTTTGTAGATTATGCTGCTGGTTGGTGTTGCCTTCCCTGTGGGAATCAAAGCACCCACTCCTTTTCACTTGTGGTGAGGAAATTAATATCCTATTCATGTAGCTGTATATTGCTTTTAATTGGTTTAGTATTAAACTATCAACTGCTTTAATGAAATGTTGCGGGGAAGGTAATTTCAAGGAGGCAGTTTGTCTCTGGACAACTGGAGTGTTTATTTCCATGTTATTGAATCACACAAGGGAGTATCTCATGTAGAAAACTGTATTTCCAGAGAAATTAATGACCCCTTAATAAAACAATGAACATTTTTCCTAAATAAAATGGCTGACCAAAATGGTGCCACCAAGTTGGTGGTAACACATCTGCCCAATAAGAAAAGTGGATAAATATTTGTGAATTGCACACCAAAGGCAATCGGGGAGAACTGGTAGCACTAGATGCACAAATATTTTATTAACTTTATCAGCCCATTTATTAACTTCTTAGAAAGGGGCAGAAAGCCCCTGGAGGTGGAGGTCTGTCTTTGTAGTCATGTTCCCCCAAACATTGGGCTGGGGGGCCAAATTGAAATGGCTCTGCCAACTGCTGTGGAGCTGTGCTGAGAGGGGTGGCCTCTGCTGTCCTTACCTAATGACGGTGTTGATGTGGAAGTGCCACATCCATGTGCTTGGCGAGTTCTGCAGCTGACAGTCTGGATGGGACAGAAAGATGCTGCAGTACTGTGAGTGATGGTGAATAGTGCAATGCTGTCCCAGGATTTTCTCTCTCACTACCTCTTTCTGCCCTCCACTCAGGAAGGGAATATGTTCTTTTCCTCAAAAAATGGGCGGAATAATAAATAGCTGCAGCTTTTCACACATTAGATCATATTAAAAAAAATAAGATCTCTACCCATGCATCTGAAAAAAATGTTACACCTGTATAACTTGAAAAGGTGCATTTCATCAGAACAATGTTGGTGGAATTTTTGTTTCATAAGCAGCTCCCTGTATATGAAGCTCTTGCAGTCTGACCCAAAACATTTGTTTTTCTTTCTGGCAACATTTTATTTTGGAAAGGAAATTCTTTTAGGTTGACAATCAAATTTTCTGAAGCAAACAGTTTTGTTTAAAAAATGCTAATGGAATTTTACACTTCTAAAGATTTTTCTCCATTTTCTACTGCAACTAATTGTGGGGCTGGACTAAGTAATTTCTGAATGGACATGCACATCAGCTGATAAGATTTTGAACAGTAAACAAAGGAAGTTTGTGCAACTGAATACACAGTCAGGTATGTAACATTGCTTTGATGCCAAAGCTCCCCTTAAGGAGGGTGTAGATAGGCTGGGGTGGGGCAGGTGAAGAAGGTAAAAAATGGAGAGGGGGATCAAGATTCCATGGAACTCTGGTAAGCCTGGAACTAATGATTGGGCAGGCTGACATGTAGGGAGGGAATCAGAGTCCGGCTGGAGAAATCACAGATCTCCATGAATTCAGTGTGGCAAATACATGACTGCTATAAACACCTAGCTGACAGCACATTGTCCGTGGATCAGTGCACTGGCTTTGACTGTGACACTTGCATATGTCAGGCCTGAGGGTGTCAGGTCATATCATGAAGGGTGAAAAAACCCAGCATTAGGGAGAATCCAGTTTAAGTGACTCACCTGATACTGTGTCAAAACTCAGCAAAGGAATCAGGCACTGACAAATCCAGCTCATCTCTGGCCAGGCTTGTATACACTCAGCTGCATTGGTATCAGTGAATCCACAGTGAGGAGGAAGATCATTAAGTTTCAGGATCACTGAAGATCTGGCAGACTGTACATACTTAAAGCTGTGAAGTCCCATCATTATGCTGAGGATGCTTCTTGGGCACTGTCTGGGTGGCGACTGCCTCTGCTATGGCATTTTGTGTCATCCTCTTGCTTCTCCCATTGATTTGATATATCCAGACATTATTGTCTTATTTCCCAGGCAAGGTGTAGGTTGCATAGCAAAAGAGTGCTTCTTCAGCTGCACTTTGCTTTGGGTATGATAGCCTGGCATTGATTCCTGCTGGGAGGAGGGAGTAGAGTGCTTTAGAGAGTTGCCATCAGGAAAGAAACCAGTGATTGCATTATTCCCCTTCAAACCGTGCTTCATAGCCCCTAGCCAGCTGCTGTTGCCTAACTGGGTCCAGACGGTTTCAGCTCAGCTTCATGTTTTTTTTTCCTAGCTTGCTTTTATAATGCCATCAGCCAATGAAGCAGCCAGCTGTTGTGATTGAGTAGTATTATTGTCATTACCTTCTTCCACTCGGCATGTGTGGTGGTTATGTTTTATCTCAAGTTAAATAGTACATTTCTTAGGGTTTTTCACTGTGCACTTGTACTAGGTTGTTGCAACTGTGCTCTATTTCTGTCCACAGCCTGATTGTCCATAAACTATAGCCATGGTGGGAGAGACAGGAAAGGCAACAAGTTAGTACTGATTTGCTGTACTGACCTCTCCTTGGAAAGCAGGGACCAGGTTCAAGCTGCAGCAAGCAGGAGGTGACTGGGCAAGGAGGAGCTACTTGCAAGTTGAGATGGAGAAGGGACTGATTTCATTTGAGTTTGGAAAAAGGTGTGTGCTTTGTGTCTTTACTCTAACCACCTCCCTCCTGTGGCTTCCTTCCACAATGGGGTCTCTTGCTGACACCCACAATAGTGGGTGAGATGAGGGTCTTGCACACACCTTTTTAATTTGGATCAGTAATCCCTCTCCCCTCATTTCTCTTCTCCCTCTGGGGGAACAATGAGAAGTCAGATTTCTTCAAAAACACAGATCTGAAATTGAGTCTGCCTTTCTCTTTACAAGCAACAAGTGGAGGAACATACAAGAACACAGAAAAGGGTGTGAACTACAGCACCCTGTTTATCTGGCTCTGAGGCATCCTGCTGCAGTGATCTCAAATCAAGGAACACATTTTCTTGATTATGACCTTGTTAATTCTTTATTTGGCATTTATTAAAACTCTAAACTGTACTTAGAAAATACACAGTGATTAATGATCGCTCACTAGGGACCAAGGAAGTTTGTGGGATCACTCAGTTACTGGCAAAAGTAGCAGAAGTGTACCTTTTCACCAGTGTCCCAGTACAAACAGCAAGAGTATTTTTGGACCATGTGGGGGTTATAGCAAATAAGGAATTTTAGGGCAAGGGTGTGAGGCACATGGCTGCTTCTACTTCCTATATGGACCATGCAACTATATCAAGGCTTGCCTAAGCAGTCCATATCACTTTTAGCATGTTGCTGCAGCTCCTCCTGTGGCTTAATCCTGCTTAGTATTGCACAGCTAGAGAGCTCACACCATGCAATCAGCTTTGTAATAGTTCTGTTATTCAAGCTGTGTCCCTTTATTGTCCACAGATAGGAGATATCCTTACAGGAGAGTGCTTATAAGGTGCTCTGCCACAGGAATGTGCCTTTTCTTTTCAGAGATGAAGTGGGCTGCTGATTTTGTTTGTGTCACCCTGCTGAGTGCTGCAGGACAGCTATTGTTATCACCCCTCATTCATTTCACCCTGTCCCTTCCCTGAAGAAGGGCACAGAGAAGCTTGTTTTAAATTCAGATGTGTGTTGAGGCAGTGCCAGGGAAAACAGTTTTCAGAGTTACCTAGGAAAATCAGAGGTGAGACAGGACAGCTATACTGTGCACCTTGGTTGCACTAAAATGGGTGACAAAACCCCAGCATCTGGGAAAAGTGTAATATTAGGCTTCATTTCCAAATAAAGGTGTGCTGTATGTACATGTATTTGTTGCATGGGTTTGGGAAGTACAGTAGCACAAGTTGCAAATAACTGGTGTTTCTCTACAGTATACTGAACTGTAATAGTTTTCCCTCCAATAGAGAATATTGCATAGATGAGTAGGCATCTCTGAGCATCACTGAGAGAGTTCTTTAAAACAAAATACAAAGCAAAAGAAAAAAGTGTTCTGCCTCAATCTTCTCATAGGCAGCCAATAAACCAGCCTTCAAAGATACTTCTGAGGCTGGCTGATGAAGAGGTGGCCTTGGGCACAGTAGCTGAACAAAGCTGGCTCCCGACTGTAGCAAGATTCTGCTGGAAATGGGTACTTTATTTTTGGTGAAGGCAAGAGAGAGGAGTGGAAAACCAGTGGGCTTATCCTTGGTAGTGCTGAGCTACACAGGGTTTGGGAAGCTGGAGGAAGCTAGGGATAAGCATGCATTGGTTATGATGACTGTGATCCAGCTGTATGAGGATGGAGTCGCTAAATCTCATCTTGAGACGAACTGTGTCTTTAAGGCAGAGATACACATAATGAGAATTCTGTTCATCAAAGTGTAAGCCCTCATCTCACTCATTTTAACTTCTAACAGCATTTCTTACAAGCCCATGGTTGCTGCATCACTGTGGTCTAGCCAGCGAAGATAGGCACGACTGAATTTATACTATGTGGTGTAACACTGACATTCATGTTCTTCAGACATTCCATGCCCCACTTAACAAAGGCCATATTGATTAAAGGCTTGAGATCAATTATGTTCGATACTGCGAACCAAAACTTTCTTGCCATGGTCCCATTTCTGAATGATGGGAGCCTGACAGAGCTGGGGCTTAAGCATACATTTGCAACATGTATAAGGAAATGGTGTTAGATTTTTGATTTTGTGAGACTGTTTGTGAAAGTATGTTTCTTATGACTCGTGCTAGACATTTAGAGTTCTTGGGGCACCTGTTTGTCTGCAGGAGGGTCTGTCACTGTGTGGCACAGGTGAGAGGATTCTTGTTGGGAAATTTCCCAGTCTTACTCATTTGCTTGCTTATTTCTTGCTGTTTCCACTGACTTAAGGTAAGGTAAGAGCCCTTGGCATGGATCATAAAGTAGCAGGTGGGCTGCTCTTAGCCACGACAGGTGGGAGCCACATACATGCAAAAGGACAATCTCTGAGAGACACTGTTTCCCAAGAATTCCAATTGAGCAGGACTGATGGATCCTGGCTTACTCCAAGCCTTACTCCACCAGTGAGAGAGCAATAGCATCTTCCCTCTTAGAAGTAAAGCCCTTCCTAGCTCACATTGTATACTGTTAAATACTGTGCAACACCTAAGTACTGTAAACCGCTGGACTACTTAAAGAAGGCAGAATCACTGCTTACTCCACTTTCTGTGAAGGCTGCTCTAACCGGTGTGCTCTGAGGCGAGACATCATTGCCTGTGATTGACTATAGTACTTCAGCTGAGGGAGGCATCAACCCATCAAGACATTTGTGTGCCAACACTGACAGACAAATCCTGAAAGCACATCACTACTAGATCCTTCTGGGTCTGAAGATGGACTCCTGAGAGTGGGAACTTGATGTTCGGTCTTAGACAATCATCTCATTTTGAACACTTGTGCCCACGGTGACCACAGTCCCTGGAGAAGACACTGTTCACAGAGCATCATGTCTGTGGGAGCTTTTAAAGGTTGTGACAGTGACAGTAGTTGTCCTGGAAGAGCTCTAGTACTAGTCACTTTGCTCAGCTAAGGATTTAACCCTGCGCTATTAGGATTTAGCCCTGCTGGCCCTGCGTGGCCGGCAGCTTCAGCAGAATATAATGAAGTTGGAACTGCCTTTTAATTTTCTTCTGTAGTTGGGCTAGAGATACGATTGTTATTTGGACCTGTTTCTGAAAAGAATCTCAGGTCTTTGTGATCAGGCTCTTGATTTAATTCAATTTAATTTAATTTTAACACAGGCAAGATTCTCATTTAAAGTGTACTTTTCCGAGTGTATAAATCTATAGGAATGACACTGGCTCAGAACCTTTACCAGGCAGGCTGTCATAACTAATGCCTATTAGTTAAATTAATGTAACAATGTGCACTTTTAGTACTTAAGAGTCTGCTCCTCAAATATAAACCACAAAGACCTAAAAATGGCTATTTAATTAAACTCATTTTTTTCTTTCCAGGTGCTTTCTCTAAACTTTATTTCCTCAGGTAAGGTGTTCTTACAGGAGAATATGAATTTAAAATGCTAAAAGTAGGAAAAGGCCAAGTTACGGTATAATGATTACACTAAAGCTTACTCGAGACTGTTCTAATTTTATACTATTTCTAGTATAAAATATGGAGGAAATCGAATTAATCTGAAAATGTTTCAGTGGTGAAAACTGAACACTGAAGTCTTCACTGGGAGCTGATGTATGCAAGTAACATGCAGGAAACATGCAATCACTTTCTGAATTACCTGGAAGTTTTATGAATTGCTAAGTTATGTCAGAGCATCATAACTTTCATTTCATTTTCTGAAATCTGCCCATTTTGCTTCACAGTGGTCTTCAAATGTGCTTTGTTTCTAAAAGCTTAAGAGAGGCCCAGAAAAAACTGTGAAGCTGGGACATATCTGAAGCTCATGTGACTTACTGCAGGTACCTTCAGTCACTGGAGCACAGTGAACTTCTTGTCTCTGCCACTTAAATCCCCTGCTGCATAAAAATAAGAGCTCTGTACTTCCATGCCGTGATCTTGTTTGAAGAGCAGTGCCTGGAGCTAATCACAGTACTGTTTGATGATTAATGGAAAAATGCTTTCGCCAGAGAAATCAGAGCAGATATATCTACTGTAGACTTCTAGTGCTCTGGGTTATTATTAATAGATAATTAGCAGCAAGTATTTAACACAGTAAAGGCTACTATGGACACCCTTTTCCGTTTCATCAAAACTATTAACAAAATATTATTTACATCCAAAGATTAGAGGATCAGCTTTGGGTAAGAGACAGAAATTCGTAACCAGAAATAACTATGTACTATGTCCATTGTATACTTTGCGAATGTGCTAAGTACATTGAGTTAATTGGTAATGAACTCAGGGTAAAGTCTCAGATAGTCTAAACATATTGATTGCCAACTCTTTCTTTCTTCTCCTGGAACAGAATTACTGTTCAATGCTGAGCTGAATTAAAATAAAAGAGCACTACAGACTATAATTTTTGCTGCAGACTTAAGACATTTTTTATGGTGTGGCGTGTGACTGGAGTAGGGCAGTAGCCATCAAGCACTGTTTAGGTGCACACAGCACATTCTGTGTTCTACAAATCAGAAATATCTGTAGGGAGTACCCAAAATGAAAGAACAGAGGGTCACCACGAATCTATAATTTTATTGTAATTATAAACGGCCGTGGCCAGAATAGACCCTCCACATCTATTAAAGGACTACTTTTCAGAAAGAAAAAGAAGCTAACTGGCTACAGGACACATGTACTCTGATTATTACAGGTTCGAGCTTGGTCATGAGAAACTGAGAAGAGGGAACAATGCATGTTCTGAGAAACCAGAAATGCCAGAAAATGAACAAAAGGTGCTCCCAGAAGTTGCACATTATTCTGTGATTTGTTCAGGAAGAGTGGATATCTGGCATTTTCCTTGTAAATGGACTTGGAACTATTTGTGGCACAGTTCAATGAAAAGTAGGCTGATGAAAATTATTTTCTTTGTTTTAAAGAAGGTGATTGTATTCTTCACTGCTTTCACATCCAGTCATATACAAGTTTAATGCAATTCAGTCACAAAAGGTGACACTCATCTCACTTAATTTTATACATCCACAAAACAGAAGTCTGCATCCAAACTGGTTGTCTGGCCTCCTTTATGACTGTGGAGACAGTGTAGAGTCAGGAGATGCTTCTAGAGCATGATTCATCTATTCTATTTCAGACATCTATCAGAGGAGGAGACGAATTATGCCCCAGGAGTGCCTATTTCTCCTTGACTATAAAGAGAATTAGGCAGCTAGCTCAGATGAAGATGTCTGTGCTATAATTGTCTAAGATCAAGCAAAATGAACCCCATATGAGGTGACACAAATTAACACTGTGTGCACCTTTGTCATGGCACACTTCCAGAAGCTTCTCACTTTGCTGCTCTAGCACACATGCTTCCATAGTCAGCTGGGACTCCCCTAGCATTAGTGGCAAAATCTCCTCACGTTCAACTGCAGGTTTGAAATGCAAAACCAGTGGGCACCCATAATCAAAAGATTGCTGGCTCAAGGAAGTCCAGACTACTCCTGAGGTGTTCTCAGGACCCCTTCCAATCTTCAGTGAAAGAGGAAGGGACTTCTTGCACCCCTTCAGGTGATGGTTAAACCATTGTGGGTACTGCACAGTGCTTTTGGGTTGCTGGCCCAAATTATCCTGTCTAAAGTACCTATCACCAACTTGAGACAGTGTCTGTAAAGTGTTTTGATTGAGGAGTCTTTTGGAAAGGTCTGTGGGCAAAAGCAAATAAAATAACAAACAAAACAGAACTCAGCTGCCTGACTTTTCAAAATAACCTGCTAAGACATGTGAAATGAAGTCTCTTTCACGGCCCCGCTCCTCTGAGGGATCCAAAAAGGAGTTCATTTTCATACTTGGTGTGTACTTTTGCTGCTTGAAGTATTTCTTTCTGCTTCTCATTAATGCTCTTTTCAGTCCCACAGGGAGATTGCTAGGTAAAGTGACCAAGAAAAGCTTTCTCGATTCTCTTCCCAACTTCATGAAATTTTAATGCTTATTGTATTTGAGCCTTTTGTTTATTTAATATTTTCCCAGGGACAGTATAAGCTGTCCATATTGCTTTCCATCAGAATTACCACTGGAGGAAAAGGGAACACTATAATATCTTCCTTGTTAATATTTTTAATACAACAAGAAGACAATCACAAATAGTCCAGTCTGGTTATATATCAATCTTGTTTATATGTGCATCAAAGATGAAAGGAGTGAATGTGGTCAATACAGATTTTCTTTCTGTGGCTGCTGGGATCTGTGGACAGCAGCTTTTAAGATAAATGCCTGAGGTTAGGTGCCTGCTATGAAATGACTGAAGTATCTTACTGAGTATGTGATCCTTCCTCCATGTGAAGAACAAGTGGAAGAATAGTCTATGGTCTCCTGGCTCCTGAGACACCTTCACCATGTGTGCTGTCAGGGACAGTATGAAGGTCTGATTTACATTTCTTCATGAGGATGAAAGATGTCAGCAAAACCAGACTCCTTGAAAAGTTTCTGGCCTCCTGGAAGAGTTGATGTCTGCACTTTTTCCTGCCTACACTGGCATTAACAATGACTGTTCCCCAAGTATATGCTCAATTAGTCTACTCAGGTCAGGAAAAAGCATGATTCCTTCTCTCCTGAGTGGGGAGCACTTTAGAAAATGCAAGGCCAAGGACAGGGTGGTGTCATGGATGCTTATCTCTCCATCAAATATCCCCTGTAGCTGAGGATAAAGACAGAGATGGATGACAGCAACAGCAATTAAGTAGCCTGATTTCTCAGAAACCATGGCCTTTCTGGAGATTACTCCCACTCATTGTAGTCATTGGAAGTAATGCTGTTCAGTACTCTCAGTACTGAAGAGCCAGTTTAACTTATCCTGAAGCCAACATATGATTTGATGTCTACTCTAAGTCCATATACTGTCTTTTGCTGCCTTTCATTCCAGTCTTGTGCACATCCTGATCTACTGCACTTGGAAAAAAGTCTGTTGTAAAAGAAACCTTTGGAATTAATTTTGAATGAAAGCAATGGCTGGGATTCCCAGCCATGCTCAGTTCTTACCTCCAGTTATGCTTCTAGGCAATAGTTTCTTTTCTATATACAGAACTTTGAAACCTCCCATGCTTTAGATACTGGAATACTGGTGTTATTATTAGCAATAACAACAAAATAATAAAGTAATAATAAAATGACATACTTCCCTCAGTATGTCACTGAGATTGAGGCTTTTTCTTATTTTTATGGTGTGAATTTATACACAGTCCTCAGCTGTTTTCCCCAGATAGATGTTGCGCTTGAATACGAGGGCCAGTAAACTTGCATGGTTTCGCCAGCTGCCTTGGCAAAAATATTACCTGTGGGAGCCAATGAAACATTTATTACATGTTGCCTACTGTGCCACCAATGACATTTCTCCAAATGCAGCTGTGAAGAGATTAAAGATACTTTTAGTTTATTTTGTCACGGTATTATAATAATTGAGATTATCTTGTGCTACGTGAAGTATGATAGAGCCTGGTAAGTGTTTAATTCTTGAAAAGGTGCTGCATGGTGTATACTTGCATTTTCATTGTTGGCTGGGACTCTTTCTTGTCTGTGTCTCTCTAGTGTACCACAGACTTAGATTTACGTCAAGAGAAGCAACAGTGTGTCAACTAAATTCCTGCTATAAAGGTGTGCTAAAACACTTGCTTGGTCAGAAAAATAAAGAAGAGTAATTTATTGCACGAATTGCATGAGTTTTAGCAGTGAGAGAAGAAAACGCATTCCATCTGATGTGTCTGTCAGATGATAGTGCCTGTTTTAAAAAGAAACAGTTGGGGATAACTAGGAAATTGCAGCAAAATGAAACAAATTCCTGCATTTATCTCCATCACAGAGGACACAGGGGAAATACCTGCTCTAAAGCTTCTTTTTCTGTAGGTGATAAAAATGAGTAACAATTTAAAAATGCAATTAGTCACGAGGGCCAGATGGTATCCAGGAGTTTTGAAAGAATTTAAGTCTTTCATCTGTCAGCAAAAGTACATGAACAATCACTAAAGCCGGCTAACATAAAGGAGGGCTGGAATGTTCCCAGAGTAATAGTTCCCTTACTAAAAAGAAAAAACCCCAACTTTACCTCATTACTAGTTAAATTAGTAAGGAAAATAATTAGGGACATGTACGATGCTTAAATGATCACCACAGGCAAAATCTCTTTTCTTCCAAATTACTTAGGGGAATTAAGTTGTGGTAGGTGAGGGTGAGATGGCACACGTGAACTCTGGAGGAGCCACTGATAAAATGTGGCACTGGCAGGTGAGAGGCCAAATCTGTTGTGATGAAGAAACTAATTACAGCAAAGTAAATAGGCAGAATTGGAGCAAATCCTCAGATCTGCAACCAGAGGCCATGGGATGGAGTGAGATCCAAGCTGACTTAATAACCTGTTACTGCCAAAACCTGCAGAAGTTAAACAATTACCCCATCCACTGTGTTCCAGTCAGCATGAAGGTGCCCATATGCCTTCAGGGATTTGAAGATATTTTTATACTCTATCTGAAAATTTACCTCTGAGACGTAAAAATCCGGGGGAAATATGTGTTTCTGAACATATATTTGAATTTTGGACTGCAATTTAGGGTTTTGATTGGAAATTCTTGTGCAGCCTCCACAGCAAGGGGTGTTGCTGGCCAAAACTTGCCTCCCTTTCTCCCTTTGCTTTAGCCTCCCTGCAAAACTTCTGATGCAGAGTGCATGGAGAAAAGCAGGGGCTCACTGTCTTGAATGCTGCCTCTCAGGTAAGCTACACTTTCTCGGATGCATTTCCAGTTTCCTAGAAGCTCACCTGCAAAAGATAGATCTGTGCCTCCTCTTCCTGTTGGAGTGAATCCTGAGATCCAGCCTATTTTTGACTGAGGCTTTGGCTGTACTTGCTAGACATGAGTTGCTTCTTCCTGTAGGCTGAGCAGGCTTGGTACCTGCCTACATCCCTGTAGGGAACCTGCAGAAAGCAAAACCCATGACTGACATAGAAGCAGCCTCCTTATGTACCAGCCAGAAATACCCACTGAATTCCTTCCTCAGGGATACTGTAGCAATTTTTCTATTCTTATTATTTTTATCACCCTTCCCCTCCAGTTCATCAGCTGTTCAACTGTGCCGTAAGGTTAGGACAAAACAGTTGCCTCTTGTGTCACTTGCTTTGTTTTGTCCCCCCAGCAGGACTGCTTGGTGGGACACGGGAGATGCTGTGGCAGTGCTGTGTTCATGAATAACTCCTTGGAGACTTTTTATTTTCCGGAGGACTTTTTCCTCACCAGTAAAATGGGGGATAGGGAGGGGCAAAGCATCTCGCTTCCATTTAAAGCTTCTCTCTGATAGAAATCAGTAGCACTCTGTGTTTGGATTCATTGTCCATGCTTGGGGGATGGGTTGAAAGCACAGATGGCAGCGAGGTGGAGGTCTCCAGCAGAGTCTGGACAGGCTGTCTCAGCACAGTCTGTGGTGTGTGTTCCCCACATAGCTTGGCTCTCAGTGTGGTCTCCTAGCCCAGTTTGCCCTGTGCCTCTAGTCTTACATACAGCTACTCTCTGCCCATACATGCCAAGGAGGAAGCACATGGGCCAGGAGTATCAATGGAGGGCAGTCAGAGGCAGGGAGAGATGCTGTGTTGACTCAGGGACTGTCCTCCACCAATGTCCCAAGCCTCCCACTGACCTCTGCTGCTGCATCTCTTTCCCATGCAGCCACAGAGCACACCTCTTTGAACCTGTCTCCAGGGAGTTGCCTGCAGCCAGAGACCCTTTTGCTTGAACTGTGCTTACTCGGGTTGCCATCACTTTTCCATGGATAGCGTGATCAGAGTGGCATAGCCCTGTGCACACTGCCGACCAGGGTGGTGGTCCACGCTGCACCAACCTTGTTAAGCAAGTGAAACAGCACACAGGCTTTCTCAAACTGCCCTTAATTGCAGTCAGCCTTTTGGGGGTGCAGAACTGTAAAAAGACAAGAATTCTTTAGCTATTGTTTACGTTTCTTCATCAAGCTATGAAAATTAGTGCTTACAAAGGTAATTGTTGTTTGATTGCTCTGAAAACTGTGCCCTCACAGGGACAGGCCTCTGTACCCATTTGAGCCTGTCTGTTTGTCCACATCCTAATTACATCTAATTATAAATAATTCCAGGAGCAGGCATAAGCTGGTTTTGTGGCATAGATGTTCCAACAAGATTCAGACATATTGTCAACATGTTTTAGCAGTTTAATTGTAGAGCTGGAAAGCAAAGAGTTGGGAGCTTTATTCTTTGTCCTGGCACAACCCTCACATCCCCCTCAACCACCTGTAGCTGTGCAAAGCTACAGCTGAAGCTTGTCACTGAGACTCCCTCTGCAGCTCAGGAGGAGAAGCAGATGTCCTCTTGTCAAAGAAGTCTGGATACCTGACTTGGGATGGGAACTGAGTTTTTAGGTAGGCAGCACTGATGTCACCCCTGGAGCCTGACTTGTTCATCACTGCTGCTTACCTGCTTGTGCCTTGTGGTGGAACCCCCCAAGCACTCTCCACTCTGTCCGGTGGATATTTTTCCAAACATGAAAGAGTTATTTCCAAAGAAAGGAAGAGTTTGTAAATTATTGCCACTCTGCTGGTGCATTTCACTAATGTAAAAATGGTGTGTCAGAATATTCGTTCTAAGCAAGAAGCATGGATAAAGCATTTCCTGATTTTGTCAGTAGCAGTCTGTAGTGGAGTTGCTTCTGTGCTCTGCATTGCTGGTGACTGGCGTATAGCACTGCAGTCCCAAAAGAATCTGCCTTCTTCCTCAGCTCAAATGAAAGTCATTTTAAAGTTCATTTTCATATGATTTCAAAACATGTTTGTGCCACGGTGCAGCTGGCATCTTGCATTAACAGCAAGGTGTCCTTTCTTTCCATTTTAGAGAGCTTAGTTTTGCTTTGTCACAAGTCATTGTAGCAAACCTGCTGCTACCAAAATCATGGATGGCACAAGCAGTGGAACTGCTTGTGTTGTGTCTGTTTACCAGCCCTCCCAAATCCTTGTTAATATTAACAAGATCCCAGCTTCTGTGGTACTTCTGAGATTTTCTACCAATGTGCCCTACAAAAGGCTCTTACACATATAAATTATGCAGTGCTACGATCATGTAGCTGAAATAAAAGCCAATAATTTCTGAAAAGAACCTGCACAAAACCGTGCTGTGCCAGTTTCAGAACATTATAGTGAGACTTAGCAGTAATTAATTAATATTTCATACCTGGCTTTCTAAACCTCGATGAAACGTTTCATACTAAAGTGATGGACAGAACTTCGTTGCATGACACTCTCCTGCTGTCCAGAAACACACCAGGCACAGCTCAGTGTGAACTCCTCAATTTGCATTTAGTTTTCCAAAGTCTGCGGTACTTTTTCTTTCTGTCTTGGTAAGATGAGTAAACGTTTTGTTGCAGGAGAGAGGGCAACACAGCTGTATGGAGGTTATGCACTGAATCCCAATGGGAAGGGAGAGGTACAGAGTATATTTAATGCATTATGTGCACAGAAAGTAATCAAGTCTGTAGATGTCGTGGGCAAAAAGAGACAATTCCATCTCTTACTGGGCAGGCATTAGGCGTGAACACCTGCCTATTGCATCTATAAATAAAATCTCTGTGGCTCTTCCTTTCAGCCTGAGCAGCCTGAGCATGTGTTTTCTGGAGCAGCTGTCTGCTCAGGGAAAAGAACAGAGTCACCCTGCGGTGGTAACTGTTTAATTTACATCGATAATGACAGCCCTGGCGCAGGCTGTCCTCCTCGCCAGCTCCCAGCGTGGTGGTGAGGGAATTCAGCTGCTAAAGCTGGAGGGAGGAGATTCCTCCTTCATTTCGTGCGATCCCCCGCCGTGCCGAGGTGAGGGTGCTGGTGCTGCCTGCAGTCTGCTGCTCACTGCTGTGTGCTCCTGCTCCCTGCAGCAGTTCTTCCCAGCTGGGAAGATGTGATTGCTGGGTCTCTGACCCAGGGGGTTCCCATAGATGTGTGGTCAGAACCTCTAGGCATCCACCCTGAAAGGTGAGGGAAGCTCGAATTACATTTTTGATTTGTATAAATAGTGCTTTGCTATTTTATTGTACAGCGCTTTGTCTCCAAATCCAGCATGAAGCTTTTCCTTCCCCCTGCCTTGGCAGAACAGTGCTGAAGAGCAACTGTGTCTAGCAAGGAGGAGACTTTATCTTCATTGCTTTTCTTTTCATCAGACACCTCTGGAAGGGCATCAAGGAGATCCCAGTTTCTAAACTGGTTTTATTTGTCTGGGACAGTCTATGGTTCTGTGATTCTGTGATTCTATCCCTAAGTATATATGTCTCTAGGGTTTTCTTCTGCAGTTTGTCAGGGAAATATGAGCTCCAGTCTCCAACCTATAACACAGTGCCTATGCCCAGGATCTTACACAAGACAAGGGTTACCCTGGCATGCCTGTATGTAGATTGGACAAATCCAGCTGTGATGCTGATCGGATCTGTTCTCATACCAGAATGACTGGAGGGAATAATTGAAACTGTCTGTGACTATAAAAAATAAATACATTTGGCACTTCTAATTCTCCATCATTTGTTACTTGTTCTTCCTCTCATTCAGATTGGATGTCATCCAACCAAGTGGATGTCATCCAACCAAGTAACAAAATCAACCAGTCTCAGATGGCCAGTTACGATCGACTAGGATTATCAATAACTAAGAGAAATTAGTAAATTAAAAGAAGCTCTGAAAATTGTTGACTTTTTGGACAGCAAGTCATTTATTACACAATATTTTATGATAATTAAGATTCGTGAGTGTATAATTGTTAGACAAAAAGAGGACTGGAATTTGTGAGGAATGTGAAGTTTTAAATAATTTATTTTGCCGTGGGTATTAAAAGTGGTTTTCTTCCCATACATCTCTATTGGAAAATATGTTAATTAAATTGAATCTGTCCCTTAGAAACAAGAACAACAGATTTTATTCCAAAGTTTGACATTCACACTGTGCATTTTCCTGAGTAAATATATATACCAATTCTAAAAATTCAAACAATGTCATACAAAATCAAGTAAGTCATGGTGCTATTTAAATATATAGACAAATTTATAAAATTCAGACCATGTTAATCTGTCTTTGAGTGTTACATATACAAATGAGTGCATAATAAACCTCCATCATTTTAGAAGAAGAATTAGCTACCAAATTAATTCACATACTATTTTTTGTTTTCTTCACAGGCAAAAATCTGCCTTCAGTGATATAGATCTTCATTCATTCTTTCTTCAGATCTGTTTTCTGAGGGATGCTTAATAGCCCATAGCAAAAATTCACCTATTTTTTTATATGAGGAAAAGTGGTTTCATGAAAATCAAAATCTGCCACAGGAGAAAAGACTGATGAAATTGGGCTTATGAAAAATGAAAACCAATGGCTGTTTCTCCTTGTGGCTGAGTCAGTGTGATACATCACAGGATGCTTCTACACCTCTGCTCTGTGGAGAGGCCATGGGAAATACAGTCTGGCTGGGGAGCAATTCCCATCTGGGAGAGCAAGAGGATGATGGGAGACAACTCCCAAAAGTCTTTCTGGCATCTGGAGTGAACACAGAGATTAATGTTGACTCAAAACAAGAAGCTGCATTTCAGGCCAGTGAATCAAAGAGAAAGACTTGTTTTTGGAACGCCAAGAAATGCTTTATTTTAATCCAGAAGTTCCTGAATCACAGTTGTGCAAACTTTTGTTCCTTTCATTCATACATTCCACTTTCCTGTGTCATTTCTGTAGGAAACAAATCCAGGGTGATCAGTATCTCCTGCAGCTTAGGAATCCTGTGTCTTCATTCTAGTTTCTCTGTTGTTAAATGAATTCAATGAAAGTACTTAGAATCATAGAATCATAGAATAGTTAGGGTTGGAAAGGACCTTAAGATCATCAAGTTCCAGCCCCCCTGCCATGGGCAGGGACACCTTGCACTAAACCATGTCACCCAAAGCTCTGTCCAACCTGGCCTTGAACATTGCCAGGGATGGAGCATTCACAGCTTTCCTGGTCAACCTATTCCAGTGCCTCCCCACCCTAACAGGAAAGAATTTCCTCCTTATATCCAATCTAAACTTCCCCTGTTTAAGTTTTAACCCATTACCCCTTGTCCTGTCACTACAGTCCCTAATGAAGAGTCCATCCCCAATATCCCTATACGCCCCCTTCAGATACTGGAAGGCTGCTATGAGGTCTCCACGCAGCCTTCTCTTCTCCAGGCTGAACAGCCCCAACTTTCTCAGCCTGTCTTCATACAGGAGGTGCTCCAGTCCCCTGATCATCCTTATGGTCCCACTCTGGACTTGTTCCAACAGATCCAGGTCCTTCTTATGTTGAGGACACCAGAACTGAGCACAATACTACAGGTGAGGTCTCACGAGAGCAGAGTAGAGGGGCAGGATCACCTCCTTCGACCTGCTGGTCACACTCCTTTTGATGCAGCCCAGGATACAGTTGGCTTTCTGGGCTGCAAGCGCACACTGAAGCCGGCTCATGTTCATTTTCTCATCGACCAGCACCCCCAAGTCCTTCTCCACAGGGCTGCTCTGAATCTCTTTGCCCAGCCTGTAGCTGTGTCTGGGATTGCTCCGATGAAGGTGTAGGACCTTGCACTTGGCTTGGTTAAACTTCATGAGGTTGGCATCAGCCCACCTCACAAGCGTGTCAAGGTCCCTCTGGATGGCATTCCTTCCCTCCAGCGTATCAACCGAACCACACAGCTTGGTGTCATTGGCAAACTTGCTGAGGGCGCACTCAATCCCACTGTCCATGTCAGTGACGAAGATGTTGAACAAGACCGGTCCCAACACCGATCCCTGAGGGACACCACTCGTTACTGGTCTCCAGCTGGACATTGAGCTATTGACCACAACTGTTCGTGTGCAGCCATCCAGCCAGTTCTTTATTCACCGAGTGGTCCATTCATCAAATTGATGTCTCTCCAATTTAGAGACAAGGGTGTTGTGTGGGACAGTGTCGAACGCTTTGCACAAGTCCAGATAGATGACATCAACTGCTCTACCCCTGTCCATCAGTTCTGTAGCCCCATCATAGAAGGCCACCAAATTAGTCAGGCAGGATTTCCCCTTGGTGAAGCCATGCTGGCTGTCACCAAGCACCTTGTTGTTTTTCATGGGCCTTAGCATGCCTTCCAGGAGAATCTAAAAAAGATGCTCTACACTGGCTGGGAATCAAACCCGGGTCAACTGCTTGGAAGGCAGCTATGCTCACCACTAAACCACCAATGCCCAAGAACTTCATTTCTTAAATTACTTCAAGAACTTTAATTTCTTAAAATGGATGGAATGACAAATATGAAAAATTAGTGGCTCATATTATTTTCTTCCTCAAGTCAGAGGATGTTGTGTTACTCTGGGATGCACAAAATTCACATTCCCAAGGATGATAATGTAAATTTGTTTCTGCCTTGTGTCATAGATGAGCTGTGAAGCAGTTAAACCTTTACAAGTGAATTGGAAACAGTCTTTTCTCCCCCATTTACCTGCTAATGTCTTGAAGCACAGGTTTCAAGGCTCTGCACATGATGCTTTAAACAATCATCACCAAAATAACTGATTTTTTTGGACTCTTCTGTTTGAGTGAACAAAGAAGCCTGTGATATGCTGGATCTAAAATACATTAAAAGGTCTGTTGGACACTATCTGCACAGCTTAACTGGGCAATTATGCTACACAGCAAGTAGATACGTGCTACAAATGGAGTGTGCCCTAGAAGTAAGGCATGTTTGTTAAAAGCTGACCCGATTCTACCTCCAGCAAGGGTATTTTTGTCTCCTTCATCCAGCTGAGGTGGGTGTTGTCAAGCAACTAGGCAGTTTTGAAGCTGTATCAGTTTAAAAATACCCATGGAAGACTTTTGTGACACTTTCACACATATTGCTTTCATGGGTGTATAAGGCCAGAACTTTGACCCTCTGTACAGTAAAAGATGCAATTTCATTTAGTTTCTTTTGCATTGCACAGAAAAAAAAAAAAGAACAAACCACAAGGAAGATTCCCTGTGTCAGAAGAGAGGCAGCTAGTAGGTCAGAAAATATATTATGGGAGATACAGATTCATCAGCTGGCTTAATACAAGGTGCTACGTTTTTCCTACAGACTTTATAGGAAGTCTGTAGGACTTTCTTTCCCATCTTTCAGCTGCTGTGGTGACAACTACTCAAATATTTAGTTCAGTATTTCCAGTGATGATACCATGTCCCTTCATACCTTCCTAGATTGTTTCAGGAGTATTCTGCTGTCCAGTGAAACTTCTGTCTCCATAGATCCTGGTCTGTGGAGCTGCCTATTTAATTTGGTTTCTGAAAGCAGTGGAGGGATTTACTGGTTATTTCTATGCTGCTCACTTGGCAAGGAATCGGACTCTGGACTTGGGATAAAGGGGCACAAACTGCCTTGCTATTTCAGGCAAGTCCTCTCCAGAGCATACTGACTGCATTTGCATTGCACAGGCTCTGGTCTTCAGGTGAACCTGCATCCTTAAACTTTGAATGGTATTCCATGGGCTTCATTCAAAGTGTCTGAGATTGGATATTAGGATTAGATATTAGGAAACAATTCTTCCCTGTGAGGGTGGTGAGGCACTGGCACAGGTTGCCCAGAGAAGCTGTGGATGCCCCATTCCTGGCAGTGTTCAAGGCCAGGTTGCATGGGGCTTTAAGCAACCTGGTCTAGTGGAAAGTGTCCCTGCCCATGGCAGGGTGGGCTGGAACTAGATGATCTTTCAGGTCCCTTCCAACCCAGACTATTCTATGATATGATTCCATGATCTTCTCTGTGAGGTTTGTGCTATAGGCCAGCCATGCTGTGGCTGTATGTGTCCAGTGATATGTATGAAGGCTTGTGCTCCCTGTAGGTGCAAAGCCTGCAGAAAGTGTGTCAAGCCAGTGCTGATATAGTCTTGCCTACACCCCCTTTGGAACATTCCTTATCATAGGTATCCCCAGTACCTTTCCCAGGCATGGTGGTAGGAACTAGCTGGAAAGAAACACACATGCTAAGCTCTAGTCCTCTTCTGCGTGGGGTAAAGAAGTGCAGTGTAGGCATCACTGGTGTTTCAGACACTTGCAACCATATGCTGTGGTTTCTCCTCTCAGAGAATTATTTTTGTCAGTACTGGAGTACCAAGATCAGGATGGGAACGGCATACGAGGAAATACCAGCCTGGGCCCCCTGTGCACAGCTGGGGAAGCCAGTACTTTTAGAGCCTCTGTGTTAAGAAATAGTTTTGAAATACTTTTTGTGATAACAGCATAAGCTTTATGGATTTTGCTTCTTATCCTGAAAACAGGGCTTGATTGTTATTTTCACTCCTTTTTTTTTTTTTTTTCTTTTCTAGGAGGGGAGGTCAAAGACCAAGGTGTACCTACTGCCAGCCCAACCCCCTGTATAGAACAAAAGCTTATGTAGGCTCCCTTGAAATCCTCATTGCATTCATTGTGGAAAATTAGATTATTCTCATATCACTGAGTTTCAGCTGCAGATTTCTATTTAGTTCATTAATTTGCCTTGAAGTTGGATGGAATCAGGAACATATTTCTCACTTTGATTGAGTAGTTAGGGTTGATACTTCTTGCTTTCATGCCACTCCTTTTAAAAGTCTTTTAGCTGTGTTTTTGAAAATAAAGTGAGTGAATTTATATTTAGACATCAGCAAGAACCACATGGCAGAGACAACTACTCTGGAATCCTAATGGGCTCTCAAGAATTATCCTCTGTGATTATCTCCACGTCTGAAGGACCATATGTCACAGGCTCTGCAAATGGCATCTGGTTATATCACACAGAGAGGTTTCTTCTATCTATTTTGCAAGCAGCTCAACCCAAACTGGTGAACAAATCCCTGAATATATTGAAAGGATTCCTTTAAACTGTGTTATTAAAACTGATGTCTTCTGCGAGCTGGATGCCTGTTTTCCCTAAAGACAATCTAACTCTCTTATTATTTCATGCTGTGTCAGAAAGGACACGTGATAAAACAAATGAGTAGCTAAGCTAGTATACCAGAAAAATCATTATGAATGACCTTTTTCTCTTCTACCTACAAATGTTATCCAGAAAGGGTACAACCTTTCAGCTCCAAGATAGACCAGAGTACCTCTAATCTATCAGGGCAGAAATCTTGTAATGAGAAATGAATGCCACCTGAGCAAACAGTACCATAATTACTTAAACAATTACTATATTGATCTGAAATGTGGTCAAGTGGATGGCCTGTGTTTGGGTGATAGGGGATGGTGACTTTTTTTGTGAGCTCCTTCTTAACTCAGTCCAAGTGACCCCCTGGACCATCCTGAGCTGCCTTGTGTCACAATGCATGTGCCTTCCCCACCATGTCTGATCTACAGTGCTGTCTACATGTATCATTAGGTGAGAATTCTGGTGATCTAGTGACAGAACTCAAGTGATATAAAAATCCCCTCAAATCCTCATTAGGAAATACTTTATTTCACATCCTTGCTGATGAAAATAGCCCAAGCAGTACTTCCTCCTATCCTACCTACACAGCCTTTCTGCAGGCTTCCAGTCATTGCAGCAGAGTTATGCCAGTAAGACCCAAGATTTTGGCCTGCAAAGAAACATATTCACTGTTTTCCAGATGAAAGTGATCAGAAGAATGGGTCTGACTCATCTCTCATGCCCAGGCACATTAATAGGAACTCAGTGTAGAATCAGGGTGAGGATGCCAGTATCCTACAGATGCATTTAAATGTGGAGAGGATGCAGTGTTGTAAATCTCTGTCTAAAACAAATAGTGCTTCATAAAAAGATGCCGAAGGGGCACTGGAAAGAAAACCATCTCTGTGTTAAGTCTGTGGCATGGCTTCTTTCTTTAGTGGCCCTCTGAAATTGAGGTTGGGGCCCACACCCATCAGTCCTATTTTACCATGCTTTGTGTTTTTTAGTGTCCAGGTAAAATTGGAGATCTTGAGGCTTCCATCATGAAACATTTGCTCCGGTGGCATGGACAAGCTCTGCAATGTCCTCTCCAGTGCTGGTGGTTTGGCTGCTGTGCACAAGGCCACCTCTGATACCTGGTCCTTATGAAATCTGGGTTCTCACTGCTGGGAAAGCAGTGACTTGGCCAAAAGGAGCTGCAGAAAGACTCATCTCCAGGATTAGGGGCCACATTTCAGCTGCAGCCCTAGTGCTGAGTCTTGCCTAAGCTATGCTGCAGCTGTACTCCCTTGCTGATCCCACCCTTGCTGCTCTGACTTGGCTCCAGAGGTGTCCTTCCACCCCAGAGGTGGCTGGAGCACCTCCTGTATGAAGACAGGCTGAGAAAATTAGGGCTGTTCAGCCTGGAGAAGAGAAGGCTGCATGGAGACCTCATAGCAGCCTTCCAGTATCTGAAGGGGGCCTACAGAGATGCTGAGGGGGGACTCTTCATCAGGGACTGTAGTGATAGGACAAGGGGTAATGGGTTAAAACTTAAACAGGGGAAGTTTAGATTGGATATAAGGAAGAAATTCTTTCCTGTTAGGGTGGTGAGGCACTGAAACAGGTAAATGTTCAATCCCTGGCAGTTCAAGGTCAGGTTGAATAAAGTCTTAGGTAGCATGGTCTAGTGTGAGATGTCCCTGCCTACAGCAGGGGAATTGGAACTAGATGATCTTAAGGTCCTTTCCATTCCAAATAATTCTGTGATTCTATGAAAACCCAACTGAACCAGGTAAATCCAAGGTCTGAACACTGGCTCTCAAGATCTGTAGTATCTGTGTAAGGCAAGAGCTATGGGGTTTTTAAATAAGCTTACAGTCCCAGTAGAGAGACTTTGGGATGAAAATATTATTTTAGCAATTAAAATGATGTATTAATGAAGATTTATGTACTTCCACAACTCTTTCCTACTAGCAGTATACTCATATATGTGTATATATGTACATATTCCAGGGTGAAAATGTTTATTTTTCTCATTGTGAACACCTCACCAATCTTTGATCTGTTACTATGTCTAGCAAAATGTAGTACTTACCAGTAACTGTTATTTTAATTAATATCCATGTGTATGATGCCTCTTACATCTAATGTTAGGCTTCTGTGACTCAGTGGTACTTATATATAATCTACAGTTTCATAAATAGCCTGTGTAATATATGGCCTGTCATCTCTAATACATTTTGATACATTTTTCTATGTTTTTCTATTTTGGGGATTATATCTAGTTTTACAGACAAATGGCCTAATTCTCAGTGCTTTGTAGTTTATTTGTATTTCATGCCAACTTTTTGCAAATATCTAAATTAGAGAAAGGCAAAACTATATTGCAGAACCTCAGTGTTTCATAATAAAAGGCTGAATCCAGCCCTCATATCTCTCATTTCAATCAGCCACAAAGGGAAAGGTTCTGAGCATTTGTTTAGAGATATTTCTCCTTTTTTCCCCTCCTTGTAATTTCCTAGTGATTTCACTAGTGATTTCATGCTGTTCCAAGGAAGTTTCTTTATATATATATGCTTCAATATACACAGACCCTTTTGTACAAGAGGTTGAAATTTATCAGTGTTTATTGATAACTGGTCAAGCCCAGCATGCGTCCACCCTCTGAAGGGAACTTGGGATTCCGGCCTTGCTCTGCGATCACCTTTTAATATAAGAAGCTTAGAGAGTCCATTCAGAAGTTATCTCAGAGGGGCCAGAAAAGAAGATTAAACAGCTTTCAAGCTTCAGGAAAATGCCTCATAGTGGGTCCAGGCTCAGCCTGGGGGGGTTGTATGTAATAAATTATGTGGATAATTTTTGGATTGAAATATTCAGTAGATCTATATGAAATATGAGAAGCATTGTATGCTAATGAGGGTTTTTACTTGAGGGTTTTAACAGTTTTAGTTGTACCTGGGAATTACATTTTTGCTCCTTTTCCCTTAGCAAATTACTAGCAATTGATTATGGATCTTGACAATAGCTGTGTGTATGTGTGTGGGTGCATTTGCAAGCGTATGCAGTATCAATATGTGAGAGTGTATCTTTGTGCAAGAATTGTGATGCCATGATGTACAGTAAAAAAGGTGTCCCTTAGGTTTAATTTGCTTCTGAGAATCATGTGGTAGCTCTGTTTGGTGCTCTTCACATGCAAAATCACAACTTCCCCTTCACTACCATGTTGGTAACTTCAAGTTCCCAACCCTGCTGTGAGGAAATACCTAGTCTGAGTGTGCTGAGCTCCTGCTCCTGGGATTCCTCAGTCCTCAATATACTGCAGCTGGGATCTGGTCTGCCCTCTCTTGTCTTTAGGGGCCAAAACCAGTCAGCTGAATCGTGGCTGGGATAAAGGGTAGGATGGGCAAAGGCCAACAGCCACTGGATATCACTTTCTGATGTGTATTTGTGGTGCTGTCCTCACTGGACAGTTAACAAACCCAGTTCACCTGCTGTCCATTTTGAAGGTGCTTCTTGATAGAGCTGATAAAATAAAAGTATGCAATTAAAATTCATGGATTTCCAGTTCTAATGTAGAAGTGAGGTCTCTCAAATGCTGCGCTGCCCATCTCCCCAATCTGCATTCATCTAATAATCGTTCAACAACTCAGCTAGATGAAGGCTAAAAGTAATACCAGCTGATGAAGATGATCTGCAGGGGTTATGAGGCCAGACAACAGATCCTGAACCATTCAGTCAAGTACTCCTGTACTTACAGCCTTTAAAGACAAGTTCAAGAGCATGGCTGCCTCGGGACCAAACTGTGCAAGTGGCAGAGCTTCTGTTGGCATTTGCAGCAGCAACAAGGAGATTATCAATAGCAAGTTCTGTAGGATCACTGTTGTTCATTCTGTCAAGGGTCAAGACACTGCACATTGAGGGACTCAACACTAAATCCAGAGCATGTGAGAGGAAATTTTATGTGTCACTTGGTGTACCACCACTCTGTTCCATCAGCCTACTTTGATGCTTACATCTTCATTGGGAAAGAAAAATCCCACAAGGTGTTGGGTGGAGCAGAGGCTATTGAAGTTCTGTCCTTTTTGTCTTCAGCTCAAATAATTTCTGCTGAGGGACCCCCTTTCTGCTTCTTACTTTTTTTCTTTCAGGGACGTGTATCAGAGCCAGAGTGTCTCTAATGCAGGGTAGGGAGTGATATGTATCATGATAATGTTAAATTTATCCTATTTCACAACAGGTCAATATTCTGGTTAAGTCCGAAAAGGCAGTTAAAATATATATAAAATATGAGGAGCTGCACAGTTATGACTAGTTCTGAAGAGTCTGTATTTAGGGAAACGGGAAAGCAAAAATGCTTTGCTTTTTGGATTAAGTGATGCATCCAAGAATGGAAGGGTGATTTAGCCTTATCTGTGTTCTTTTTCTTTTAAGCTGATTATGCATCATCCCCGGAGAAGACTGATGAAAACTTCCAGGTAAGATTCTCTAATGTCAATAAAGCCATCGAGGAACAACTGTTTCAGAGTAAGCTCCCTATTTTCTAGAAAGTTTTTCATTTAAATAAAGATAGAAAAAATACTTTTTCAGAAGCATTGTGAGAAAGGCAAAACACTGAAACAGCCATTCCAGACTCCACAATATGGCATCATTGGGCAATCCAGATTCCTAACTAAAAAAATCAGAAAAATTTGTAATTCGAATATTAATAGTGAATATTTCTATTTGCACTAAGCAGACCTGTTTTTAACAGCCTAATAGGAAATCTTTTCTAAAATCACCAACTGCCTGGCATTTAGCATGAATTAATTAGGGCTATGCATCTTGGCCTATGGATATGACATCACTTTAAGGGGTTTATTTGTGAGCCAAGCCTCTTCTTCAGATACATGCCCAAGATCCCTTGTAAAAACATAATGACCATCAAGTTATGGCGTTAGTCACTGAAAATTTCTTGCTTGGTTATGATGGGTTGCTTTGTTGTTTTTTCCAGCTTGCTTTAATATGCAGATTTCTATGCTGGTTTTATCCAAACCTTTCTCTCCAAGAAATTCTCGTTAAATAGCTTCTTCTAAACAGACGACTCTGCAATGCATTTCTTTACTTTTGTGCCAAAGTGAATCTAGATTAACTCCACAGAATTTGGTGAAATTATCATGTCTTTAGGAAGGAATGGAGACTCAAAATCTGGGTAGGGACTGTAGTATATGGTATACTGCTGTGTGCTCCACTTTCAGCTGGTTGGTGTAGAAATATACACATTGATGTGTAATGCTCATGGTATGCTTTGTTGCAGATAAAATGGAATGAATTATGATTGACACACTTGGGCTAGTGGTGATATCTTTCTTCCTTGCTATTTTTATTAACCAGTCTTTTCCTGTTTTCTCTCTTCCTAAGGAGAAGATTGATGCTTCCTTGGGAAAAAAAAATTATGAATCTAGCCCATGTGCACTGAATTATGCATGGAGCCACCATAATTGCACATATCAGTCAATGCCTGCAGAAAAAATGCAAGGCTAGGCAACTAATGGCTGTAGGTAAACACACATTTAGTCATACGATGGTTACAGTAACTGTGCATTTTGTATGCACGGCTGGATGAATGTTATGACAGTTTTCATGGCTGAGTTCAGTGCAGTACTATGAGGCACAAGAATACTGCTTTTCTTCTGCGATTGGCTGAAATGGAAAACTGCACTGCTCTTCAATTTTGCCTTAACACTTTAAGACTTTTGTGTCAGAGAATCATAGACAACCAGAACCCTGAAATGCCACCCTTAGTCTGTCCCCTCCCAGACCCATTTACATGATTTGTGACAAATGTTTACCCAGTTCTTCAAAATAGCCAGCGTGAGAGGGCTCACAGACTCCTGAATTACCATTGTAGTGACTTACAAGCTCTAATGTTACTCTAATGTTACAACAGTTTTTCAATCTAAATCATTCTTGCTGTAATTGGGCCGTATGACTTTCCCTAAGCACTATGATCATGGAGAACAGGAGAATCCACTCTCTTCACAACACAGCAAACTGCTAGTTAGCATGGCAGAAGTGGGAAGCTCTGAAGTCAACAGAATAACACTCCCAACTTAGAAGAAAAGTGTAAGTATTGGTACATAAGATGCCACTTTGCTGGGTGATGGTGGTCCTTTTCAAATGTCTTTAATCTTACAGGATTTTAAATTGTTATCCTAGAAATTTAGCGTGTAAAACCACATAGGTAGACCTTCTTTCTGCAAAGTGCATGAATTCACAACTCAAAGCCTTACCACAAGCAGCTTCCTGGAACCTGGGTTATATCATACTCAAAACCATTTCATATATTTCATATATTTATGTCAAGGGACAAACAGTGAGAAGGATCATTCCTTCACTGTAACCTCTAGGGGTTTCAGTTTAGCAATTCTCTTTCTGGGTACCAAATTTGGAAGCCTGATGTGAGATGTTCTCAGCTACATTTAGACTACTAATTAAGACAGGAGGTGGAGGGCCATGACACACAAACATCTCTGCATTGAGGGATGCTACAGGTGTTTAGTACTTCTGATTTTGGATTCTGAAGCCTTTTGAAACACGCTTATTAGAAGATTCTAATCTTCTAATTAGTCTCAGTGGTGCACCCTTTCTGCCAAGTGTGCCAGCTGCTCTACTTAAAGATGACACTGTTGGCAGGTTATAGTGTTGCTTCAGAGCAGTGTGCTGTGAGAGGGGATGATTGGAGTTTCTCTGATCTCATGATGGATTGTGGGAACCTGACAGCAGTGGAAAAGGGAAGTGCCAGGATGGAAAGGTGGACCCAGGCAATACTGCTGTGGGGTGAGACAAAGATGTACTTTCACTGGTTGTCCAACAGTAAGCTGGCAGAGCAGGATCAAAATCCCTGTTAGTAAAGAGCTCTAAGACTGCAATAAGGGATTGATTAATGCTTATATAGGATGGCTAGAGGTGTACCAAGAATGGGAGGGACAGATGCAAGTCTGTGGGCAAAGAATCAAGAAGGACAAAATGTAAGGCATTTGTCCACAAAATCTCATCATTCAAGAACTGGGATATATGGCTGTGCATGAAGTCTGCTCTCACAGAGAAAGATTTCTAAAAATTTATTTCTGCTTGAGGCATTACGTTATGCTTTTCATAGCTGGTGTGAATACAAATATCAGATGAAGGACATTTATGGTCATTCTTATTACTGAATACACTAGGAGGATGGGGTTTGCCTAATTTCACACTTGTGGTCTCCACTCGTTCAGACAACTTTTTCATATCCCGGCCTCAAGTGATTTGTTGCATGCTGTGTGTCAAGCCACTCACAGAGGCGGGAACAGCAGCCTTGCTCCCAGATGCTTTTCTTTAATCATGGGAATGTGTTTCTTCCCAGAGCAATGAGTTACCACTTCATGTATTTGTTGCTACATGGAATATTAATATTGTAATCATGTCTGTCTCCTTAGGGGACTTGTATTTTATGGCCGCAATTTAATACTGTTCACTATTTGGAGTTAAAAGAAATACAGGAGTTGAAGGTTTTAAAAGCCTTTTCTGAAAAACAGGCAACAAGCATACCAGAAATCACCTCAGTTCAGAAAAGAAACAAAAAGAAAAGTATGCTTCATGATTACCAAAACCATGAACTGCTGCTCATGATCACTGTTGTTTGGTTGTGGTTTTTTTTATTTTTTAAACACCCAAGAAAAGGTGCTTTCTAAACCACACAAAATGCTGTCATTTTCTGATAGGGTCCTGCATAAACCACACAACCCCAAAAGGATTTGAGATGTGTGCCAAGGCTGGCACCACAGGGTACAGTGGAGTAACCCAGCCTGAGCTAAGGGGCAGAGCTGTATGAGAAAGGGCTGCTGGAAGCCTTGTTGAGGCAGGGATGCCTCCATGGGCTCGAGCTGCATTTCAGCTCCAGCCCTTACCCCTTGTCCTTGCTCAAGCCATGCTGCAGCTCTTGCACAAATCTTTTGTCAATCCTGACCCTCAGCTTGGCCTCAGAGTTGCTCCATCCTCATGTCTGTGGTCACATTCCCCAGCCTGGCTCTGCTCACTGCCTCTGGGGCAGTGGGAAGGGGCCATGGGGAGAGGTCCCTGTCCCAGCCTATATCTCTGAGCCCCTGCTGCCTGCCTTGGCAGCATTGCTCCCTGACCCTTTCTCTGTATAGCAAAGGCACTGGCAGAGTGAAAAAGCATTCACAACAGCTTGAATAAAAAGACCAGCTTGTATAAAAAAATGCTTTCCGTTAATTTTATTCCTTTTTCCACTGTAAAAATAATTCTCAGTCAGAGAGCAAGAGAAAAAATATATTTGTAACAATTAGTTTAATCACTGGCATGGCAGCAGTTCTGTGGGTCAGTGGTACATTTAAGGCTTGATTCTGTAAATACTCACACATCTGCATGTCATACAAGTGACTCAACTGCATGGATGTAAGAATGCATGTGTGTATATATATATGTGCATATAGATATATACCTTTCTTTGCAGGACGTGGACCTTGTTCCATGGAGAATATATTGCCTAAATGGTCCCAGGCTAACCTATGCAGATATTTTAAGCTCGTTTTGCTTGATGGCAGATGGAGACAAACAGTTTATAACATTATTTTTTTTCATTGGATCTCATCTGACAAAACCCCCAGTTACATTAGTCTAGCATGAACCATTATTCTTTTGTAGATATGTGCTTAATAAGCTTAAATTCTGAAAATGAATATTTGCACTTACAAGTATCAAGGGAGAGTTAAAATCAAACATGCTGCATAGTCCTTCTGGGAAAGCCAGCAGTAAAGCACTGTTTTCAATAATCAATAAGTCAACTAAGCAAATCTCTAGACTGTTGTTATGAGTGGATCTGTCATCATGCAAAGTGAAGATTTATCTGAGAAACCACTAAGTAAATGCTTCTGCCACTTAGCAGTATGCGGGGTTCCCCCCCCCCCCCCCTTTTTTTTTTTGTTTTGTTTCCTTTTCTGTATTGTGAGCTGCAGTTTCAAGTGCAGGCACACACAGATTTGTTTGCACTCCAGAAAGAAACAGGGTATGGACCATAGGACTCTTATATAGTCCTTACCAGCTTGGGTCAGTCTAAGGATGGGAGGATACCCTCTAGATTACCTATGGCAAACTCTTCCTGTACTGCTTCCCCTCCCTTTGTGTCTTTTGTTTTTTGTACCTCTCAGCATTAAAATACTAGGAAAAATTTACTTGATGCTTTTACAGGCTATCAAACAAATAAATAGTCTTATACCTCACTGATCTGTAGCCACTTGTGACAATTAATACCCCCCAAAAAGGGACTTCACTCCCTAATAGATGTTCAAATGCACAGCAAGAATGTGAGCTATCTACTTGTAACAGTACCATCATTTTCTTACAAAATGTGTCAGAAAGCACTTATTAGAAAAGAAGAAAACCTCAATATAATATGTATAACTGAGCTTCACTGCTACAAACAAAATGCATTCTGTGATGCACTGCTTTTTGCCTTTATGGCTATGCTTACTCATTTCCTAATTTTGTTTGAATACGAGTTTAAGGGTTGGAACCTAAAATCTTTGGTAGCCAGGTAACTGCACCAAAGGGTCATGTCTGGAGGCTTGAACATGCATGTTATGGTTCCCTCTAAACCCCTTCCGTTGGCATTTATGTTCCTTTCCACTGCTGCTGAGATTTGCCTCTGTCTCAGAGGGATTATGGATGACTCATTGTTTATTGATAAAAAAATTCTTTTCCACTCTGTAAATCATCTCTTTCTTTTCAGATATCCTTCCCAGCAAATGTGTCAGGTGCTGTGGTGAGAGAATAGGGATGCAGACAGGCTGGGAGGACGAGGGTGCCTTTCTGAGGGCTACTTCCACTTCTTGGACACATCTGCAAAATGATCACCCCAGTGGGAAACACAAACTCTAGGATTAAAACTGTGTTTTATCAGCTGGGTTGGACCTGTGAGTAGTTGAAAACAGGGTTGCTTGTAGTTGTGACAAATACTGTACATAGGGCACTAGCAGAAGCACATAGGGTCCGTGGACACTGTAGCACAGAAGCAATAGTTTCAAAGACGTAGGCAGTATCTCTCCTTCCAGGAAATACAGGGGAGCCAAGTTTGGATGGCAGAACCCCCATCACTAGCAGATCTCATCAACATGTACCAGTGTAATGCCTCTTGTGGCAGTGCTGGCCTGAAATGTTTTTGCTTGATCTTGGGGCCTATCTTTTTCCCACCCATCATATAGCCTTACCTGATGGCTTTGTAATTTTGGCATTTATCAGTGTCTACTCGTTCTCCCTTTCTGTTCTGCTTTATCTAATCTTTGTATGGGGCATACAAGTCTTCCTTTATATGACCTTTTGACTTTCCCTTGTCTTATACCCATTAACAGCTATCTATACTCATCAGTAAAGGTTAATTCCTTTATATTGGCAAGGCCAGGGCCCCATGAAATCAAAGCTGAAATTCCCATTGACTTCAGCTGGAGCAAATATGGCTCAGTTTAACCAGTGAACTTGAGGAGAAAAGCAAAGCAGAAGGCAGCAACAGCAAGTTCAGCCTACAACAAACTCCAAAATGATTAAAAGCTGATAAAGATCTCAAGCTTTCCTAGATATTCATGCAACATCCAGGATGACATAGCTACCCTCAGCACCGAAGCTTGCTACAGCTACCACCCACCTCAATAAATACTGAATATCTAATTATAAAGCTTCCTTCAAACCTGGAGTGTGTGGGCACTGAGCTGGTTAGCCACTGATCGTAATGAGATTTTATTTTCAGTGACCGGTATTCACTGGACTATCTATGAATTTTCTCCTGAAGTCATAATTTCTGAAATGTGTCACTTTTCATTAAGGTGACAAATGCTGGCATTTGGCTGGATGTGGTATTGATCACATCAAGCTCTGCAATGATGGCTGGCAGCAGCAGAGCAATGCAGGAGCTGGCTGTGCTTGGCTGGAGCAGGCGGCTTATCTAGGGTTTGTTTTCATCCTGCAGTATAGTTCTGACTTAGTGTGAAAAATATCACTGAAGAGGTAACATGCTGATCTGCTGAACTATCTATCAAGTGAACTGTTCAAAGCAGAGATAGGGACAATTGATATAAGTGTACCATCCTGAATGGCAGCAGTGATTCTCCACCTATGAGAATTTTATTGCCTACTGCTGCACAAGAGGGTTCAAGCGCTGAGCAATTTCCACTGGATGAATGAAAGAGTTTGGGGACGTTTTTGCAAGAATGTGCTACAGGGAAACATCACATTTTACAATCCCAGCTTTTTTCCTTGTTTGTAAACCTGAACATTATCTTTTAGTACCTCTTAGATCTTTTAAACATACTATAATACCATGCCCTAATTAGGAATCCAAATAGCAAATAGTAATCCTCTTGTATAGTTGTACCTACAAAAACTTTATGCTAGAGCCCACTGTTTTATGGAGGAAATGAGAGATCATCTCCTATGTTCTAAGATATTAAACATTACAAAGGACACAACCAATTAGACTGTCTTCTGATTAGGACTCTAGAACAATCAAGGAAGAGAAATAGTTGTGGTACCTCATATGAAGCCAGTAGCCAATTTTCTGCTTGTCTTACTGTTTTTCATCCAACTTTTCATAGAAACATAGAACCATATAATCACAGAACAGTTTAGGTTGGAAGGGACCTTGAAGATCATCTAGTTATAAACCCTTGCCACAGGCAGGGGCACCTTCCACTAGACCAGGTTGCTCAAAGCCCCATCCAACCTGGCCTTGAACACTGACAGCGATGGGACAGCCACAACTTCTCTGGGCAACCTGTGCCAGTATTTCATAACTCTCACAGGGAAGAACTTCTGACTAAGGTATAGTGTAAATTTCCCTTTTCAGTTTAAAGACAATCCCCCTTGTCCTGTCACTACATGAGCTTGTAAAATCCCTCTCCATATTTCTCGTAGACTCTCTTTAGGTACTGGAAGGCAGCTCTTAGGTCTCCCCAGGGCCTTCTCTTCCCCAGGCTGAACAACCCCAACTGTCTCATTCTGTCTTCACAGGAGAGGTGCTCCAGACTTCGGAGCATCTTTGTGACCTCCTCTGGACTCACTTGAGTAGGTCTACAACCCTCTTGTGTTGGTGGCCCAGAGCTGAACACAGTGCTCCAGGTGGGGTCTCACCAGAGAGGAGTGTAAGGTATGCATGTGTGTGTGTGTATGGGCTCAAAAGCTGGAAAATTATGCTGGGGAAAAAAAAAAAATCAATTTCTGTTCTTAATTAATAAAATGGTTATTTTTAATAAAAGCTTTCTACAGTGCTAGAGGAGGCTTCAGAAAATAAGTCCTTTTAGCAGAGATGTATCACCTTCTGGATTGAACTTCAAAATGGCATTTTTTATATTATCGAAAATAGGTGGGCTTTGTCCTCATGTAATGGGAGTGACCTCCTATACCAAAGCTCTTCAAGATCTATTTATGAAGAGTGCCACATCAGAAACTGATATTGATTTTTATTCATTAACTTTCTTTATCTATTTCTGGCAGTTACATCTCTTTTATTACCTTTAGATTGAATGACTAGGCCTCTTAATATATTGCTATAGGACTTGTTTTCCAAACATCACTTACTTTTGTTGCTCTCTTCTGAATTTCTGTCATTTTCTCTTTTGTTTCGTTTTGTTTTGTTTTTTCTCCCCGCTTTCTTTTAAGGCATGCAGTGCTCTGAAACTTAGAAAGGTCTTCTGTTGAATAAGGCAATTATCTTGACTAGAAAGAGATCAACACAAAGTTTGGGAGTGAAAACTTGACGAAAATAAAGTGTGAAGGCCACAAAAACAGTCACAATTCCAAAACCGCGGACCTGCCTTTTACTAAACATTTAACAAATTCTTGTTGACTGATGATTTGCTTCTCTGTAATTTCCACTTTAATCAATTTAGTGATTAAAATGTTATCAGGAGAGCTTGTGAAGGCAAATGCTAATGTTCTAGGCATCATAAACCACATATAAGAAAGGACAGAGAGAGCGATGTGCCTCTGTGAGAGAGACCCTGTATTGAGTATGGTGCCTTCACAGCATACCTAATAACTTTTCCCTGGAAGAGTTGTTGGGTACTTTCTCCCTTCTTCAAGTTTTGGCAGGTGGCCATGGAGGTATGTGATACCCCAGGGAGTCCAGAGCCTTTGCACCATCCCTAACAGGAAGGGAACTCACAGTGGGTGGCAGAGGGGAATCAGCTCTGTGTGTTTCTGCTCTTGCTTGCATCTGGAAACATTCTAAAGTGGGGAGAGGATGAGTGAAATTAATGAATTACATGACAAAAAAAAAAACAATATCCTCCAAAACACAGTACCAAAGCTGTGGTAACACTCAGTGCTCTATGTCACACAAGAATGGAAAAAAAAAGGGCAAAAGGGAAGGAAATTTTCTTTTAAGATATGTATTTAGGGAAAAAATTCAAAGCAGGAAGACTTGTATTCAAACTCGGAAATGGAAGAACTTTCTAAACACTTTGTGGATCTGAGTCCCTGTTTAGTTGAGTTACATGTTTAGAAAACAAATCTGTTAATTCTGCAACTGGGAATACCCATATGAAAATATGGTCATTGTGCTTCATATCAGTCAGTGAAAAGGTACTGTACAGCCATTTTTACCCCTTTCCCCTTATGTATCCCCAGAAACAAAAGCTAACAGTAACAATATACAGACCTACTTCTCAGCTGATCTAGACTGGCTTTTCAGGGTTATACATGATGGGCCAATGCTTGCATCCCAGTTTTGATAATGGATGTGCTTTCCACACATGCCTGGGTTCCCAACCCTTATGCATCACATTGCTGATGGAAACATTCCAGCTAGTTTCAAAATATCAGATATTGACTTCTGGCCACTTCAAATGTATTTCAAATCTTAATTCCCATTTTTTTTCTTTTTTTTCTTTTTTGATTTTTCTGCTTAAAAGCTACACCCCATGGACAAGCCCTGTGTGCCATGCTGACCATCTGTGAGTTCTTACAGCTGCGCTTTTCAAGAACCAGTTACCATTCCCACTTCAAGCACTGATGAGCCCATGCTTAATTTCAGACTGATTCTGGAGAAATTGGCCTGTGAGTCTGCTATGCAGACAACAGTTCTCCATTGAAATAGGTCAGTTCTCCTACATGATCAGCAGTCTGTTTAATTCCCAGATACTGAGCTAATTGGATTGTCCAGATACAAGATACAATAATCTTTTGTATTTTTAGAAATAATTGTGGAATTACAACCTTCCCATAAATTTAGCAGTACTCTCCACCCTCTCTCTGTTAAAAGAATTCAATCCTATTTCAGAAGATAACCTTGAGAGAATGAGAAAGGTATATACTTTGTCTCTATCTTAATAAAAGTCTGATATGAAGGTTTAATTAAGAAAGAGAAAATAACCAGGAATGAACACAGGATTTAAAGCAAAATAGACCTTGTAAAAATGAAGTAAGAACCACAAACGTGATTCAAAAGGTCCCTCTGAAGAGACAGAGCAGAGTTTCCCACTGAAACTCAAGATTTGACATATCTTTGCCATTTTCCAGCTATGACGGCATTTCTTATGCATTCTTTTCCCTTCTGTCTTGGCATACATTGCAAAAATTTTTTTTTTGCAATTTGTCTCTTCTTTGGATTTAGTACGTTTTCTTTCTTTTCTTGTGATGCTGTGGTACTAAGGTTTTGCTGTTGAGTATTTTATGTAAGATTTTTTAACATCTTCCATTCCCACTGGTCCATCTCATAGCCCTTGCATTGCATTTGAGTTAGTAAAGAAGAAGCTGCAACATCTGCTGTGTTACCTGCATGCACTACAATAATGCAAATACATTGTTGGGATTCCTAGATAGAAAACTGGGATTCCTCAATAGAAATAAATGTTAAAAGAAATGTTTTAAATTTATCTTTGGCTGACAGACTAGTTTGAAAATGTGGTTGGCCACTGAAGAGGATGCTTTTCCCAAGCTGGATTTATGCATTTTAAGGGAGAAGTTTTAAAAGCCAGCGAAATATTCCCAGGATAATTCACACACAGCTGACTGAATAATTTATCATGAATAATGTATTTAAATGTTGCCTTTCTCTTCATAAGGAGATTAGGATATTCTCAGACACATTCATTATTCAAACTAATATTGGGTTTGCTCACCCCTCCCTCAAGGGCTCGATCCTGTCACTTTTACTCAAGTTCAGTAATGTATTCTGTGGGGAATTGTGCTGATTTTAGTGTCAGTTCCTGCACAGCGTGGTACAGGAGAGAGCATCTGTATGCAAGTAAAAAGGTTATAAGCACTTGTGAATATTTGACGGTTGTACTTTGAAGCTCCTGTATAGGACTGCTATGCAAATTCTAGGAGGTACTTTCATTAGCTCTTGTAACTAACCACTGAACCCCCAATTTATTAAGCATACAATTCAAATTTTTATTGCAGCTGAGAGGCAAGCTAACATCTTGCTATCCAACAGCAGCAGAGCTTAGCTTTGAAGACTTTGCTGTTTACAGGAAGTGAACACAAAAGATCAATAGTGAAGGCTAGAAGAAATGTGCTCGAGTGTGCAGTCATTCAGAATTCCTCGTTACTGGCGCTGCTCCTGGAGACTGCTTACAGGTGTTTTTTCAGCATTACAAAAGTGCAGTAATTACTTCTGTGCTTCCCTGTTCCCTGTGACTGCAATTCTTTCCAGGAATTTTTTTGTTTGTTTTTTACTATAGGCCTGGCCTTCAGCTGGGCAGATGAAGCTTCCTTCTCAGCTTCCAGCAGCAGTGCCTGAAGGTAGAGCTAGAAGCGTAGACTGGGGTACACCTTCACTGTGGTGCAAACTCCCAGATGCACTGCAGCCACTACTGCCACCCCACTTTGCAGAAGAAACTTCATTCTGGTGGCTCTGTAGCCTCTTGTTTCACTCTCCCTGGCTAGGTGTGCTCCTTGATTGCCTCCTGTTCCTCCCACTCAGATAAGGCTTGAAAACTTCTCTCAGCAACCATGTTTTGGTTGACAGTTCTGTTTTTTTTATAGCTAATGGTGGTGGGATGAACTGAATATTTCATCTTTCCAAAAGAAAGACTACTGTTTCCTAAAATGATACTGTGGCTTCCAATGATTGGGTCAGAAAATCTCTCAAAGCTCTGCTGAGATTTCTCATTCTTAACAAGGGCTACCTCAGAAGGCAAGATTTTTGAACTAAATATATTCAGTATTTTTACATAAAAATATAAGATGTTTTATATAAGAAGATTATCCAATATTTTACCCACCAACATTTTCTCTACGTGGGGAGAATGAGCTGTGTGAAATGTTCTGCCAATAAGAAGCATAAAACATGTGGCAAAGCCTTCTGGAGCAAAGTGCCATGCTTCCAGCATGAGCACTGCAGACTTCTGAGTGATGGAGAAAGGACACCTTATCAGTGCCCCTATTTGCAACAGATATGCTTACAATGTCTGCAGTAGAAAGTGGTTGCCTTGTTCTACTAAAGTTCAAGACAGCTTGGAGTTGGCAGGTTTAGAGTACTTTGCACCTGGTCCAACACTTAATTTGATGGACAGGGTTGGAAGAAGGCACTTTAGTCTGTGACAGTAAAAGAAATACAAATAGTCTCCTGGCTCTCTGGTGGTGTTTACAAGAGCATTAAAATGATTTCCCGCTAATGATACACAGTTGTAATAATACACAGCTGTATATTGCAGCACTATATCATGAGGGTAATGCTGCTACCACTGTGGTTTGGATTTAGATGCAAAACAGAATGCCAGCAGAGGAACTGGACAATGTACAATACCAGGAATGACAATCTAGCAAAAGAGAGTCAAAGTATTGCTGCTGTACTTTTAAAAAGAGAGAAGATAAATGCAGGAAGTGTGCTTTCACATTGTCTTTGCCTAATGCTTTGGTTATGTGCTTGTTACAATTTACATGGTAACCATGTTTTACCAGGTAGACCTGGTTTTAAATGCATCTCCTCTTTGAACGGTCTGAGGACCTTACTCCAAATCAGGTTCCTCATTTCTTGTGTATAAAAGACCTTTTATAATGCACATTTAGGTTCAGGAGGATATTACAGAGTACCTGCAGATTTACTAATTTAGGTTTGATACTGTATGTTATTTTTAAAGACGGTTTGAAGCTTGCTTTTCTGTAACCACTACATTTTTCCTTAACTGAAAGGCAATACAACATTGTTCATGAAATACTTCTACATACCTACATTTTGCATAACCGCTGCCTCAGAAAGCAGAGAATTTTGTATTTACCCTTTGGGTTTCATATCTGCTATAATGCAGGTGCTTGTGTGACAGCAGTGTCTTTTCTCCTTCCAAGCACAAACACGTCTGGTTCAGTGGGAACACAGAAGCCCCCAATTTCTTTTTATTCAGGACAGTTGTGTTAACCTTTCAAATGCAGTCAATGTCAAATCAGTAAACTGCTGACTTGCATAGCATCTGTCTTTTCTGCTTATTTATGCCATAGCTGTATGCTAAAGAGCACCATAAACCACTTATGATTTGACCCATTCTGTGCAAACGAAGCAAAATCTGCCGATAACACAAACCATAACTCCAGGGGTCAGTAGGTTGCAGATAGCTTAGTATTTTTAATGAATTATGAACAATAAACATTTTTTAATCTCATTAATAATCTACATAATATTCATATTAATAGAACTGAGCCCAGCAAACTCATAAATATCGGTAGATGTTGTGATACTGGCCTTGCTGTGAGCGCTTTATGGATCATAAATTACTTTAAATTATTAGACACAGGTTTCAGTGGAGCTGCACTGGAATGCCCTTCCTCTTTTCTAGTTTCTAAAAGCATGACAAAGCTATACTGATGCTGAAAACTGGTTATCAGCTGTAAAATTAGAACTGATGTGTGACTTGGAAGTTCAGATTTTGTGATGTTTTCTCTTGAGCCTGAATTTGCTGTTTTTCTTGTTTCAGACTTTTAGTGTACGTGGAAGGGTTTAATTTCCCCTGAAGACTGAATTTTTGAGAACCTCTGCAAACATGGTTGCTATGGAGGCTCTGAAGAGGAGGTATGGAGTGGGGGAGACGTTTCAATTGCAGTTACTAGAGCTTGTTCATGCACCTGATCGATTCATTTCCCGAAACAGCTGATTTGATGACTGATGTCTGTATGAAAAGCGAGCAAGTCAAGGATTAAATTATCACATCCTTAAAAATCATTATAAAGTTAAGGAATTCATAGGTTCTTAAGATAAAAGTCAGATTGGACAGGAATAGGAGACTTCAGAATTTAGGATTCCTTTGTCTTTTCCTTCAGTGGTTTGGGGTTTGTAATCACTGAGCTGAATGTAACTTTACTTAGGTTCATCACGAGGGTGAAAATTGCTAACAAGCATGATCAGTCATACAGCCAATGGTGTTAGAGCAAATTTGGCAACTAAGCAAACAGGAAAAAAAAGTAAGGTTTAACAGATCAAGTTCTCCTTGTGCTAATCTAAATCACAAAGAGATGTTTCTGATGGGTGATATTGCTTATCTACCCCGCTGCTTTTCTGTTAGGCAAACTGTCACGTGCCAGTACTTGGTAGCTTCACCAGGCTTTTCACGCAGTTCTAATAAGTGTTCCCTGTGCACACAAGGAGGCAGCCAACAACCCATGATGCCACCTGCTTTTTGGAGCCAGCAGCAGAAAGCAGAAATAACTCTGCAACAACTTGGATTTTGTTGTTTCAAAATTCCAATTTCAATTACTTAAGTTTAGTTAAGTTAGTTAACTAATGCATAAGTTTCCACTTGGAGAACAGAAAAAAGGTCTGTTACTACCTAGGCATGTAATGTTGGGTTCTGTACTTTGCCATTGCTTGTAATTGTCACGAATCAGAATGGTTCCCAGGTTACAGTTCCTCTACCTCATTCAGTTTGTTCCAAGGATTTACACTGTGCTATGTTGCTGCAGCTTGTGTTCCCCTTGCTCTGTTCCCTCTGCATACCTTAACTGATCACCAGGATTAATACAGTCCTGAAAGGTAAGGAACAGAATACTGTCTCCTTGGCAGCAGGGGACAAACTCATAATAAATACATCAAATTAAACATAAATAGTTAGAGCCAGCAGCAGATTGTGATGGCAATAAAGAAAGGTTTGCTTGATGCTTTGCAGAAATGAAAGCTCTATCTTCTGCCTTCACTGCCATCATTATGAGAGCTCTGTTAATCTGTGCCCTGAGCATGATTATCATTTCTATAAACATTAAATATGCTGCTTTAACTCCAAGTCCCCTCCCCTAGTTTAGTGTCATTGGAAGTAATTGCAATTAAAATAAGAGGCTGTCCAGGCAGCTGCTGCAAGTGCAGATTCTGATAACAATAGAGCATAAGTTCAACAGCTGGTATGACACAGGGAAGAATACCATTTCCAACAGCCTTTCTCCACATCAGTTGCTCTTCCCCTGGCACCTGACTGGTAATGAAAGCTACATCATATGTGGCCATCCAGGGTGGAAAATTATTTTGACTAGGCTGTACAAGCCCTCATATCCTATGGGATTTGACAGAGGTGACTGATCTGAAACTGGCAGAGGCTCTGTGCAGCAGTATAACATGGTACATGAATTATTGCAATATGGATTAAGTGCTATATACAGCTATAAAATGACTGACTGACTGTAATTATTCAGCTAGGAATAAAGTAACTGGAATGCTGTGTGCTATGTTTCATCCCACTGTTTTAAATTATACATCCATATAGCACAGAAGCAAACCCAACATAATGGTAATATTTTCCAGTGGGCTATCCACCTCTGGGAACTTTCTGAACCTGATCATGGTAGCATCCATATATCTTCTGTGCTAGATAAAATCATTTTCTGATCCCAGGTAAATTCCTGAGGGACTACTGGGAGCTTCAGACTTCTGTGAAGCAGAACATTTAGAAACTGTGAATGAAAGTTTTATGCTTGTAGATGCTGCAAGCTAGCTTTGCTCTTAGTTTGTAAGTGTCAGACCTAGTGCTCAGCTTCCCCATGATCACTTCATGCCTCTCTAACAGCAGGGAATGAGAGTAATGCTGGTGTAACTAGCTGCCTTCCAGTTTCTGCTCTATGGCAAAGTGGAATCCTGCTGATGTGGGTCTGCAGGAGCAATTCTCTGTCCCCGTGGAAGCCAGCTAGTGTGAGGAACATGATGAAGAGGAAATGGCTTCACTGGAATGGTTTAGCTTTCCATGCCCGCTAACCCAACTTCTTAACATGATTAGAAACTGAACAACCTCTAGGACATGACCACTTCTAGGATAAAAGCAGCTCAGAGCCTGAAGGAGGCAAAGTGAAGATGAAATGACCTTTCCTTGGCTTTCCTACACCTTCACTTTCCCTAAGAACAGCTAATAATTGGCAGCAGTTTTAATTACAGGTTTATGTTCTAATCTATTTACAAATAGCTTAGCAGCTCTACAGGTAGTTTTGAATGAGGTGCTCTGTTATTTTACACCTGCGGTCAGGGACAGAGCTTGTTGTAGAGGTTGCACTGAGTAACTGAACAGCCTTTCCCTTTTGCCATCTTAGGGGTTTGCTCTGTGAACTGCTCATTATAGACAGACAATTTGTTTGAGAAAAAAGGCTACAGGAGTTTACTCTTCTCTGATGATCCAGTTCTATTGCTAAGTGGCCAAATAATTTTTACAACTGCCTTTATGTGAAGAATAGATATTCAGTCTAGTTTTACTGTAATTCAGTCCTGATATTCACCCTAACTATCTGATAGGTAAGTACCTTCAGGTAACTATCCCATTACTTGAAGGACCTGCCTTCATGGTAAGCAATACAAAATACGATGGCCTGGCTGTGACTATCTTTGGAGGATGAAAGTTAAGACAATATCATAGGTGTAAAAGGCAAAATATAATCTCATCCTACCTTCTCTTTTTCCTTTGTTTAACATTTTTGGTCCTGCTTTTTGTTGTTGTTTCCCACCCCAAAATTGGTGCAATTGAAATAAAGAAACTTTGAGGCAGGGACACCTGCAGAAATTTGCTTATGCCTTTATTAAAGCCACTGGTAGCATTAACAAGGCAGTGCAGGAGCAAACCTCCTGAGATGGGCTGTGATAACTTTCTGCGGAGAGCAAGGAAGACCTGGTAACTAACTGGTCCTTTCTTTGGTCCAGGAATAGTGCAGCTCTGTGCTGTCTCTTCCCTTAGGCAGATGGTGATTTGGAAAAGTCCCTCCTGCTTAGTTTCTTCACACTGTAGCTGGGAAATATTTTCCATGTGCTTGTGATGCTCCGATTTCTAAAGCTATGGAAAGAAAGGCTGCATTGAGTTCAGCCATTCAAATTTCATCTCTAAACTTAAAAATAGCACTGTGAAGATAAACCTGGAATAGCTCTCTCTACCGTGTACTTTGCTTAGCATTTCCGTTCACCCTGCAGCCCAGCCCATCACTCCCATGTGGCGTTACCGTCGCTGTAGCATATGTTAGTTACTGGACCAATGCCACTGGATTCCAGTGAAGTAGAACATAGTTTTTGCATATAACCCTTTTGATAAAATTCAGCATAGTTTCTTTGCTTTGATTCAGTAAATTTAATCCTTTTTGTAGGGAAAGATGAAAGAGTGCATGAGATAAACAACTAAAATATCTACATCTTGTGATGTTCTGCAGGTATCTTGATTAAAAATACTTCAGGCCTGGTACTTTGTTGTATGTGAGCCAAAATGGCAGGTACAAATCTTTATCACCGGTAGATTTTATAAGGTCACCTGTCATCTGAATGCCAGCCACAGAAAACTGGTGTCTTAAAAAACTACCATTAATTCTCTTCATCCCTGCTTTAATCTTCATTTTACTCCTGGCCTTATATAGTGAGTTCATGCAAGGTGACAAACTGGGACCTTAAAAATGCACCACATCTCTGGCATTTCATGAACACCTCAAGGTTCATGCACTTTAGAAGAGTTATAGTCAAAAAGTTTTAGAAAAAATATCCAAAGTTCCTCGTGTCCTTTGTATTTTTCAGAATTAAACTATGTCAGGTATTGCCACAAATGGACAGCATCCATTACAAATGCACTGAACTAGAAGAAAACTTTGAGTTCATTTTTTTTTTCCTTTTTTCTCTCTCTTTTTTTTTTTTAACCCTGTGAAGAAACAGCCACAGGTAGTGAATCACAAGAAAGAAGACAGGCAGTCTTATGCTCTGGAAAGGTAATCATGACAACAGTATAAAAGCTCCCCTCTTTGGCACAATAACTTGAATGCTTGAAGAGGATGGGTTATAACTACCCCCACCAAACTCAGTGAAAGTTGTTTTTTGGCTTCTCAAGGGTACTTATTAAATTGAATATTCATCTCTCATGCTGTATGTGAGACAATTGAAATAATTATGCAAAAAAGAGAAAGGAAAATTTCATAAGGGAAAATGAATTAAAAGTGAATTTATCAGTGCATGTGCAACACCTAGCACATGTCTTTCTCATTCATGAGAGAGCTTTTAGTACTGCTGAAACAAGGGAAAGAACCTGCCTTGCAGGTCAGTGTGCAGGTAGCCTGAAGATCTAACAGGCTATAAAAAATACTACCTGTGGCATATCTTGACACAGAAAGCCTGGAACAAGCACTCAGCACATGTACTGAGTTCCCTTCAGCTGAAGGCTTTGGTGTTTTATGACAGTTTTTAATGCTGATGACGCAAAACAACCTCAGAATGTACAAAACCATAGCAACTGCTGCGAGAGAATATCTGGAGACTAAGTGTCATCTTTATCTCTTCTAATTTTACTGCATTTTTTCCCCTCCAAGCTAACAGTGGTTGCTCCCCTGTGAGCAGTTTTTGTGCTGGGATAAAATTGGGCTGGAGTTTCAGCAGAGACTGGAGCCCTGTGATATACAGAAGTGGGCACACATTAATTTTATTGTAAGACACTATTTTAGTTTACAGCCATAGTACTACTGGGTTTGGGAAATAAAGCAATCCCACGAGGATCCAGACAGAGATACCCATCCTTTCTGCTGCAACCAAGAAGGCTTTATTCAAAGCCAGCCAGGACTGGCACAAAGAGATTTGTGCTAAGGTGAGCGGGCACTGGCAGGCACTTGCCTCACAATTACCTTAAGACAGAGCCTCTGTCCAATTCCTGTAATCGATTTGTTGTTAACACTAAGGTAAATAGTTGTGTAGCTAAAGGGAGTGGAGGCGATTTTTGAGCTGCGTTGTTATTTCTCCTGCAATCTTTCCCAGACACTAGTATTCCCTTATCCTTAGACAGGAGAATTGCAACTTTAGTCAATGAGATGCTACCGCCATCCATTGCCTAAAAGCCTTTATTATCAAACAAGGAAAATCCCTACACAACACGAGGCAGTGTTACCCATTTGTTCAGCAAAATCTGCTCATGGTTCTTCCACCTGCTTGGCAGAGCCCTTCATACCACAGCCCGGATACAGCATTCTCTCTCGGCTCCCCGTGCAGCGCTGGCTGCAGGGGCTGCCAGTTTCTACCCGAATAACGATTAATGGGTTTGAAACCGTCTCCAGTTTAATAAATGAACGCGGTTCAATGTGCCCTAAACTGGGAGAAACATACCCAAAGACCCCACCCCCAACCCCTCATAGGTAAAAGATGCTTGCTAAATTTCTCACCCCCCCCCCCCCCCCCCGGGACCCGAAAACACCGTCGTGTCGTGTCGTGTCCGCCGGGGGGGCGCCCCCCCGGACCCCCTCACCCCACTCCTCTGCCGCTGCCCCACAGCTGCTCCTGCCCCTGGGTCCCGCCGCTGCTGCGGGAGAGAAGCGGAGCGGAGCGGAGCAGAGCAGAGCGACTGCCGCCCGCAGCCCGCCGTGGAAGGCCGCTGCTGAGGAGACACCAGGGTTTCCCTGGCAACAGGTAGGCGCCCGCCGCGGCGGCCGGGAGTGCCGGGGTTTCCCCGCTACGCGCCCAGCCGCTGGCGGCCCCGGGAACACCGCCCCGCGCCGCGTAGGCCGGGGACACCCGGGCCAGGCCCGCCGCCCCCTGCAAGCAGGAGCTGGGGGCTAGGAGCTGGGGGCTGGAGCAGCCCCGCCCGCGGCCGGAAGGTAAGGGGGGGCTGCCGCGGGCGGTGGAGGGCACCCGGGACAGCTCTCGGGCATAGTAAAAGGGCTTACCACGACCAGGGGACACGCGGTTAGGGTGCAGCTCCTCAGCCAGAGAAGGGCCCCGTTTCGCCGGGGTGGGGTGGTGGCAGGCTTCTTCCCTTACTGGCCCCCACCACCCTGCTTTGGCCGATTAGGCTTCTCCTCTCCCAGCTTCTACCACCCCGCTTGGCTTCACCACCGACCTCCTTGTGCCTGGCAGCTTTTTGCGGTGATGATAGGAGCCTGCTGCCCCCCATCAGCACCCAGCCACCCTCCCTGTGCATGTCCTCGGAGCTTTTGCATGGGTTGCATCTCCCCTCTCATCTGCTTCAGCCAGCAAAGGCTTGCCTGCTTCCCTCTTTTTATTTACTTGTTTACATTTATTCTTAATGAAGGCTGGCAGGTCACTGGCCTGGTGCTTTTTTCCCTCATGGACAGCACGGAACGCTCAGCACCCTGCCTGCCAGGGAGTCTGGTCCGTGTGCTCCATCTCAGCACCCACCAGGCTTTCTGCCCGGTGTCCCAGGCATATACGTGTGAATGCGTGTTGCTGGGTAATCTCTGTTTCTGCTGCTGGGCACAGACGCATCAGGTTGGGCATGTTTTTGCTCTAATGAATGAGGCTGTGTGGCTCCTGGACCAGAGCTGGCTCCTGCATGGGCAGTGAGCTCATGTCTGTCTGCCTATAGACAGACATGCTCACAGTCCAAAGCTCTGTTCCCTCGGCGGGTTGCGAGTCCCCTACCAGAGGGGATGCCTCGATCACACCAGGGAAGCACAAGAGGAGCCTCTCAGTGCCCGGCATCACCTCTGATATTCACTGCTGGGTGAGGTCAGACAGAGACAGGCAGTACTGTAAGACTTGCCATTTTGTGGCCAAGTAATTCCTTTTCTACTGCTTTATTGTCTTTCCCTAAATCTCAAATCTAAAGCACAGGAAAGGGCAACGTGTGTCCTGGTACCTATTCTTTAAAAAAAAAAAAAAAACCTACAAAAGCTAGAAACATCATAAAATATTTAAGAAAAGTTGTGAAATTATTTTCACCTAAATTTTGCCTGTTTCTTTTGTAAGAGCAATGCTTTAGTTGTGCTTGCTGCTGAAATTAAATGTCATATAGTCTTCCCATAAACCTTATCAAGCAAATGGGGCTGATTGGTGACCTCAGGCACTAATACAACAGTTGCAAATAGGCCACATCGTCACAGACAAATTGACCTTGAATGTCAATTAACAGGAGGCTTTATCCGTGATTTTTTATTGCACACAAGATCTCTCCACTCTGTTGTGCCCCTGTGTTTCCTTTGTGTTGTGCTTGCAGCAAAAGCAAAAGAGCACAAAGCTCCCTTTATTAAAACAAAAGTTGTTTATAATTCTGTGGCCAGTGTGACATGTTCCGATAATGTAAAAACTCTACTCAAAAAGGAAATAATGTGTTACCTTGCATTGTTCTCCAAATAACTGAGAGGGAGATAACTTGATAAAAACATTTCTATCACACCCTGTGGTTATGTGTAGTTGTTATGTTTCCAAAAATAGACGGTACCTGAATGTGCCTGACATCTGTAACATGGAGGTCAGTTCTATGTCATGTCTAGCCTTTTCTGCCACAGCCATTCATCCTTAAAGTTCTCACAGGCTTCTCCTCTGCCTATTTCTTCAATTCACTTACAATTTTACATCACTGTACAGAGTAGATGCATGCAGGTAATCAGAGAGAGACAAGCTCATGATCAGAAAGTGGACAACAATACTTGCTTGATGCCAGAAAAATAAAATAAGTTCAGAGGTTTTAAATAAGGGAAATTATCACTTTTTTATGGGTCTGGCAAAACTCATAGCTATCTTCCTTAAGAAATGTATCTACTAAATAATGAATAATGAACCAATATCTCTTTAAACTCTCCACAGAATTGCTTGTCTTATTTTTCAATGACTTATAGTGTTTTGTCTTTCCCAGTATTATTGATATTAAGGCAGCTGTGAGGATGTCTTTACAGAGTGGCCATGAATTGCCCAAAGCCCAGGAAGAGCATCCTGGGGAGGGAGCTTGGAGATCGAGGCCATTCCAGAAGGAACAGGATGCATTTCCTTGTACTTAGCCTTAGGCATAGACATGGCTTACTCCTCTCAGTCAAAAAAAGGAACCTCAGAGGCTTAAACAAACACCCGGATGGCTGCTAATGAGACTGTTCTATCTCTTCATACATTTCAAAATCTACATGCCATATTTCAGTCTCAGGTCTTCTGGGCGTTTGTGTCTAATTAGGCTGGAGGGTCTCCAGTTCAAGATTACCTGTGCTTCTTGGTGCCCAATTTCTTTCTATGACTTTGGCAATAAAGCAGGTTACTGTGGGTTTATGTGCAACCAAATTAGGGACAGATGTAAACATTCTTCTAAGCTCCGTTCCTGCTTCCTTAGCTTGAATTGAATTCCACCATCATCTGTTTCTTCCTACCTAAAATGATAAGTGTACAGATCATAACATATTTGTAACTAGGGATACTTTGTCAGACATGAGGCTTTCAAATATTTTGTCTTCTCTTGCCTTTCTTTCTTTTTTTTTTTTTTTCAAGGGAGAAACAATACTGCTTCAAGAAAAGGTTCCCAGTTTCAGATGAAATTAATGAAAAAGAGGAAAGGACTCTGAGCACAGCAATAAATGTTTTAAGTTTGTGTTTTTATAACAGCCAAGAGTAGAATGAAGAAAACACAATACATAGCACATGGTGTTTAGCATTATGAAGTAATGTTTTGTTGTTTGAGATGGCTATTTACTACTTCTTTAAAAACAAGACTCTGTGCATTATAGGAGGAGTAGAGAAAGACTACTATAGCTGTCTCGGTTGTCACTGGATAAATAAACCAGATGTTAATACTCCAGATGTTGCCCACTTTATAAATGCTAAATCACCTCTTAGAATGTTATCCCTGGTTTTATTAAGTCAAAGCTTGAAGTGAAATCCCATTTCCAGTGAACTAATCATCAAAAATTGCTGAACAATTGTTTGATCTTGGATGTCAGAAAAGCTGGATACATATTCAAAGGCAGACATCACCTTAAATGAACCTTAAAAATGTTTAGAAATATGTGTTAAAATGTGATATATGAACTGTTAGGTGGCAGGGATGGAAACCAAATATTAAAATACTTTTCTAAATGAATAAACCAATTTTTCAGAATGTTAGCAAATATCTGCAAATCTTCCAGCACTTGGCAGCCTACAGTCTTACGTAACTGAATATAGATTTTAAGTGCCTAACTTCAGACACTGCTAGGTGAATATCTTAGATTAACAGCTACAAGGATAATGCACTCCAGAAGACATCAGATTTTCACAATTATAATTTTGGAATCAGAAATATTGCATTTGAAAACAAAATTCTTCATGACTTCATTAGGAAGACCTAAGAATAGCTGTGTTCTGACGTCCAAACTGATGCTTAATATAAGTCTGGGGGATCTTAGCACAGGTCCCCCTGTGATATCTCTGCAGAAATGTTCTGATGCTGAAATGGTGAGGAACAGTGCATCATAAAAAGTATCTTCTGCCTGTCAGGCTTAAAGATTTTTGCTTGTTGATAGTAGTTAATAGAATCAATTTAATTTCTTTGAAGAAACAGTATTACAGCTGAAATACTGATCTTAATTTTTAGATTTAAATCGCATGACATCAGTGAAGCACTTCTACATTTTGGAATGCTCTAAAAACATCAGCACCTCATGTTTACAGGACTCAGAGCCGCAATAAACTCTTTATTCATAACATTGCATATATTATGAAAAAGAAAAAAGGCTGCCTGCATGTCAAGTAGTGACAAATGTGTACATCCAACAGAATATTGTGCAACTGCCCTTTTATAACCTAACCCTAACCCTAACCCTAACCCTAACCCAGGATATCAACATATATACTAAAGGAAATTCCTTCCTTTATGAAGTGCTGAGACAGCTGGGACAGGTAATCACACCTGAAATGTCTCTGCTTTCATCTCTGAATATGCAAGAGATAACCTGCAAGCTTACTTAAGTAACAGTAATCTCTGCCTTCTGGCAAAAGCAGCCAGAGAGAATTGATCCTGAATATTTAAAAGTGGGCACATCTGTCCTGTTGAAGGTCCCGTGCTCTTTCCTCTACCTCTATAAACTATGAGGAGGGACAGTCTTGCAATGCTTTTGGAGTCTGCACCTGAAATTGGTGGCATGAGACTCTGCCTGTTTAGGAATATAGTGGTGCACTTTGATGTACTCTGTGGTCATTCATTTTCATAGAAAACATTGACTGCTCTATAATAGAATGTGCCTTCAGAAGAAGCTGCATCACTTTTCATGGGAAAACTAAAACTTTAAAACCCCTTTTCAGCTGATAACATTCCAGATGTCAACATAAATTTGCAAGTGTAAACCTTGAAAAGGAAACTGGTGGTCAGCCATGAAGGGGGAAAACATGGGTATTCTTGTGTCAGAGAGCAACTCAGGAGATCTCAGAAACTACAAAGCTGAGTCCAACTGGACATTCCAAAATAGTTTTATATGGAAGAGACTGAGAAATATCTTTAGGTATATCAGATATGTGTTTCCCAGTGTTGCAAATATAAAGGAGAGAATAAATGCTTTAATAAGGTAGGGAGGCTATAGCCTCATTTATAAAAAAGATAAGAGGAACCCAGATGACAGAATTATTAATATTTTGCAGAAAAAAAATATGTGGTAGGATGAAGCAATATACTGCAGTGGGTTAGTGGCTTTGCCTTTTTGTCTCAAAACACTAATGTGAAGTCTGAAAAAGCATTTTGGGAAGAAATATTCTTAGAGACCCAGCCTGGACTTCATGTGATGGTACAAATGAAATGCAAGTGGAGTTTTGGTTTGGGTTTTTGTTTTAGTGTGTATAAAATTTAAGTAGGGCTCTGTGGCTTGGATCATTCTGCTTTTTTTTTTTTTTTTTTTTCAGCAGTTTCTGAAGCCATTGTGGCTGCAGTTTGGCTGTCATATTCTTCCTTTAATTGGAAGCTGGCCAAGGGGAATTGTTGGCAAGCCTGGTTTTTGGAAGTCTGGACATTATCTTGCTGCTTTGGGGCCTCTGCAGTATTAATAAACCACGAATAAACTTCCTGGCATTTCTTTAACAGCATTATGGTTAAAGAACAATCAGTTTAAGCCTTTAGAGAATAGCTGTTGTAGAATAACAGAAAACAAAGTCCACTGACATCTATCAAATAACTCTTTTCTTTGCTAAAGCAAGAAGGCAGGTTGGATCTTTGCACAGCAGAAAGAATAGTCCTGGGACATAGTATAAATAATAAACTACCACTAATAAACATAGCCTTTCCATTGTGGAGTCTTACACATACTGGATAAAAATCTCTTTTCCTCACTTGGAACTTCATAGGATATTAATTAAATTTTGTATCCTGATCTTCAATTTATGTTTTGTGATAATGTATGCTTTGTTTTATCTCGGAAGTATCTTTCAAGTTGCTGTCTGGTGTGTATCTCAGCTGGTGAGGGCCAAGAAAATATACCTAGATTTATCAGGGATCTACTTAACTTTCCTTGGAAAAGAGGCCGCAGACAGAATTGCTCTGCTGTATATGCGGAGGATCATTAAAAAGCATGATCTGTAGACACGTGCCATGTAGCAAGTTCTGCAGCATGAGCCAGGAGTCCATCTGGTATGTGCTGCCACTCTTTGAGGAGCTGAGTGGCTTGGCCAGTAAGAAGCTTCCATCTGTGCCATAAGCCTTTGGTCAGCAGCATCTTGCAGGTGAATTTTTCAACAGCAGAGAAGGGAACTCTGGTGGATGAACATAAGGAATTTCCTTGACAGTCTAGTTCCATATGGAGTGTCATGGTAGCTGTAATTAGCAATACCACAGCTTTTCCTCTCCTACAGCATATCGCTGGGTGACGTGCAAATCACCAATAAGTAGCTAATTAGGCATAAGTGATCACGATTTTATTTAGGTTTTTTTTTTTTTTTGTAATGGATATATTTAGGTCCCTATTCTCACTGGTTTATGAAAATGACCAATTTCATAGTGCTGGAAACAAGTTTCAAGACAAAAAAGATTGTAAAACATTTTCTTTTTTTCTGTCTAAGAATGTTAAACTTGATGACCAAACAGAAAAAGAAAACCTAATGGAGAAGAATTATTACTATGAAAATCCCCAAGTGAGAAGTTAGGGGTGTGAAGGTCTTATAAAATAAAAGTTGAGGACTTCAGGAAATTGATAAAGCACACACAAATCTCCATGGAGAATAGAATTATGGATGAAATGTATTTTTCTTGACTTTTTTTTTTTTTATTTTAAAAATCACATTAAGAGCAAAAGTAGTCTGAATAAAAGAATGGGCCATTGCTGGGTGAAAAAAATGTCCATTAGAAATAGAACCAAGTATTCATTGAATTACTTTTCTTCTTCACATGTCTATTAAAGTCAGGCTGCTGCACCTCTGTTGATGGTGACCATGAAGTATGTAATACCCTCTTCCACCTTTGTTGTGCTGCTCTGCTGCTGTGTGAGCTCTTACTGTTAGGCTTATTTGAACATCTGGACCTGACAACTAGTATCTGGAAGTTTTTAAAGAAGTCACTGGAGACTTCTGTGGGTTATGAACCTTGAATTTTTCAATATGCTTAGAAACAGTGAGAGATTACAGAGAACTTGGGAATTTATAACCAGTGCTTTTAAAAGGAATCTTCTGGATAATTGCAGGCCTATCAATTTGGCTCTAGTCCTGGGAAAAGGAAAAGAAAATCTCCTACTGGGCTACATTTAAACTTCCTATCATTCTTTAAGTCTAGTCACCCTTGATTTTTGAAAAATAGATTTTATCAACATGACTTTTTATTCCTTTCTTTATTCTCTTATTTGAGAGATAACAAATACAGTTTGATCAATGCCATCATGTTGAAGTAATATATAATACGCTTCTGTGAGGCATGATTTTTTGATCAAGTAACTAGACTGAAATGAAATCAATGCAATTCTTCTTAAATGTACTAAAAGCTGTCAGGCAGGCTATGAAACATGACTCTAAATGGGGAATCCTCACTGAATATGTGCCTTTCTGTTGGATCTTATAGAACTGGTTATTAGCAGTGACTATTTAGCACCTTATCGATGACCTACATGGTAATAATACCAGTTTTCCACAGGACTATAGGAAATTTAAGAAATAGGTTAAGTATCTGATGCAAATTAGTTTGTCAGTGGATCTCTGCAGGGCTGTGATTACTGAAGTTATATTGAAATTTCTTAATGTTGAAATGGTGTGTGACAGAAAGCAAGAGCAACTTCAGCATTACAGCATAGTCATCATGGTTAGTCCAAAGGATCTCAGATGTACAGAAACAAGTTCTGCTGCACATTCTCAAGAAATGGTACAATTTAGAAAGTTGATCTTTAGAAGGTCCAACACATTGAAATACATCCCTGAGTGTCTGCCCATTTTCTGCTTTTGTTGTTTACTACTGACAGGGCTCTGGAAGTAATGCATCAAAAAGTCTTGCATCTGGAACAGTTAATGCTCACCTGCATGTTTTTCACCTTTTTACTAATTAAAACACAGCCATGAAAAATGCTAATCAGTTGAATCTGAGTATTTCATATAAAATTGGTAAAGTTAGTAATTATATGTACCTTCGCTCTATCACTTTTGTCCACTGGAACAATTTATTCTTCCATGCAATAATACTGAAATTAATGAAGCTGGCTTGCTTTGCAGAGGACTTTGAAATGCCATGCCCAGATCAGCTGGAAACAGAGCCAGGGCTAGTGTCTGTGAATCCCAAGCTGCTCTTGTATCCACTGGACCATGCTGATTGATAGCACTAAATACACAATTTGGGAAGTACCCAAGTGCAAATGCATAACCAAATTTCGGGTCTTGCTTTAGAAATATACTAACAGTGTTTTTTAAAGCTGTGATGGTAAGTTCTTTTTCAAAGATTTTTTATTAAACTATAAACAGAAAATGTGACGCTCCATGCTTGTTCTCAAGAGCAAATTTGGATTTTTTCCGATGACCATAAAAATACTCGGGTTTTTTTTTCCTGTTCTAGCTACAGCATTGAAAGCCTACCCTGTGTTCATGTTCAATACCTGTCTTCAGTTCACCTGTGGTAGCAGCCTACAATGTTCTTAGTCTATATTTTCCCACTGTTGCAGGAACATTTACACATATGAACTGTTTGTGACATCAGTAGAAATATGTCTCCTCTTTGAAGTCATGCCTTAAAATGATCCTTTCTCCAAAATTTTTGGCACAAATTTGATTTCTTGTAAAAGTTGATAATTTCCCAGCAAGCTTAAAAAAAACATCCAGTTGCTTTCTTTTGACATCCTCCCCCCCAAGAAAAACAATAAAATTCTGCTGAGCTGTGCCATTCTGTTTCACAGCTGGATTAGGGATGCTTCTGATAAAGAGCTGTCTATTGTTCAAATAGGACTTGGTGTAATGATCTCTTAGTCTTGTGTCCAGGTCTTTAAGTGTTACAGTCTACAAATTACCATCCTTATCTCCTTTTGTCTTGGTCTATCTTGCTGAAAGAATGGACGTGGCTGCCTGAGTTGTATCCAGAACTATCAGTTTCCTCACTGAGAAGATGAAAGGGTTCCTGTTGTATGTATTCCAGTGACCTGCTCTCCAGTAGACATTGCAAACTCATCTGAGATGACTTCTGTTCACCTGACACGTCTGCTCTAAAGATTATGGTTATTAAAGCATCTGTATGAAAGATACTGGCTTCTGAATGACCAACCTTGGTGGAAAAGAAGTACAAGCAGATCACAGGAACATGCTCTCCCCCTTCCCCCTGCTCCTCCCCCCCCCGGCTTTAAAGATCAGCACTCTTTTGTCATGAAGCAAAATTGCTTGGAAGTTGAACTTCTGTTCCCACAATTGTATTTAAGAAGTGCTTAAGAATCTTGACAGACTTATGAGTGATTGTAAGCAGCTGAATGAAAACAATAGGCTTGCTATAGCCATGGGACATGGGTGGGACCCAACACCCGTGTATCTGAGCTGATGAAGTTTTGCATGGCAGGTAGGCTATGGCAGGGCAGAGCTCAGGCAGTCCACACTGCAGCATGTTTGAGCTTCAGTTCCAGCTATTCTTCAGCTGCTCAAACACTTTATCTGAAGAAATGTGTTAAATAAAATGCATTTTGCATGATTTTTGTTTTTTGTATTTTTTTTTTTTTTTAAAGAAGACTGAACTGTGTCTTCCCATTATTCAAATTCATGTTTAAGAGCATGCTGGCTGTCTTAGCTTTAACCCCAACCCACTCTCTTAGTTCGGGAGGCATATGTTGCCAGCTCAAGGCTGGCTCAGAGAGGGATAAATACAGATGGGTCCAAGTGTATGTGTGTTCATATATATGTTTATAGCTAAATGTTGTGTTAACATGTATAAATTTATCTGAGGAAAAGATAATTCCTGGAGAAGTTGTCTAGGACTGAAGGTCTTATGTGGCCAAGGGCAGAAAAGCGTACAAAGAGGTTAATTTTCTTGGTGCCACGACCTTATTTCTTAAAAGATGAAGAAAAGGTACACAAAGGGAGAAAAGAGATATAAAAAAGTGGTGAGATTCTTGATTGTGATGAATGAGGATAGACTGTTAAAGGGGAGAAATTGCGTGTAATTTACTGCCCACTTAAAAATTACAGAGGAAAAGAAATAATAGTTGTTCTGCATGCTCTGATATCACAAAGGCTCTTTTCCATCTGTAACTAACTAAAAATCTACTGCTGTTTTGTAATTCCATGTAACTGAATCAGAATCAGTAAAATGTTTTGCTTCTTTCTTTTAAATGCAATTGCCTTTGAGTAGAAAATGTTTCATCTCCTAAACTAAGTGGTGTTTCTGTGAGTATATTAAGATCTATGCTGCACAAAGGAATACTGTAGTCTGAAATCTGTATTTTGGAATCACATTGTCAGATATATTTCTTTGGAAGACATGACAAGCTAAACTGTTAATTGCATTGAAAAGGCTTTTAGTGTAAAGATTATTATCATATTAAAATACATACATATAATTTTAAAGGAAATAGCACATTGATATGTAGAACATTGAGAAGATATCAGTTCTGTAAGAAAATATTTCTAGAAATATATTACTTAGGGCTAAAAAGCTGTTTATATACAAAATCTTTCACATCCCACATATATTAAATACAGTGCACTGTCTATAAAAATCTTTCATGCCTTACTGTTTGATCTGAACACTATGCAATGAAAAGTTCTTCTGTGATGAAATTTTGTGTAGTTGACAGCCAAATGAAGAAGATACCTAGTAGGGAAGGAATAAAATGCACAAGCTATAAATAAGTGGACACTCTGAAGTTAGTATGTGAGGTGGTTTTTGTTTCTACAACCTGGAATGCTAATTTCAAAGCAGCTACAAATGATGGAATGAAATAGCAATCATTGTCAATCTTGAAAGGTCTGTGTTACAAAAGGCAGGTGAAAGAAAAGATGAGACCACAAAAGAGATATTTTTGCTAGAAAAAAGGAGGTTCTCGCCAGACTACAAATAAAACCAAAATATAGTGAAGAATGACTGGCGTCTCGAAACTAAATACTTTAAATAGCTGAGGGAATTCCACAGTCCAACAGGTGGGAAAGATTATATCATATTTATCGCATATTAATTTCTATATCAGTCGAGGTACGTAGTTTTCAGAAAAAAAGAGATGTAATCTGATTATTTGGTAATTCAGACAACCCATTATGACAATTTGCAATGTTCATGACCTAGAACATTTCACTAAGCAGCTGATAGTGTGGAGAAGAGTTAAAGCTCCTGCTGTGCAGAGAGTGGATTGGTAGAAGTAGCTGCAAAAGAGTAAGACACATCTGCAAGTCTGGCAGCTACTACATTGGCTTGGAATGGAATCGGTATGTGGAGGGTACAGAATTTTTGTCCTCAGTGTTCTTCAAGGAGATACACACATGGCAAGGATTTGATGAGTATAATTGTTAGACTGTATCTGAGCCCTGCTACACAGGGCTATAATACTTCGTATCCTCAAGTCTCCACGGAGAACTACAAGACAACAGGATTATCTGCCAGAGTGGATTCACTCTGTAGTCAGAAACTCTTGTTTACATGATTGGAATAGATAATTGGTAGAAGAACAGCTAGTGCATACTTCTGAGGCAGATTAGTTTTGTATTTTTTTGCATTACAGCCTTAGTCATGAGAACGAGTATACTTCATGCCATTTTCAGTTCTTACTATCATTACACTGGAAATGTTATCACTTTTGATTTTTCTGATTTTTGCATTCCTAAGGCTTGATGTAATTATTTTCTCATAATATATTCTCTGTTTCAGCATCTTTATAAAAAAATTAGCATTGGTGGAGTTGGTGGGAAATTGCATTCTTCCCTGACAGGCTAAAGATGATATTGTCTAAAAGAATAATTAATTATCTTAAGAAGCCATTTGCATTAAGACCTAGTTTTAATATTGGTTAAGCATAAGAAAAAGGGTCGATAAGGATTTTCCATAGATGCTAAGAAGGGGAGGCAATGTATGCTCTAGTCTGACTTCCAGCATGAAAGAGATCCGGGTATTCTCGATTTTCTATATTGTAAGAAAGTCATCTAGCTTTGATCTGCCAGCAGCAATTGATGGAGGATCTAATACAAGCTTTCGGAGAGCAATCTGATGACTTCTTATTCTGCTGCAGATGAACGGAACGGAATAAATTTCTGTGGGATGAATTGTCTGTCACAGGCATGCAACCTTCAAAAAATATTTTTTAAATTTTAAATATTTAGAAAGGAATACTGGCTTTGAAGAATTAACTGACAGATATCCTCAAGCTTCTGCTGTACTGCACTTCTCATTTAATGAGCTCTCACTATTCAAACTATTTGACTGAAACTATCTAGTTTTAATTTCTAGATTCTGCATTTTTTACAATCTTTTTGTCTTCTGTATTAGATTCAGTATCAAAATAATGAGCAAGGATGTCTATTTTTGGTGTCTGCATGGTTTGTACGACACACACATTTGGTTCAATTAGGTCACTCAGCACCTTCATTTCCCACCCCAGTCAGGGTCAGAGGGATTAAAACCAGCACTGAATTCTTAATTGCCTGTAATTGCTAAAAAATATTAATAGTATAAACTTGTACACCAAAGATCAGCAACTTGCTTCTCCTCTGTACCTCAAGTACCTGGTGATAGCAAATTATACTGTGTCTTTACTGCCCTTGAAATGAAGCTAGGTTGTGAGAAATGCAGCAATAGGTATATAGCTGGTAGGAATGATATTCCTTAAAATTGAGTGTTGGTACATGTGTGTTTCTGGACCTTACTGATATCCCACTCATGAGGTGTTGCTGAGTTATAGTATCTGCATATAATCTTATCATAAAGTTTTATGGACAGAATGTGTTCTCATCTATGGTGATGTTACTTTTCCAAATCGGTCTTCTAACAAACTGGCTTATACTTTCATTTTCGTGCCCATTAAAAACAAGCCTTAAAATGACTTAAAATGGGCTGCCCTCTTTTGGAGAAAGTGAGACTTTGTTTCAATTTTTTTTTTTTTTTAAAGCAATCCTGAGGAGAAATACCAATACTCTATCCCGAGCAGAGCAAGCCACTGCAGTGCAGAACATAATTCATAGAAAGCATTTGACAATAGCATTTTTGATGATTCATTCTCCTGACTCATATGGCAGAGAGGGCCAGGCATGGGAATAGTGTAATTTTTGCAATAAAAGAATGAGAAATGCAAGGGCAGACTTGTTTTGATGACCCTGGAAGTGGTAGCGTGTTATTCTGGTTTCCGTTCTGGCCTAGGTTGTGATGGGTGCAGGAGAAGAAAAGAGAGCACAATCATTAAATTTATAACATACAGTATAAATTAGTAAAGGGTATGGGGGAAATGTCTAATCAAATATGACTGATCTTTTTGTATAAGTTTGGCTGTTAAAGGTAATTCCAATTGCTGTAGGGCGTGCAGCATTGTGTGACATCCTATTTTTTTCATAAAAATTGTTCTGTGAGATGGGGGCAGTTCTGCACAAGATTGTTTTCATGGTGGTGTGTCTTGTATTTCCATTACCCTGTGACTAACTAGCAATGAAGTCTGCCTGAAGCTTTATGAAATGCTGAGCTGCAATAAGATCTCTCTGCCCCATGAGAACTCCAGTAACTGACACTGTGGTTGTTTTAATGGGAATTAGTTTTTCTTATACAGGGGTGCCAATTTGCGCCCCCCTTGTCTGCCTGGTTGTGTCTCTTGTGGAGCTTGTTGGATTTCAGTAGCTCAGTGATGCCTGCCCCTTTGTCAAATTTAGCTGAAAGCAGCCTGAATGTTTAAAAGTGAGGGGACAAATCGCCAGTGTTCAGGCAATCCTGTTTCTGAAGCAATCCATCTTAAAATGAAGAGTGCAGAATTACTGCAGGTCTTAGTAAGTGAACTAAAGCTAACTACCTTCAAAAGAAAGACTGTGCAGTGCATTCTTCCCAGGGAGGCCCCAGTTGAGGAATTTTTTGAGTTGAATTTGGGTAGGAGGGAAAACTGTGTGCACTGTGCCTGTGATTTGCAGATCTCACACCACATGTGGTCCAGCCAGGTGTGCCTGACAGCCCCAGCCAGGCACACGATAAGTACGTACCTAGTGACATGCTGAGCTGGGGACTCTTTAAGTATCCCCAGAATAGAAGGGTTCCATTTGCAGGGCAGTAACAGCTACATTTTTAATCTGGTCAGAAACCTTTTCCCTGTCTGCTGCTAAGGAGACCTTCAGTAAGAGTAGCCATGTGTGGGATGTGCAAGCTGCTGTGGTAGAAGTGCTCAGGGCCTGTGCACTGAGGTAGGTCAGAGGTGCTATGTGAGACATTTTCCACTGAGCCCAGACTTTCTCATGCTCTTGGTCCTGCTGTGAACGTACAGTGGTTCCTCTGTGTGCCTGGCTGCCAGTCTGGGCCATCTGCAGATTGCCCACACTGTATGCGTGACACGCTCTGGCAGAGCAATCTGGTGATACAATGGCAGGTGTCCTGCTCTGCCACTGAAAACATATACTGGGACAGCCACTCCATGTAGAGTTCAAGGCACTGTTGGCTTTGCTGGCTACTGCCTCTTTGTGCTGGCCTTCAGTTGATGGCTCATGTTTACTTTTGACCAGTAAAGCATAGAGAGGTCCTTGAGGCCAGGGAGAGTGAAGGGAGATGGGGCAATGCAGATTCCTCCACATATTTTGGTGGGGTTTTCTTTGTATTTTCTTTTGCTGCTGTCCCAATGCATTTACATACACTAACTTCATAAACCTATGACTTTCTGTAAACTTTACATTGTCTTTCCTTCAAAGTTGGCTTAGCCTGGCCAGGGAGTCTTCCGCAAGACTATATGAGTCACAGAAATTAGCAATATGCTAAGTTAAATACAGTAAATGATTTATCTCCTCTCCCTCTGGTTTGTGTTTTGAAATGTACGCTGCACGGTTTGATAGCTTCCTACCACTGCTGCCAGGCCACCTGTCTCACACTGCATCCAAGTCTTTGTCTCCAAAAATACCACTGCAGCTCAGACAAACAGCTTGGCAGCCATGCCAGGGAAGACCTTTAACATTATGATGTCGTATTGCCACAATGGGAGAGAAAGATACATTACAGGTCTGACCCAGTGCTTCAGAACCTCAGTGCTGGAAATACCATGCCATATCTAAAATGCATGTAGGGAGCTGGTCATCCTCTGGAAACAGGCATTGTCAGGAATCATAATAGTTAACATAGTGCTACTGGTTTCTGTGGTGTAGTCTGATTTCTTTTGGTCGGTGTTTGTTTTTATTTTAATCAGTGATGGAATAAATATTTTTATCCCTTGCTTTTTCTCTGCTCACTCTTTCTTTTTTTGACTGCTAGAGAAGCTATTGTAAGTATGTAATGCCATGTGGTGGCTGTGGACAGACACTTGAAGTAGGTTAAATGTAAACAGATGATTAAGTGGGTGATCCACTGAGATTTAGGTCTACAGAAGCAGTAGGGTTTCCTCAATGCTTTTGTTGCTGTTGGTTTGGTTTATATAGACTTTGCCCATATGTTTCTATACCCACGTAGCTAGTGGCAGCCCAGAAGATGGCAGGGAGCCCGGCACTGGTGACAGGGCTGGATATCCTATCATCGGATAAGACTGTTGGTGCTGAGCTCTCGGCTGCCGTGGCTGGATTTTGGAGCTAGGTGATGGCACTGATGCTGGCCCAAGTGAGCTGGCATTGCAGTTGCTGCAGTCCAGCCCAAGATGATTGCAGACACTCATCTTGTTTTGGACATCAAAGTGAGAGTGGGAGAATGGAGTTGCAGTCACTTGGGGTTTGTTTGTTATATAGATGGATGTAACTGAACTTTTTTTCTGCAGAGCTAATAAAACCCAAGCAGGACGCAGCTCCTTCAGTGTCCTTGTCCCTGTCATCTGCATCCTCTGGTGTGCAGCATTGGGACTTCAGGGATGACACATCCTCACTGCTGGGCCCTGCAGAAGATGCTACTTTGAAGCCATCATGGTAGGCTGCCCAATATCCTCTGGATCAAGGCCAATATTGATTGTGAGAGAGATGTGGTGAAGCCACTTGGTAAGTGCACAGCATTCAAGAGGATGACGTAGGAGAGGGAAAATGTTTCAAGTTTCTGCCTACGTGCAGATAGAATAAGGAAGCATGTCTGTTAAAACAAAAGGTCCATGTGGCTTGTTTAGTTTAAAGAAACTTTCCATCCTCCCATTGAAAGAAGGCCTGGAGGTGAAAAGAGTGCAGTTGCGAGCTTAATATTGTTGGCGCCTGTTTCTACTGAGGTTACATAATTGCTGTTTTCCTGGGAAATGAAATCATGGAAATGAAAAACTGAATTCACCAGAGCATAAGCAGGCCCAACTTTGATTTCAGGCACCTGTCTGTGCCAGTATTTAATTTGGCACAGGAAACGTGGCATCAAAATGAATACAAACAAGTAGCACAGGAATAATGGCACAACTGGCATTCAGACACCCAGATGTGAAAACAAACACATCCCTCCCCAGCATGGGAAACTTCATAGTGTATAGTATTTGCATGGGATGAGGCTGATGTCAGGAGCAGTCAAGGAGCGTCCTGTGAAGCAGGAATGGTGGGGGGGCTTGGAAATACACTAGCAGAAACCCAACAACCCACACCTTAAACGAATTGGATGGTGAGAAGGGCAAGCTGCAACCAAATAAGAGAAGCTGTAAGGCTGTAAGGCCTTTCCTCTGTCTCGCCCTAGTAATTATCTCCTGTTTGCAGAGCTTCCATTAATTGGAATGCATTTCCTAATGAAATTAGGCTGGCAGCCAGTATTCAAGTCCTTTTACTGCTAGGGAAAATTTGTTCTTTGAGCAACTCAGCCATTGATTTTTGTTTGTGTTTTCATTCATCATGAGACTGTTACGTGCCAAAAATTCCATGCTCCGTCGTATTGCCTTGGACAGTATGAGTTATTTGATTTATTCCCTTGATACTATGTCTCGAAAACTGAATTTTACAGCAGTGTCCCATTTGTAGTTACTTTGTTTTACGGTTTTCACCTCTCTAGCCCCCATTTTTTTTTTTTTTTTTGTAAGCAGTTGGCCTTCTTTTCAACTACTTGTCTATTAGGACAGCATGAAATGCATGGCAGTGCAAAGGCACTAAGAATCCCAAGGAAAGAAAACAACAACATAAATCTTCAAAAAGTTAGTTGAAATGATATTTGCATTGTGGGGTTTCTAGATTTAAAAGGATTATGAAATTTGCATTCTTTATAGGGAGCACAGAAGCTAGGATATGTTAGTGCAGAAGAGCACATTTTGAAGAGTGGTCTTTGACAAAGCAAAACTGGTAACAGTTGAGCTGGAAGGGGTCAGAACCCTGTTCAGACCTCAGACAGTCCTTGAACCGTGCTTTGCTTATCTCTTTGAAGAAAGGTGGGACGAGATAGCAATTACAATGTTATTTGGACGTGGTATCTTCTTTGCTTCTTCACCCAGGTCAGGACTAGGTATTGCTTATGGGTGTGCAAACAGCCTTGTCTATCTTACTCTGCAGGATACTGTTTGATATATTGGCAGGATCTACATATATACCTGTCCGTTAGGCTGAATTACTTTCAAGCATTAATCTTTCTGCTACATCACCATTGCACGATATATATCTGTACTGATCATCCTCCGTAACAAATATGAATCTTATAAAATGCATGCAGCCATTTTACAGCAGACTTTACGTAACTGATCTGCCAGTCTTTCTCATTCACCACATAGGAAGGATAGTGAACAAGGTTGAAGGTTAGACAAAGAGAGAATGGTTTGAGTTACTTCCAGCTCAGAATAATAAAAAATATGAGACTGGCTTTAAAATTACTTTTTGAAAAGCAATATGCTTAGGGATCATCTTAGTTTCTTTGATGTTTGAGACTTAAATGAATGCACTCAATTTACCTTTACAGATTTGTCTTAAAGCATGCTAGCATAAATGGTTGTGAATTAAATTTTAGTCACCCATCATCTACAGCAAATGGAAGTACAAAATCAGTATTATAGGACCTGTGACTGAAATCAGAAGAAAGAAGAAAAGCCCCCAAACAGTGGAATTCTGTACTTTTAGGACTTCACTGCGGTTTCTGGACAGTGACATTCTTCAAATTACTAAAGCTTCCCCTGCATATATGTATTAGATTGTATGAATGCATGGAAAATCACACAGTTGGTGCTGCTTACTTAAACAGAAATAATTTTCTTAGCTGTATTTTAATTATTTCTCCTTATCATTCTGATAGCTTTCTTTCCCATCTAGAAAGCGAATAGTGCCGTAGTAGACATCTTCAAGAGACAGGCTGTTACCACTGAGACATTACGCTGAGAACGCCCTAATACCACGTATATTATGGATGATATATATGAAGAATTTAGTGGTGTTGCCAACACATATCTATGGTGAGAAAGAAAGTCAGTCAGCTTCCTTTAGCTGCTGGGCTGAGGCTGTGGCCTCAAATAGCATATAAACATACCAGAATAAGATCATGTTTGACTGCTGGAATATTAACTTTTCCCAGCAAAGCATTTATTTGCATTTCATTATTTTTAATAAATGGAGAAAGGACATAGATTTGTGTTTTGTCTGCCTGTCTTCCTACAAGGTGTTTATCTTTTATAAATAAACCAACAAAATAAACCAGAAGACAATGTTTCGACAGGGTGCCTGATTGTGAGAACATAAAGTTGCAGCTAGCAGGATTTCTGTAGGATTTTCGTTACCAGGCAGTCCTGGGGAAGAGCAGATGCTACTTCCTACTGCACAGCAGGGTACATGAATGCCCTAAGGCATCACAGCGAATGGCAGGGGTCACAAAACGTTTGGCATGAAACTCAACTTTTCTTTCTGGGGACTGTGTCCTGATGCTGTTATGCCAAGTGCCTCATCTCCTGCTTTTCCCAGAGAGGTAGGTAGTTAATAGTTGATAATTTCTGTACTTCTTTCTTCATTTTTGGCTTCAGATAACTTTCTCTACTTTAACTTCTTTCCCATTGGCAGTATTTAAGCAGGGGGTGATGCTTGTGTGCTGTGTGAACCCTCCTTTCCAGTCTAAATTAGTCTGTATTTTGGGAAAGAACACTAGAACAGACTCAAAAGGAGAGCAACAGACTCATCTATGCTGAGGGAGAAAGTGTGATAACAACACTGGAAGATAGTTCTGGTCTGAATATAAGAGCCTTGTTGAGTAGAAAACTGAGACTTGAGACCTGCCCCAGGCTCACATACAGGGTAGCTGTTTGTTTGAAACTTTACTGATCACAGAAGGAGTTCAGGTTGGTCAACTGGGATCTGACCTATATCCTCCACCCTCACCATCCTGTTTCTCCAGTATGGGAAAGCTAAGCCCTTCCAGAGCAGTAGAATCGTGACAGAAGCTGTAATCAGACAGCAGGTTGTAACTGGCATTTATATGCTTTCTGCTCATGTTTTGAAGGGTGGTTCCTCTGGGCTTCTCTGAAGATTAAATGTGTCGCTGACAGGTTTTTTTCCCATAGAGGAAGGAGGAGTGGGGCAGGCACAGAGGAGTAGTGCACTGCAGCTTGTTTCCAATACGGGCATCAAGGTTTTAGTACCGGTGGAATAGTGAGAAAAACTGAGCAGCATGTTTTTTTCCTATAATTCATTCATATGCAGGCCATGGAGAGGGAGGGTTGTGTCTCTCAGGAATGTGCTGTGAACACACCGCTGTGCAGCTTCACTGGTAATGAAGTTGATGTCAGAAGTGTCTGTCTTTCCCTGTGCTCAGAAAAGTCATAGGGTAATAAACCAAATCTTCCCAGGCCTTTTCCCCAGATAGCACACAGCTATGGGCAGTGATTGCTTTGTGCCCCACCCCTCTTATGCTGAATACTTGTTATTTCATATGCCGGATTACACCTGAGCCTCTTCCCTTTTTCTTTACTGATCCTTCATGAGGTTCAAAGGTCCTGCCTGTTTTTCTGTTGCTGAAAGGAAAGCAATGCTTTCCCACAGACATGCATGGCTTTGATGGGCTGTGTGCAGAGGACTTGGAAGGAGCTGCTCTCATTTTCTCTTCATCATCCTCTCTCAGCTGGTGAGAGAATGGTACATGCTTGAGAGAGTCATGCAGGCACCTGAGCAAGCTCCACAATACACGATACAGATCTCCCCCTGGCATTACATCTGTTGCTGCCAGGAGACCTCCCTGGTGTGAAATAGAAATACATAAATCTATCTTCAGCAGTGTGCAACTAGGCATCATGGCAGCACAATCAGCAGGTGAACTGCTTATTTGTGAATTATGTTGACGAACTGTTAGTTGGAGGGGTGGCCCTGACACCAAAGCATGTCTTTTGGGGTATCTGGATAGTGGGAATGATACAGGGGACTGGAGGCAGAGTGGTTTCCTTCTGGGGAGAGATGAGCACCTTTGGGGAGAGCTGAGCCATCTCTGCTGGTGTTTCTTAGTTCTTGTCTAATGTTAGTATACCCTCTAATCATGCTCTCATAACTTCAAGCTGATAATTTTTTGTTAGACTAACTTAATGTTCTTGGGATCTGATTTTAGACAATAGAGAGTTCTTGTGGCCATAACTACAGAGCTGTCAGCAAGTTTTTGCTGTCAGCGCAATAGCAGAGAATGTTAAGTAGTTGCAGAAAATGAGGTGCGTGGTATCTCAATAGGGATATCAATAATCAGAGGAAACTTTTGAACTTATGTGTCCTGTACTGTGTATGAAGGCTACAATAATCCTGTTTTGCCTGAAGTGTTCTTACTGACACAATGAGCTCTACTGGAAAAGTTAAAGGCAGCATTAGTTTTGCATTCACTATAAAGGGATGTGGCAAATGGGAAGCTGATCCATACATGAGATGGCAAGTGCTATCTAGCTACTACAGTGGCTCAGCTAGAAACTGGAAAATGCAGCATATACTTACACAAACATTGAATTTTCACAGATGTGCTATGATTCCCTGTCATGACTTTACAATGTAATGTCTCTACTATCCTATTTTTAGAGAACACATGTGTGAAATTTCATGTGCGGAAAAAAAGGGAAAGGCTAGAAGTTTGCAGTCCCTTTCATGTCACAATAGCCTTTGGCCCTGACTTTTTCACTGACTGGCACAGAGAAAAGAGGAATCTGCAGGAAAAGGGTTTGTGGTCCCACCTTACCTTTAGCTTTTCTCAGTTTGGCCTCAGTGTGAAACATTAAACAGAAAAAGACCATTCACCTTCAAATGCTATAAGAAACAAACCCAGAAATGTTAAACTCATTGTGTCTTAGGTTGCATGAAAATCACATGAGTTTTGCTGGAGTAGAGGAACAGCAGAGCGTTCTCCCCTCAGATATGGAGTATAAAATTTACCCGAGCACTAGTAAGAGAGTGGTCTCATCAGACAGGGAAATGCCATTGTGCTAACCTTGTCCAATATGATTTTATGGACGTATTGTCTACATTCTCTTCAAGTGTGTTGAGCTGGTTTTAAACCATCACTTGAGTTTATGCAATTTCCTACAGTGGGACTTCTTGCTGTCTGAGAAGAGTGTACCTTTTCTGTACCTACCTGCAGTCATCTCTTTGGTTCACTGGAGAGGGATGGACGTGCCCCCAGTGGACTGTCAGATAGGGAAATATGCCTCAGGGCTCTGTCATTGTGTAGGTACAGACAAGTGGTGGGATATGATGATTTGACCCACCATAATGCTGCTCCTTAGTGCATGGTGCACCGCTTCCTCTGCATGCTGGAGAGGGAAGACCAACACACCCTGTGGCTCAGCGGGGATCCCAGGGACAGTGACAGGTCCCCACCTATGTAGTGGATGTGGAGTCCCTTCACTGCACTGGGTCTCACTGATAGCAGCAACCTAATAGCAAAGCCAGATGATGTCCCATTGCTGTGTGCCAGGTCCCCTCTCTGGAACAGTTTTGGTTGCTTCCTGGGCTTCAAAAGCTGACCTTCGCTCACAGACTTTTATAAAAGACTACAAATCTTGGCCTTTGTTCAAACCTTAGTCTAAAACGATAGCTGAATGTCTTTTAATAGTATTGAAACTGAGGGCAATGTGCATCAGCTCTTCTCTTAGGACTCATCTGTTTGTTAAATATAAGGGGAGGAAAAGAAAATCAAAGTTTGATTTAACTTTATCAGTACACTTATATCTGTATTTTGCACAATGGCCAAGACAAACAAAATCAGCAGCACAACTGATTTCTATGTTTTTTATTTGGATTTTGAAAGGATCCTGAGACAAAAAAGCAAATCTACTGATTGAAATTGCTCTTGGTTGAATGTTGTATTGACCTCACTTTTAGTGATAATATTCCACAATTTTGGTCAGAATTTGGCCAGGATTGTATTGACTAATATTTTCTGTTCTACATATATGTCTCCATTGTCTGGAATTGTCTGAAGAATTTTGTCTTTAGTGAAATGAGTTTTGTAATAATTGGTTTGTGGAAAAAGTACTCTTTTTTTGTGAATTCAGATTTTTTACTTTATTGGCAATAAAAATGCAATTTTCCCTTGCTGATGCTGTCTATGCGATATACTTTTACAGTGCTGTAAATGTCCTGTTCTGAATACTCTGGGGAAATTGTGACATACTTGTTCAGAAGGCTGTGGGACTTGAAAATCTGTTTTCTGTTTTGTTATGTTTTGTTTATGTGTTTCCTCTATTTAAATTTATGCTGAAGGTGGGTTGCAAACCAAGCTCTTTATACAAACCAGTTACAATGCAAGAAATTGTCTTTTCTAGACAATGCTCCCTCACCCAGTGGGAATCTGAGACTTAGGTCAACTCAACTCCAGATACCTTTGAAACATGGGTCAAAAATCTGCACTGTAGTATTGCTATCTCCTTTGGCACATTAGTGTAATTTTCAAGGTAGCCTAGATGTATATAATTCCTTATTTCTCACTGTACCTCTGGCATTGCAGAACAGCCTTTTCTCTGCTGCTACTTAGAAACCAAACCATGTAATTTATTTGTATTTTCTGTTCCAGTTATACAGCCTTCTATCATCTGTCTTCTAGTTTAGGTCCAAGTTGCTTGCTTCCTGAGCTGTTTTGGTTTTGCTGTTCTCCCAGGGGTTCTTTGCTGCATTTCCTACAGAAGCAGAAGAGTAGAAAAGCCTCTAATCCAGAAAAGATGTCTTCTTTTCTCTTGTTGAACTAAGATTTTAATGGAAGGTCTTCAACACAATGAGCTTTTGGACTGCTTTCCAGCAACATGAAAAGAATTTCTGCTTTGGTCTTTTTATAGTCTTCTATTTGCCTTCTGTCTACTTTCCTCCCTACTTCTCCCCTGAAAAGCTGGGTTAAATTGTGTCCTAATACTTTTGAGAGAATTTCCAAGTCACGGAAGTATATATTCTTGCTGAAAGGATCTGTTTCTTTATTTTAAATCCTTGGCTTGGCATTGCCAGATTACCATATGGAACAAGTTCTAATAATCAGCCAAGATATAAATAAATTCAGTGAGAACATTAACAGCAAAAAACCAAAGAAATCCCTAATCTTCCAAACAGCCTGTCAGGCACCATGTTCATTCCAATGGGGAAAAGAAAAGTAGTTCAAAAGAACAAATATCTGCAATTAAAATGATAGCTTTCAAATTTATATAAGAGATAAACTCTGTCAGAATGTATTCCCCCCCACCTCTCTGAAATTGCGTCCTGTGCTTTCTTACTTTGGCTGTCCCACTGTTCATAGGACCAACTGTATGAAAGCTTAAGGAGCACTTTGAAAATCCAGCCTACATGTTGGGTGGCACTGCTTGTGTTTTCTGTGCACTGGGTTGTGATTCCTCATTTCATACATCACCCACAAACTGTAGTGGTTCCAGAAAGCGATAAATTTTCCATTGTTCAAAATTTTGGGAACATGGGGTTCATATGATGATATACGCAGACATTTTTTTTAATTTATTTTTTACTACCTCTCTTGAGCCAAAGAGTGAATAGTGCTTGACACTACATTCCAGTGACTAGTCTGTGTTATCTGTGTGCAATATGAAAAAGTTTTATTCAAAGATAGCAGAATTAGAGCTGGAAAGCCATCTTTGATTTAAAACCAAAACTCTTCAGTCTTCCAATGCATCTTGATCTGATTCTAGCTCTATTGTTTGAAGGTCTGCATGAGCTGGCTCCATCTGTGCTACAGCAGCAATGTTCTGAAAGGCTTTTCTTGTGCTTCTCTGAGTGGAAAGTAAGGATTACTCTGAATCTTCTGAGAATTGGTATGTGTGAGATTCCACAGCAGAGTTACACTATCCTAAACCACCTCTCAACAGTCATTATTATGAAGTGGATAAAACCGTTTGTGATTAGTAGTGGTAGATGAATTGCAGGGTCAGGCTTACCTGTTCTCTAGTGAGGCTGCTGCCAGTGATTCTCTGGGAATGGTGAAGGCTGCCAAAAAGTAACACATGAATGAACAGTTCAGAGGCGCAGCAGTTCACAGCAAAACATAGCTTTCTGTCCAGACAGCAGCAAGTTCAAAATATCTGGTTCACATTTCCACACATCATGGCACAAGTCCCGAGGTGTTCTGGTGCTTCCAACAGGGTTTTTGTTCGAGTAAGTGTTTGTAATTTTCATCATTTATGGAAAAAATATCTGTGTTACTGGAAAGAAATCTGGCTGAAAGCAGGACCCTGGGCTCCTCCCCCCTCCCCCCCGATTAGCCTAATACAAAGCTGCTGCTGCTGCATCTTCCTCTGAGTGACCTCAGCACAATACCCTTGGAAATGAGAATGACTCATCTTGATGGGGGTCTTCCTGTTGGGGTATTGGAAAGAAACACAGTTACTGCAGGGGACTTATAGTACAGTAATTTGGATGATGAAACTTGAGGCATTGCTGGGCGGTTAGAGGCTGCAATCAGAAAGCTGTCAGAGGCAGCAGAGAAGCCCTGGGGGAAAAGATGAGCAGAGTAATAAGATATGTCCAGAATGTTTTGCTGTTAACTTAAAATATTGTGGAAATAGAATATTGGCTCTCAGTTAAATCATGCAGAGTCTTGGAAAAGGACTTTGAGAAGCGCACAGACATTGTTCAGGATTGCTACAACAACTATGCCAAATGCTGCAGCTTTGTAAAAGTCCTTGACAATCCTACAGCAGTAAACACCCTCCATAGCTCACTCTACCCATTGTGTACAATAACTGTATGCTTTACGTGTGGTTGACAGCACATAGCAGGACTGCTCTCAACAGTCAGTCCTAAGTTCTTGTAATAAAACCTCATCCCTTCCTTTGCCCTGTTGAGACAGAAGTGAATCCTTATGAATTTTGTTATGGAGGTATATACCAGGTAGCTCTTGTGACACAGATCCGTGCTGGCATAATTCTTATTTAGTCATTATTTAAGGGTTTTAAATATGCTCATATGAGCTCCTGCATGTTCAGGTTCGTTAGATGAAAGGCAGATAACATATTTGTCCATTTTTTTTGTTTTATTTTATATATATATATATATATATATATATATTCGTTATTTCATTAAAAGGTTGAGGCATCTCCTGAGCAATATTTCATTGTCATCCACTGAAACATCTATTACTGCTATTAAAATTTTAAGCAGCACCCAACCAAAAAGTTACACAGAGCTATTGGTTGTTTGGGGAAACTATGACTTTACAAAGAAATATTTTTGATTAACAGAGAAGTCTATGATGTGAAGCTCTCCTCAGCTTGATGCCTTTTCCTGCTCTTCTATCTCAGTTTTTGCAGCAGCTGCTGTTCCCTGTTTTTCTGCTTCACCCTCTCTGTGGGGTCTGAGCTGCAAAATTGTGACTAGGGAGGCACAGAGTGTGTATGACAGTCCACATGGCAGTAGGCTATTCTGTATCAACAGAACAATCTCCCAAACTTGACCTTGTGGGGAAAATCTTCACAGGAGATGCAAATAGTAAACTGCTTCATTTTGGGTTTTTTTTTTTCACAGTATGGAAACATAAAATCCTAGACCGGTTTTTTGAGTACTGGATGCTGACTTCTGGATATTGAATCATAAGGAAGCAGCACAATTCAAGCCCTGGGCAAATGTTTTCTCAGTACATTGTAAAACACACTCCTAAATCATGACACCAGTCCTGCTGAATGTATGTGATAGCTGCAAAGTTGTTAAGTAGAATCAAATTAGATTGCTTTATAAACAGTCTTCATCTGTGACTACTGGTGTCCTCCTTCCGTAATGATTGTACTAGAAGAAACTTGAGGCAGATGTATATCGTGGGGAGTGCTGCCATTTCCCAGCAGGATGCCTCTGTTCAGCCTGTTGTTCAGTCTCATCATCAGGCAGTACATTGAGGAGTTGACCGGTATCAAAGGGAGTGAAAATCTGGAATTGAAGAGAAAATGCTTAAGGTTCACAATTTATAAAACCAATGTAGAAGTTAGTGCTGACTCTGAAACAAACTTGTGCTGTAACACTAGGACCTTGTTTGTCTGTGGATGGGAAAGGAGTGCTGTGATGCAGTAAACCCCACAAAAATCAAGCTGAATGTCCAGCGTGCTGCGTGCCAGGACTGACTGCATGCTGTTTGTGCTGTTAATATATGCATAATATAATGAGTATCCTTACTATCATTAATCATTTTCATTATAATTAATGTAGCTACAATAGAAGTGTATTGAAAAATAAGAGTTAAATAAAGAAAAGTGTAGGGGTTACACAATCGTATCTCATAAAAGCTCACTGCCATGGAACTCTACCTGTCCCACAACAGAAATAACCATAATGTCAGCCAGAAGGTGTAGTTACATGGCCACGAAGTTAAATATGGCTGAATGATCATATACTAATCACAGAATCACAGAATGACTGAGGAAACTGAGACATCACTCATAAAAAGTTTGACAACTTGACAAGTAAAAGATGTAAGCGATGCTTAATAGCCCTCTAACAGTTTATTTAGATTAGATTTTACAACTTTTTTATCTCATGTAAATACACGAGGGTACATATCTCACTCACACTTCTGCTTAGTTGGTGTCTAAAAAAGGGTTTCTAGCTCTTTTTCTCTGTAAATGATCCTGCATCTTGCATTTATTAAATGAAAATGCACCCTATCACGCAAGTTGGATGCTTATAATGCATCATTATTTATGAAGTCTTATTTCTTAAACACTTCATAGTTGATTCTATTTGAAATCAACCTCAGTGATTCTATTTGAAACTGACCTTACTGTAATTTATGTTTTAGGCATTCAGCATTATCTAACAGTGTGGAATTCAACTTTACATTAATCAGAAATTCTGAGGAGAAAACATTTATAAGAATGCAATTTCATACCATGTCTCTATTGATTGGGGGGATGAATTTCTTCATGGAAAATTTTTTGAGAGCTTGTCTAACACAAGCTTCCTTTCTCTCTGGCATAATTAATTTTATGGCAAGATGTGAAAGAAGCATTTCATTTAGTGTACTCAGAAATATTGAATTTTTAAGCTTTTGCAGTCACTGAAACTTGAAAAAGCTGCTGAGAGAGAACTGTGCAAAACTTCAATTTAAATTTACTTCAAAGTAAATGAAAATTTGACTAATAATGTTCCATCCTAGTTCAAAGTCAAAACTTTAGTTTAACTTCCTTTAGAGCAGTATTAAGAATTTGTTGTATTTTCAGTCATCATTTAAAGCAGGAACATTTTCAGTTGTCTTCTTCAAAGAGGAAAAGAGAAATAGTGTTGTAGTACAAGATAAGATATTTTTCTCTCAGGTGTAGACGCTAATAGGCCATTAAGAGAAAACACTGCGCATGGAAAATGAATGGATCTGAAGAACTGAAAGGAGCTCAACAACAGTGTTGTATCTCCAAATCCCTTCCAACTCCTTCATCTAGTGCAGCTTTAAGATCAGTAGCACATTGCATAATTGGTACTGGCAGCTGAATGGCATTTCTGTGCCTACATCTTCCTGATTCTCTCCAACGGTTGTGTCCCAGGAGGGCTAGGAGAGCAACACAGGAAGGGGTTAAAATAATCAGGTTTTTATAGAAAATACTAATTTTGGCTATCTAAAAAAAAACACCAACTAAATGAAGACCTGATTTTCTCTGTTTTTTATTGAAGCAGTATGTAGAGGATGACCTGATTTGAGATCTCTTGAATTAAATATTGAAACACCTTTGCTGCAGGCACTGTGGGCTCTACCTGCCCCATTACTTTGTTCTCACAATATAAATCACTGAAATGAAGAAGATGTGTGGACCCTTTGGGGTCTTGGGCTTTGAGCACCATTTAAACACTGCCCATTTCATCAGTATGACGTTGGACTGGCTGTAAGCAGAAGCAAGTGTTTTGTTACCCAGATTCGTATGGTTTTAAGTTTTTTTTGGTGTGTTTTTTTTTTCTTCTCTAAATCTTAATGGCAGTATGTACTGTCATTATTAATGTCTACAGAGAAATGAAGATCAACTGCAGTAATAGTTACTGAGTTCGTGCGGTATGTAGTATGTGGTTCCAAAGCAAAAGGTTGGGGGACATAATTATTGTTGCTTGCTAAACACAGACGAGAAACAGGAAAGTCTCCCAAATAACTGAGGTGAAATAGGTAGGGATAGTAGCAAAGAAGAGACTCTTGTGCTACTGGTCCTGATCTTCCTCTGACAGAGGAGAAATTGGTCTTTTGGTTGGTTTATCTAGTGAACGTAATGGTACATGTGCTTTAAATGTGTTGTGCAAATGTTGCCACAATGGAAAATAGTAAGTTACTTTTTATACCTTGACCTTTATATATTATTTATATAAACAAATTAAAAGAACATTTAAATATTTTTTCCAGATCTATCTTTGAGTTATATGGAAAGAAGGAAAGAAAATACTAAAATATCAAATTGAGAAAGGCTGCTAGTTTTAAACAAGAAGGAAAGTTATTTGCAAAAGTATAACTTTCCACTAGGAATTTTTAAAGTAAAGCAAACTAAACCTCTAAATACATGAAAGTTTGAAGTGAAGCAGTACCAATACTGTCATCCAGTTAATTCTGAGTAAAAAAGTTTGCCAAAACTTCTTTTCAACTTTCTTTTGAACTTTTAGTTGCCATTACAAGCCTAATGCAGGGGGGAAGAGGAAAAAGGCAAAAGTGAGACTTCTGAAAATTTCTGCTGTGTTTTTCAAGAGTCTCTCCTCAGAATGGGTGGGATTCATTTTGGCAAACTTTACTACAGCTTGGAGGTGCCTACCTCTGAGCTATTCTAGGCTCCCTGTATGATCCATGGAGAAAAGTGGGCTCTTTTAAGGCATGACTCATGTTATCTCTTTCAAACACCTACTCTCAGATAAGGTGTCCATATAAGAGCCAAGGGTGTCTGGCTCAGCTGTATATGTCTACACTTGGCCAGATGAATCTTACCCAGTATGTCTATGCTGCAGACTGCCAAGAAATGAGATAAATTTAGCTGCATGGAGCTCAAGTGCTGTCACAGTGGAGTTTTTAAAACCTAGCTCAGGTATTTCTGACTCCACAATGTAGTTTTCCATAAGACAGTGTCTACCTGAGATATCAGAGGCACTCAGAATTCAGGCTCTTGTCTTCCACAGTTGGCATTCCTAACTGGGTATTGTGGTACATAGCCATTGTGCCCTCAAGAAACTCTGGAAACCACTCCATATGCAGTGTGGGACTAAGGGAACCATGTATATGTGGTGAAGAAATATCCAGTAGGATTTAACATATGATGTGACTTCTGCACTGGTGAAATTGCTGCTGGGGTCCAAGTGCAGTGTGTTGTTGATATTTTAAATGCTTCTGAAATCCTTGCGGTACAGTTAGAGGTCTGGACATGCTGCCTGTCAGTAGAAGTGAAGAAGCTCAATCTTTTTATTTTCCCAAAGAGAAGGTTAGCACATTACTTTATCAGGGTTTAGGAGTTGCTGCACAGCGACATTTCTGATATGGGATGACAATTTAATCTAGTGAATGAAAGTGTGGTGCTACTCAATCTCTAAAGAAAAACCAGATTAATTCAGGCTACAAAAAGAAGCACATTTTTTACAGAAAAGGCTAAATAACTGTTGGAATAACTTTATCTAGGAGTTTTATAGATTCTTCTTTGCCTTGAAAATCCTTTTTAATCTAGATATGATACAGCACAATGAACTCTTACTGCTTTAATGAAGGAATTAAACGGTGAAATGTTACAGCCAATGAAGTGGGACTCTGAAAATATCCGTTCTGGCCTAAAAAGCTGTTTAATGAGTTGAACACAGCACTGGATCCCAACTAACACAGTCCTGGGAAATCTGCATTTCAGAAGGGCTCTGCAGCCTTTTGCATTTCCAGTACAATCACTGTCAATCACCTGGTCCTATCTTCTTCATCTTATGTTCCTTTAATAAGGTTTTTGAGCTGAAAATATTCTCAGTAAACTAGCTTTCTATGGGATGGACTTGTTATATAGAAACACGGGTAAGGGAGCTGTAAAAGCAGAGCATACTGGAGCTGAAGGTCATGACTACGAGGTCTGTCAGAAGGAGGTTCTACATCCTTCATCCTGGGCTTAGTTTTGAGGTGTTTTATGACAAACTCTCATAGTGGAAGAAATCTGAATTCTTTCTTTGCACCACTTGCTGGAAGATGGTCTGTTGATAGCTAAAATTATAGGATATGAATTTTTGTCAAAACTGTGTTACTAAATGAAATGTACATCTCCTTCCCCCCTTCCCAAAGCTTACCTCTGTATCTTCAGTGCCAGTGCCCATGGGAATTTGTCTCTCCCTCTCTTTCTTGCTCAGACTTTGTTGAGGCCACACCTGATTTCTTATCCCATCAGTTAAATATGTTTTTCCTTTGAATATTTTTGGCTTAGGCATAACTACAGTGTTTCTATTAAAAAGCATAGAATGCAATTCCATATGGTCTGCTTTATTTTGTAGGTGTCCCCATTTATGGTATGTTCTTCCCCCTTCTTTGGTGAGAGCATGCAAGGCACACATCTGAAATGAACTGTGAAAGATTCCTACTGTTACCAAGAGGCTAAAAAATGGAATACATCTTGGAAGATGTATTGCAGCCAGAGTGCACAACCCCTAGAGAAACGTAGAAGCACTGATTGTATCAACTAGCTTCTGAAACTGAAATATATTTTAGAGTGGAAACATATTTTGGTTTTTGCACAGTTGGGCTTTCTACTTTGTAATCAAATAATTTCTACTTTGCAATTGAAAAAAAAGCAGCTTCACAGAAAGCAGAAGCAGATTAAAGAAATGTTGCATTTTATAGAAGAAAAAAACTTGTCGTAGTTAAGATTTATATTTTATCACTGATCACATCCATTTCTCTTGGACAGTATGGCAATATCAGTCATCCAAAGCTATAGCAGTGCTCTGATCTGCATGAGTGAGAGGTTTTGAAAAAACATCTCATTGAGAAATCAGTCTTTTTGCATAAAGGCTTTCAGATGACAATGCATCTTACAGCTATGTCTTAAGGAAAGGCTGCTTCTGCATGGGAGATAAGGTACCACTTTTTCTCTTCTACTTCCTTTCCAGGCCCACTCATTCTGTGTGTTCCTGGTTGTCTTCGTCTGTTCCAGTCTATCACACCTGGCTGCTTGAGGGCAAGCCAAGGTTTCAGTTCACTTCCTGCCTGCTTCTACTGAGGAGTGAGGAGGTGGATAAATTCTTACCTAAGATCCTTTTCTTATAGTATCTGTTCCTAGGGGTCCTCTTTTTCCTTGCCGAAGTGCCTTTTGATCTACCTCTTCCAGCCAAAACATTCATGAAATGTTCATGACCCCTCACAATGCTCTTACTCCTTGTTGTCAGCTTTGAGAAAGACATTGATGCTGATAACTGAAATCTGCTGTGATGTTGCTGCGATATGAAAAACACTAGAGCTTGAGCTTTGGAGTGGTTTTCTAGTAGAGAAGGGCTAACATTTCTACACTTTATAAGTCTAATATTAACAAATCATTTAAAATAATGATATGCAATTGAGAATAAAATCAGGAGAGGTCATGTGTTCTTTTTATAGTCATATATAGGAATTTCATCGGGGATATGCATGAAGTAAGAGGATAGATTAAGGCATCCAGTGTGGTAAGAAAACAGTTAAACTTCCCAGCATCTGTAGGTTTTCAGCTCTTGAATTAAACATATACTGTATATTTTACATTGCACTAAAAAAATGTAATGGCTGCACATTAGCTTTGGTGAGTGATGAAAATTTCACCGTTAAATGCCATCTTTGCATTTAGATTTGTAACTATTTGTTCTTCTTTCAAAATATAACTGCATTTTTACTCCTGCTTGCTATATAGAACCAGTTGGAATTTAGGAGTCTGGCTTGTCTGTTCAGTTTGCATATTATTATCAAACATTGCTAGTAAAATGGGAGTCATCTACCCTGAGTTTAATGTCTAAGCCTGTCAGAATCCCCTTGTTTGTAGGCAACGGGGTGAGTAGACAACTCCAGAAGGGAACGTTTCTCATGCTAAGTCAGCTCAGATAAGGCAGATTAATTGCTCTTTACGGGTCCTTTTTTCAATTATCAGCTAGAAAAAAAGGACTGGACTAGGCTTAGATCTTTCTTTGTTTCCTTTTTTTGTCTTCGTTAGGCACCAAGTAAAGAGGATAAACCATTTTGTCATGGATCAATGGAACAGCTTACAGGTCATGTTAATTTTTATGAGATAAGGTTAATTTGTACCATTTCAACTCTTTGTGGTAATATGCTTGTTTTGCAAAAGAAGTTGTTCGGGGAAAGGAAAGAAAAGGAGCAAAACCTTGAAGTGACGTAATGTAGTGTTTTCTGGTTTGTATGGGTACTTCTTACAGTAGCAGGACCACTCATTTAGACATAGAAGAGGGTCCAGCAAAGGGTCACCAAGATGCTTCAGGGCCACCAGCACCTGAACTACAGTTAGAGGCTGAGGGAATCAGTGGAGAAGTTGAAGGGTGAGTATAGTATATAGTAGTGTGTACCTATTTGAAGAACAGTTATGGAGATGACAGAGCTAATGTCATCTTGGTAGAGGCAAGGAATATGTCAAGGGATAAATGGCCACACTGAGGTTTGGAGGGCTCAGACTAGGTGTGAGGAGAAGCCATGTCACTGCAAGGGTGGTAGAGCACTGGGACAGGTTTCCTGGAGAGGTGGTACAATCTCTGTCCTTTGGGTTGTTCAAGACTGAGCTAGCCAAAGCCATGGCAGAGCTGATCTGGTGCTGACAACCCCCCTGCTTTGAGCAAGAGGCTAGTCTGGGTGACTATAAGAAGTCCCTTCCAGCCATCATCCCCGAGACTTGCTTCTTTTAACTCTAAGGAAACCAGTCTCTTCCTGCGCATCTCTGTTCTCAAAATCCTGAGCCCAACCCTGTTTTCTGCTCCCAACCCCATTGTACTTCTAACCCCAATAACTGTAGGCAGGTGTGTGCAGCAGGTACTGCCGAAGCATCTGTGCAGGATGGGTGAATGCTGCTGCTGCTCCCACCTAACTTACAAATTGTTCCTAATACCAATATATCATTCCACTTAGGCCACTGCTCTGTGACAGCTGGGTTCAAATCCCTGCTGTCCTCAATACTGAGGTGCCTGAAATTAGATTTCTTGTATGTAATGTGGATGTGCTTTAATGATTGGACTATTATTGTCTTTCCTGGGGAAAAATCAGAAACAAATAGACATTAAAGGCATTCTGAGGATCCTAGTTTTGCCCAGATGGGAAGCTGGTTTATAGGATGGGGACAGCTAATACTTTCTTGTTAGTATTAGCTAATACTAGTAAGATGCTTAGCTCTAGATGCAAACTGTGATTGCAGAATCTTAATTTCCTGTTGGAGTACTGAAACTAGACAGTACCCCTTTAAAAAAATAAAAATGCTGCTTTGCAAACCCTAGTTATTTTGAAACTAACTACTTTTAAACTTGGAGAATATGGGGGAAAAATTAGGGAATGGTGAGAAATATGTAACTGGAAAGTGCTATTTTAGCACCACTCTTCAGTGTGAAAGGTCACCTCAAAATCTTACATAGCTTGCATTAAATCATCTAATATTTTCTTCTGTCGCATTAATCCCAACCTGTTTTAGATGATATAAACAAATGCCACTTCTTTTTAATGTTGTCACTTCAATCCCTCTTCACCTTGAGTTCACTCCAGGAAATAATATTTGTCTCTATTGAAAAGACTGTAGAATGAGCACAGCTTTTTGATAGTAGAATCTTTTGTTGTTATTATTATTATTTTTACTAGTGGTATAATGTCTCTTAATTTCCAGGCTAAGCATAGTACAATGTATATTTTTAAATACGAATTTATTGCAGCTTGAAAAAATGGACAACTTTACTGAAAGAAATCTTGAGCCTTTTACTTCAGTGGTCCATCAACCTCGTGGACTGTTACGGTTTTTTTCTTTGCTCTCTGAGAAGTTATTTTTATATTTGGTCAGTTTTAAACTGCACTTTTTTTTTTTTTATTTTATTGATCTATCCAGTAACTATAGAACTTGCAGATCCCTAGCCTTGTGCTGTGGTACTGAATGAACATTATGCTTTGTTTCCAGCAAATAAAACCAGTAAAAGTTTATGTACCTGAAAGGCAAATAGGAATCTTGCATTCTATGTGTGCTTAAAACATAAGAATACTGAAAGTCTTCCTTTTCAGTTAATTTTTCTGAGCTTCCTCAATGAGGTCTCATAGTAATCTATCTCTGTCACACATACTTTCTTATCTCACTTTGTAACGATCCCCCTTGTATGGGATCATTCAGGCTTCAGAAAGAGACAACAAGAAGCAGAGGTGGGAGATTTTTTCCTTTTGAAATGTCTGGAAGGGTGTATTGGAAGAAGGTGAAGGAAGCCAGAGCCCTCCCTGGAGGACACCGGGCTGGAGGAGTGGTTGATGATAGGCTGTAGGCAGTGCTGATACTCAGAGGCACCCCGCAGGCTGGCCAAAATGGCAAAGTCCAGCAGGACCTGGGATGGAATAACCCCATGGGGCAGCACAAGCTGGGGCAACTTTTCGTAAGAGGAACGTGGGTCCTCTTGGACAGCACAGAGGCGTCACTGTCACCACAAACTGGGAAGCTTTAGTACGAGACTCATAAGACTTCATTTGGAGTCCTGTGGCGGTGGGCACTCAAAACCAGCTGGAGGTATGTTCCAGATAGTTGTATAAACTCCGTGCTTTAACACAGCAGCATGGGTATGAGTGATAACTTTTATGTGTGAATTATGGCACCTGCTGGAGCACACTCATAAACCACAGGGTTCCTTAGTGGTCATTATAGAAAAATAACAGAGCAGGCAAGACAACAAGCTATGAAAGGTGAGCAGAGAGGGTAAGTTCTAGTTGTTTTGGTTTTAAAGCAGCTTTTCAACAGCAGCCTGACTTCTACAGCTCACATATGTAAGGGGTGATGCAGTAAGGAGATTTTTTTTAAAAGGGAAGGGAATACTGGAGACACGAAGTGCTAGGAGACAGTTGAGGTCTGGGGTTTGGATCAGGCTGATCTTCCCCAAAGGTCTTGATTTTTCTTCGTAAACTATAGGTGCCATATAGGACAACAGCTTCTGAATGGGATGTCACATCTACGTTTAGATGAATCTGGGTGAGTTCTGGGCTGAGTTTTGTTATTAATATTGCAATCAGGATTAAAACTCCAGAGAGTTTACATTTTCATTTCACTCTGTTCTCAACAGCACCCTTTTGGCACAGCCTGGATTTCAATCTGACTCACCACTACACTTTTAAATGTCAGCCCTCAAGTTGTTAAATCACATCCCTAACTCTTAAGCAAGGCAGCTAATTTATTTTAAATAATTAAACTTCAAATTTAGCCCTCCCCTCCTCTTAAAAAGAATGCAGCAGTCTGAGACAAACTAGGTTTATACCAGTTGATAGTGGCAAGTGCATAGTCTGTACGTACTGAAGAGAGCCTCAGTAGCAGTAGCAAAGGTTATTCATCAAACACACAAGATGAGACCAGATTTGCATATGAAAATAAGCGGAGGATGTGAGGGCAGCTACCTCAGCTATCAGCTACATCAGATATTTGAGATCAATGTTTCCGAGCCATATCCTTACCTGACTGGAACACTCTGACAGATCTTCATTGAAGTCCTGTCTTGCTTGTCCCCTGCTTCTGCTTTTTACTTTGTTCTGGGGTCATCTGTCCTGTCTCCCATGGCATGGACAGTCAGCTAGTGCCAGGGCCACATGAGAGATGGAAGGTTATCCTTCTGAAGGGCTCATGTCTGCCAACACAGAGTTGATGCTCTGCTAGCAGATCACAAGAGATTAGGTGCCTTGGTGTCTTCAAAGTGCATTTGGGCTGTCTGAGCTGCTTGCTGTCCTGGACACTGGGAAGGTGAGATCTTACATCATCTCAGCATGCGATAGCCACGGTTTTAGTGCACTGGGAGTTGCAATCACTACTTCAGCCAGAATGAGGCTGTAGACAGAGCTAAACAGAGGTAGAGCAGCACATCAGGTGTGCCCTGACTGGTCTGTCTCCTTCCTCCTAGCCTGTGTACGGAGCTGTCCTTTCCTCCCCTACTTGTCCTTTAGTGTCAGTAGGGTTCAGATTTAAAAGAAGTGTAGCAGTACCCTTGGGTGCTTGTTTTTAGCTGTACCCAGACTTGGGCAGGCGCTAGCTGGACTGCAAGGTCTCATGATCTTCACTGAAGTCTTTCAGTATTAGTTGATTTTGTGTTTTTCTACCTTCTGCAGTTCTGGTGCCTGCTGTGTTGAGTGCCTAAGAATCCTAGCTTTCTTTGGAAAAGGATTAACTGCTACTGAGCTGTGATGAAACTCTTGAAACCATGACCCAGCTGCATGTGTTGTCTGTGAAACTGGAAGATGATGACAGATCATTCATATAATGTATCCTGTTTCTCTCAATATTTAAAAAATAAAATGCAGATTATTCTGTATTTCTCGGGGATTGAGCTTTTGAGACGAGAAACAAGTTATTAAGTATTGAAACATGTGTTGTTATTCTCAAACCAACAAGTCTGTCCAGATCCTCTGCCTTGGAGTGCAAGAGACTGAGCTAGGCGTAGGTACCAAGGGAAGGCTAGGCTTTTCTAGATCTGTTGTATGGGTTAGAATCTATCACACAGGAAAATAAGTTGCAGTGTCTTTGTGAACTGTTTCTCCTCCATGCTTAGGGCTGTGGCACAACAGGTAGAAGCACAGTTGACAGGGATGGTGGTATAAGACGTGTGAACTTGCAGGAGAGCACCCCCCATGGGGGAGCCCAGCCTTGGGTTGGTGAGGAGTTGCATGTGTTGTCCTTGTGGCATACTGGCAAGAATGTTTTCTGAACAGATAAACATTGAAAGCATAGATGGTTCCTGGTGTGGAGTAGCGTTTATCCCTCTTTTCCCACAAAACATTTTTACTGTAAAGATGTCCACCTAATGAAAAGGAGCAGGGAATTCTGGTGGCTGTTCGGGTTAGAAGGACTCCCACTGGTTCCCCCTGAGTGTTTCACTGAGATTAGTGGCCGGCATTCCAGGGTTGTAGATGGCATATACAGAGAATTCAGGTGAGGGCTAAGCGAAGGTGATGGTGCTGTACACTTGATCACACAAAGGCTGGTCCTGACTCAGCCTCAAGGTGTGTGCAGGAAGGTGCTCCTGCCTGCGACCCTCTGCATGGAAGCCTTTGGGTCATGCACTCCTGGTCAGGGAGCAGGGGCCACACAGGGCCTGATGTGGCACAGCAGAGGGTTTAGGTAGCTTTTGAAAAACCCAATTGAGAGTCCAATTTTCTACATCCTGCAGGACTTCAGCTTGGAGAACAGAAAACACCTGTCAAACTCCATTTTGTATTACATATTCATAATTTGTTCTAGCAGGTCCCACTCTGTCACAGTAATGACCTTTGTGTGTTACACATCTACTGTTCTTTGTTACACAAAGTCAGTACTGCCAGCTGCTATAGTCCCTAACACAGCTGCAGGAGGTTTTGTTTTAGCCCTGAAAATAAAGAACAGCCTGACTGTTGAGCATAAAAGTATATGTGTTTATTGCTGGCCTTACTATGTAGCCTGAGTAGCCATAGAGTAGCACTGTAGGATGTGTTCTGTCAGGAAGGGTTGCCACAGATTTTTCAGAGACAGTCGAACACCCTTCTGTTGACTGTGGAAAGCCTTGTGCAAATGTCTGCCACATTTTAGCAAAATTTACAGCCTCTAAAATAGCTAGCTTTCTGGAGCCTCAGAGGCTTAGAGTGGTAAAGTCATTGGAACAACTGCTAATGAGTTAATTACAGTGGATTCATTAGTTAAAATTGCTGCCAGAGACTTGAATGTTGTAGATAACTCTGTCTGCTGGCAAGTGGCTTGCACTTCTGGGCAGACCTCTGCCTAATTTATGACTCTTCCACAATCAAATGGAGTTCTTTCCTGATTATCCCAAAATTCAGTTCTGGTTTCATCTTATTTATAAAAATTAATTTTTGGTTCTGGCAACACTTCATATGGTCTGCAAGTGCGCTGTGAATCACTGTTGCAAATAGCTATTCTGTGATTCTTATTTGAAAGGTGCCTTCCTGCGTGGTAGCTCTTTCTCTGAAATACAGACAGCTATCCATCACCCATGAAAACTGAGACAGTGAGAGTCTTTCAAAGAAAAATGAAGCTAATCCGTACCCTCTGAGAGTAATTTTGTGCAAAATAACAAGGATTTTGCCAACAGACAAAAATTTGTTGGTAAATTTATAGTTGAACTCCTTCCTTGTGAACACCTACTAGATATCTAAAATGCATATTTGGAAGTGATCTTTCTTGGCTTTTTATAGAAGGTTACAGAGATAGCCCAGAAAATGCGAGTGTTTACTCTGGTCCCTTTCTTATAAATAGCAAACATAAATCAAACCTCCAACAGCAAGTCAGAGGCCAGGTTTCAAATGACCCCAAATATTTTTCCCCAGCAAAACTTACAGCTGTGTGTGTTGAGCCCTTTGGAGGCATCCTCAGGTTTCCCAGACTCTTCAAGTAAAGCCTCTAGGTCTTGTGCCAGATTTTGTTTAAATAGTTTCGATTAACTTTTAGATTAAGCTCAAAGAATATCTTCTTTCCACCTTGGCTCAGCAAGAATAACATTTCAATTTCTCTCCTGTCCAGATAGATGCACCCTTGACCTGAGGGTATAATTGTTATTCAAGGTCTTACAAGCTTTTTCATTAGGAGAAGGAATTGATGCAGAGTCTGCTTTTTCTTCTCTACAGATCTGTTATTTATAAAACCTACAAAGTCCTGTTTCTGTGAGCAGAATAGGAGTTTAGTTTTGCTCATAGTTTCACACCCCTTTCCAGCATGCACTATATCTGTAAAAGTTTATCTCATATTATACTTAATATCACAATAATTACATGGACATTTTGATGGACTTCCGTTGTTTCTCTTCCGTGTGTGTATGCAAAGTGTATGCAGCAAGCACTAATGAGTTGTGTATAGCATTCAATCCCTGAGAAATCCTGCCTGTCCCATCTTCCTTCCAGCAGTCTTCTTTCAGTTAGCTGTGTCTCAGTATAAGTCTATAATTCATATGCTGAGCTGTTAAAATTCTTCTTGACTTTGTTGATTCTTAGAGAAATACTTCAGGTAGTGGTGAATCAGGGAGAAGTAAATACTTGCCTTCAAAAGGCATTGAATTGTACCAGTCCCAGTGAATTGTGGTTTCCTTTTGAGTTTAGTTATGCTGCTTCTACAAGAGACATTTAATTGTGATTTCTGTAGCAGGCTACAGAAAGCCATGTGATACTTGTTTGAAGTGCTTGAAGTGCTTCAACCCCAAAGCCAAACTAAATAGACTTGTGAAATTGTTCTAAAAATTGTTCATCTCTTAAACATACAAAAAAAGAAAGGGTCAGCATTTAAGAGCAGTGGTCTCTGCACAGTGAGAATGGCTAAACAATGTCTTCTGCACATGGCTTCCATCTGCTTAGTTTACTTATGTAAAAGCTTGTTAGTCTTACCTGAGAATGACAAAAGATTAGGCATAGGAATAAGAGAAAACCCTCAGCATACTGCCCCAGAATATTTGACAGACCTTCCCTCCCCCAACCATCTTTCTGATGCTGCCTTCACATTCTTGGCTGGATGGCTAAGTAGTTTCCAACTTCTAGAAATGCTGGCCATTAAGGAAGAAAAAATTCCTCCCCCTGCTACATACTATATTTCTGTACATGGATATTGTTGTGGTGAGTAGTGACCAAAAGTGATGAGACAAATCTAATTTTGAAGACAACCGTGTGCAGCCAGGTACAAAGTTTCTCCTCCATACTGGTTTTTCATGTGTTGTTTCCCATTTAAGAACATTTTTTTTTCCTATGAGGTTTATTCCTGAACTTAAGTTTTCATCAAGGAATGACAGTAAAAAATGTTTCTGTAAGTACATAAAGAACAAAAGGAGGGCTAAGGAGATCTCCATCCTTTATTGGATGCAGGGGGAAACATAATGACAAAGGCTGAAGAAAAGGCTGAGCTACTTACTGCCTTCTTTGCCTCAGTCTTTTACAGTAAGACCAGTTGTTCTCCATGTACCTACCACCCTGAGCTAGAAGACAGTGATGAGGGGCAGAATGAAGCCTCCATGATCCAAGGGGAAATGGTCAGTGACCTGCTACACCGCTTAGACACACACACAGGTCTTTGGGGCTTGATGGGATCCACCCAAGGATACTGAGGGAGCTGGAAGAAGTGTTCAGTGAGCCACTGTCAGCCATGTGTCAGCAGTTCTGTCTAACTGGGGAGGTCCCAGTTGACCAGAGGTTAGCAAATGTGATGCCCACCTACAAGATGGGCTGGAAGGACGATCTGGGGAACTACAGGGCTATAAGTCTGACTCCAAAGCCAGGGAAGGTTATGGAGCAGATCATTTTGAAAGCCATCACATGGCGTGTACGGAGCAACTGGCTAATCAGGCCCAGTTAGCAAGGGTTTATGAAAGACAGGTCCTGATGACCTGATATCCTTCTGTGAGAAAGTGACCCAGTTAGTGTATGAGGGAAGGACTGTGGGTGTTTTCTACTTAGACTTTAGTAAAGCTTTTGATATTGTTTATTTCCCACAGCCTTCTCCTGGAGAAACTGGCTGCTTATGGCTTGGAGAGGTGCACATTTTGCTGAATGGATGTTGGAACAAGCTGCCCAGGGAAGTGATTGAGCTCCCACCCCTGAAGTATAATGTGTTTTGTGTAATATTTAAAAGCATAATGTGTAGATGTGGCACTTAGGGACATGGTATAGTGGTGGACTTTACAATACTAAGTTAATAATTGGACTTGATGGTCTTAAAGGTCTTTTCCAACTTAAATAATTCTATAATTCTATGATTCTTTGACAAGTTTTGCATTCTCTTTTGGCACATGGGACCTGATGAATTGTGCCCATGAATACTGAATGAGCTGGCTGATGTCATCATGAGGCTGCTCTTTGAAAGGTCATGGCAAGTAGGGAAGGTTCCTGAGGACTAGAAGAAAAAAAATGCTATCCCATTTCTCAAGAAAGGAGGTCATAGAACTTCAGCCTGGACACCATCATTGTGATAGTGGGGAAGGTGATGGAATAAATAATACCAGAAAATATTTTTAAACATTTTAAGGACAAGGTGATTTGGAGTAGTCAGCATGGATTTATGAGATTTACAAATCCATAGGAGATCATTCCTGACCCATCTGATAGACATCTCTGATGAGATGTCTTGGCTTGGTGAATGAGTGGAGAGCAGTGGATATAGTTTATCCTGACCTGGGTGAGGTTTTTGACACTGTCTCTGCTAACATCTTCCTAGACAAAACTGGTGAAATAAAGGTTGCATAAATTGACAATGAGAAGAAATATAAAGAGGCTGAATTGCCAGGTTTGAAGGGTTGTGACCAGTGGCACGAGGTCCAGCTGTAGGCCAGTCACTAGTGGTATAACCTAAGGGCTGATATTGTTTAACATCTTCATTAGTGTCCTGGATGACAGTACAGAGTGCACCCTCAACAAGTTTCCAGATGATACAATATGGAGAGGAGTGGTCAATGCACCATGTGTATGACCATTTAAGGGAACCTTGACAGGCTGGAGAAATGTGCCCTGGACATGAGTGAGCAATGAATTGTTGCAGCAGTGAAGGCCAAGAATACCCTGTGCTGCAGCAGGCAGGCTGTCACCAGACTGGGGGAGGTGATCAAATGATCAGCGGGCTCGAGCACCTTTCCTATGGAGACAGGCTGAGAGGGTTAGGCTTGTCAGCCTGGAGAAGAGAAGGCTTTGGGGAGACCTTAGAACAGCCTTCCAGTACCTAAAGGGGGGCTACAAGAAATCTGGAGACAGATTTTTTACAAGGACCTGTAGAGATAGGACAAGGGGGAATGGCTTTAAACTGAAAGAGGGGAGATTTAGATTAGATATTAGGAATAAGTCCTTTACCGTGAGGGTGCTCAGCGGGTTACTCAGAGAAGTTGTGGCTGCCCCATCCCTGGCAGTGTTCAAGGGAAGGTTGGACAGGGCTTTGAGCAACCTGGTCTAGTGGAAAGTGTCCCTCCCCATGGCAGAAGGGTTGGAACTAGAAGAGCTTTAAGGTCCCTTCCAATCCAAACCATTCTTTGATTCTATGAGGAAAGGCTGAGTGCCTGCTGCTCCCTGCAGAACCTGTAGGTCCAGAAAGACAACAGCACTTACAGAAGCTGGACTGAGTGGGAAAGGCTGGACTTCAGTTTACATCAACTCATTTTAGCAGATCCTGCAGTGATCACTGTGAACATACCACTACCACAATGCTGCATGAGAAGATTTTCAAAGGTGAAAATGCTGCTGGTGGAAATAAAATGTACTTCAGCTATGTAGAATTGAGTCCGCAACTTGGCATTTTTCTTACGGAGAATTACTTTTTTACCTCAGTCTGATAGTCTGAAATGTTCCAGATTTCATTTCAGGGAAACATTCATTAAGCAGTTGTAGCTGGATACCTGTTATGTGTCTGGTGAAACAAAGTTTATTAACTGATCCATATCCAGAAATGTTATTAAAATCCAAGAATTTTATGTAATAACATATTGGTCAGATAACCAGATATTGCTCGGCCTAAGCATTTTAATACAGGATAAGTCTCCAAAAATCATGGTTATTCTTTTAAGTGGAAGTTGCCATAAACATGTTCTGCAGCAACTATGAAAATAATATGAAAATAGAAATATGTAATTTTTTTGTTAGGAAAAAAAAATAAAATCCAGCGTCTGTCATCTCAGGAATTAGACATTTCCCAAAATGTTGGGTTTTTTCCATTTTTCATCTTCTTATGCTAGCTTTCTATTATATGATGAAATATTAGCTTGAGGATATAAGAAGAAACTAGTAGTATCACTTGTGATGCTACTGGAAATCAAATGTTCAAGAGCAATAACCAATAACACCACTGAAGTGCAGGAGGATAACGAAATGTGCTGAAATATTGCTTTGCACCTTTTGTGACCCCCAGCTCATGTACAAAGCTGAGTACTGAATATTAGGTAACCGTCCTTTGTGAAAGTCACTTAAGAAACTTCAGGAAATGCAGAATCAAGCATCAATATTTACAATTTAAAAACCTGCTAATAAGGTGAACAAGAATCTCTCTACTGGGTCAGAGCTTTGACTTGCAAATGGGTCCATTCAACTGCTCACAAGAATCCAGCAATGGATCTTGGTTTAAGAATTTCTTACGAAGCTTCCATTAGACCTAAGAAGGGCTTTGAAAACTTATTTTTAGACAGTAAAGGACAGAAGGGATCAGCAGAATGATGGAGTCTGACCTCCTGCATAATCCTGCACCTCCTCCACAGCAGGACATGAGCTGCTTTTTGTAATGAGATGAAGTGAAGCCAAAACTTGAAGCACTGGTTGCTGTGTCTGTTTAGTTGCTGTGCTGTGCATATGCCTCCCTGGATTTGGAAAGATGACCCTGGAAAACTCAGGAGTAGCTCTACACATTAAATTTCTCTTCTAGGACAGTATAATAAACATTTCTGAGCCTGTCATGCTCTGTTGACACAGGAGAAACCCACATTTAATTTATTGCAGAAGTTATGACTGGCTCTCAGAACAATTTTGGTGGGTGAGGTGAGTTGTGGTGTGTGATTTTGGCCAGGGGCTGTGCAAATGCAGCATGCAAGAGGAAGCCTAGAGTCTAAACTCAGGCAGAGAGACACAATGTTGAGATACATAAACTAGCTTTAGAACAGCTGGATCAGGCACTGAAAATAATAGAAATACTTCTGGAGCACTGAACTGAGCAGTTGCTGTCTTATATTACTGCTAAAAGTGAAAGAGCACTAAAACAAATCTGTCTATAAAGCATGCTGTTAAGTAAAGGGTAAAACCCGAAAGTAGAATGATTTCCTCTTTTGCCATAGCTTAGTCACAAACCTACGCTTAAGGAAGTGTCCTTAATGAGGCATCAGCTTCCTGAAGGACCTGGAATGCAGCCAACTGCCAGAGAGACATCATAGAAAGATTTGGAGATCATTCTAGAGGGAATGGATGGAATTTGCTGAGGAAAACAAATCAATCCAGACTGGAACGTAGGGGGACATGGCAGAGGTCCTGTGTGGGAACATCATTAAGGATCCAATGAAAGATACCAGAGGCAGATAACTTACCATTTCTAGAAGGTTAATTCATAAAAATGGTGGTGTGAAACAGCAGTGAGAGTTTCTTACTTGTGTTGTGTTAAGAGGAGACCCCACAAGTGGGGCTATCAACAAAGGTGGACAAGCCTTAAGGAGGAATTCATTGTGTCTCTTCCAGATTTCAGGGTGATGGAGGTTGTTAGTCACTGGTAGTAACATGGTTGAAGATGGCTCTGTTGCAGGACTGGTGGACATACACATGCATTCATAGGGAGAAAAAGATGGAGACTGCCGCTCCCTAATGCTGCCACAGATTACAGGAGTGGGTGTAGCTGAAGCAGAAGAGAGAGTCATGCTCAGCAGCTTCTCTCCCTGAGGTGTTGAAGATCCTGTGCTTCCAGACATGCTGAGAAAAGGACAGAATCTACAGGTAACCGGTTAAACACTTCTGTAGTCTACTCCTCAGCAAATTACAAAAATGGACTTGCCTCCATAGATTTTACAAGTTCATTATTTTGTAGCTCATTCATTGTAACTGTATGTATTATTGTTGATAATAGATCTATTTGGGGACAATTTTCTTATGACCATACATTACACAGCTGTAGAAAGGAGGAAAAAAGCAACATGTGTATGAATTTTAATGAACCACTTTGTGCAAACTTTGTTTTTGCACTAAAACTGAAATTAATTCTGTGCCTCAGTCTGTTCTATTAAAATCATTCTCAAAGCCTGACTTAGGCACCTAACCTCAAAATCTGTATTTGACTTCAGATTTTTGAGAGGCCAGTTTCCTTCAATGCTATGTGGAAAGAAAGTCTGTGCTTGACTCCTGTGCTGCTTTCACCTGTGACTGTGTTACTTTGCTTCTTGTCTTTGCTCTGTGATTGATTGCTTCTTCAACATGTCCTTCAGAGGAATCCTTTCTCCTTCCCTCTCCTTGTCCACACCCTGCTAAGTTTCAAGAGACGTCTTGGAGCTTCCTCCTCTATCCTTTTTTTTTCCATTCTCCATGATCTAATTCCTAAGACAACAGTTCAACAATGATCCTTGCCCTGATAACTTGTAAATCTCTCTCCCTACTGCAGTATGGTCTCCTTCTTTCCAAGCTGATGGTGTTCCCTGTCTCTGATTCTCATAAACGGCTGTCAAGTTCAAGACTGTTCACTTGTTTCTCTACAAGCTTTTCTACTGCCTTCTTAATGATTGTTGGGAGCACGACCACTATACTACCTGCATTACTCAAAGTGAAAAACTGATCCAGAGCCTCTTCCCCTCTTAAATTTGGATGCAAGACTGACAACTTAAAACCATAATGACCTCCCTATTAGATCTAGAGTTTGTTACATGTCTCTCAATTTTCACAATTTGCATCTTAAATTCTTACAAAGCAACAGACAAATTTTAAATAATCATGGCTTTAATAGCCAGTGTTCTTCAAGCTCAATTTGCAGGCAGGCAAAACGAATTTATAGTACTGGAGGAGAAACTAGTAAATGTTCTGTAACAACTTTATTTTTTTTTATAAGATTAATGATGTTTCCACAGTTTTATACCTTTGATGTTAAAGTTATGCTAGTAATTAAGGAATAGTGATTGTTCGTGCAAATTATTTAAGTAGCCGAGTTAGTGAACTGAGGTTGCTCTACAGTTAATGAGGTTAAAATTGCTGGTTCCTGGATATAGTTTTTAATCCTATGAGTAGTCATTTTGAGTTTTTTATTGCCTGAACCAGTCCCTCAAGCTAGCTTTGATGCACATATTTTGTCTCAAAATTACATGCACTTAACTCACATTTAAGTGATGAAAAGTGTTGAGATATTTTTGTAACTTTCAACTAGGTTCTGAATGAAAACAGGCTGTTAAGCTTTGATCTCACAGAATTAATCTATTCTAATGCTGTTATCATATAGTATTCTTTAATGTGGGTGATATTCTGGGATGCTATAATAATATTTTTCTGATTGTGAATTCTAGTGCGTGGTCACAATATCTCTGTGTGTCTATTTATTCTGTACAGGGTGTGAGAGGGGACTGGAGAGTAGGGGAGATCAGAAAGTAAAGATGTCTCTCTTTTACCAAGCTTTTTATTTTTGTAACAGTATATTAAGATGATACATTGGGAAGCACCAGGTAAACTTCAAGTGTGGTACTGAAATACCGTGAATGTCAAAAGAAAACTGACAGTCAAGCACCAGTGAAGTAGAAATATTGTAAGGTTCAGTCATCATGGATGCCATGGGCCATTTTTGTGTAACCCTCAACCACACTACTCAATTACTGTAAAACCTACTGATACCTTCTCTTGCGTTTTTAAACTATTTTTTGTAATCTAGAAAATACACTAAGGCTCATGTGAGATACTGCCATGTCTCAGTCACTTAAATAATAGCCATGAAAAAGGACATGCAATGATCAAATCCTGCCTGGGAGATAAAAGTCATGATCCATCAGATTAGAAATACGTTGGTGAAACAGTTTGTTTTCTTGGTGTATGTGATAGTGGCATAGTCAGTCATTTAATATTAGCATAAGAGCATGAAAACAGTGCCTAAGATGCACCCTAGTATTGTTTTGGCTAAGAAATACGGCTTCTGATTTCAGATGTATCCTTCTCTCACTAGAGATGTATCTCTTTCACTAGAGAGATAGATATGCAACATGTACAACGTCTTTGCTGTATAAAGTTACAAGATATGGTTTGTGATAGGGTACAACATTTATTGCAGTATATCCTTTTCTGGTTTGATTGTCAGTGATTACTGTGAGGGTTTTGTGAAATGGTACATCAAATGGAAGCCATGTCACTCATGTTGTTCCTCTCTCAGCAAGCTAATTAAAGTAGGTTGGAAAGAATCAAAGGCTGTAAACAATCAAAATGTAATCATCTGGGGGTGCCCAGAATAGCTGTTGCAGTACATGTTAAGCAGCAGAAAAAGGTATTGCTATTTGAATATCTAAATTGCCTTAGTAGGCATTATAAAGTCATTAAAGGCACCCTATCATCACTCTGAATGGTTTTGTTGGATTTGTTTTGTACTTGGTTTTTAAATTACTGGTCTTCTATCTCCTTACTATGTAATAGAATTAAAACTTATATATATATATACATATATAAAACTAAGATTTGAAAGTTACACAGCTTAAAAATACAGGCTAGATTTAAACTAGTATTATCTGGTGAGTCTTACTGAAGTGAATATAGTTATGCTCATGTGCCACAGATGTAAAACTGGAGGTAGAGGCTTAGTCTTGTTTTCAATTTTTTTCTACGTAAAAATATGAAGAGCAGAAGATTGCTTTTTTCCCTTTACTTCCTTTAAATGGTGTTGCAAATTCAGACTTAGTGTACTGGCTGCTAGGTTTAAAATAAGCAGTACTAAAACACACATGAAGCTGGTTATATAAGCCAGTACTGCTTTTATCCTACAAACATTAGTCTTTCTTGAGATTTGCTCAGTTCTCTTCATAGATTTATAGGGGTCAATGAAGACCATCTCTTCACAGATGTGGGGGTATTTATGAGTGCAGTCAGCCTTACTCTTAAAGTCACACAGGGCAAGAGTAGCAGTGCAGTACCAACCTGTAATTCCTAATCCGAAGTCACAAATGACAGAGTTGTGCTCACTGATACGTACTTGGTCAAGGAACTTTTTTGCCATTAAAAATTTCCATTAAAACCAGCTTACTTCAGTCTTCATGTGGAATCCCAGGAAGAGAACTTTTCACCGTGAGGGTGACCAAACACTGGCACACATTGCACAGAGAGGTTGTTGAGTTTCTATCCTTAGAGACAACCAAAAGGATTCTGAAAAAGTCCCTCAGCAGCTGACTCTGGGTGGTTCTACTTGAGCAGAGAAGGTTGGACAAGATGACCTCGAAAGGTCCCTTCCTACCCCAACTGTTCTGTGATTCTGTGGTTCTGTAACCTTTTTTTGGTGGTGGTCGTAGTAGTGATTTTTTTCCACTTGAAACTGAAATTTGGAAATGTGGGGGTGTTTGTAGTGTGGCAGTTCAATGTCAGCAGTATTGCTTGCCAGGTGTCGTGTTTTAAGCCCAGTTGGCAACTAAGTACCATACAACCGCTCTCTCACCTGCTCTAATCCCCAGTGGGATGGGGAGGAGAATCAGAAAAAAATGTAAAACCCCCTGGTTTGAGATAAGAACAAATTAATAATTGAAATAAAAGTAAAATATAATACAACAACAACAACAATGAGGAAATAAGAGAGAGAGAAGGAATAAACCCAACCCCCTCAAGAAAAAAAAAAACCAAGTGATGCACAATACAATTTCTCACCACCCACTGATCAATACCCGGCCTGACGCGAGCAGTGATCTGGGCCTTCTGGGTAACTGCCCCCAGTTTATATACTGGGCATGATGTGCTGTGGTATGGAATACCTCTTTGACTAGTTTGGGTCAGGTGTCCTGACTGTGCTCCCTCCTGGCTTCCTGTGCCCCTACTCACTGGCAAAGTGTGAGACTTGGTCAGGGTAAATGCTTCTGAGCAACAACTAAAGCATTGGTGCGTTATCAGCATTGTTTTCAGACTAAAGTCAAAACCACAGCACTGCACCAGCTACTAGGAAGAAAAATAACTATATCCCAGCTGAAACCAGGTTTTAGAATTTGCTCTGCTGTGTATAATGAGATTTAGTTTCAGATTAAGAAACCTATGTGTATATGTGAGGAAGTTGTATAAACCTTGGTCAGCATGTTCAACATACTGTCAACAGGGTCAAGTGGTAGCACCTCAAGAGTGATTCAGGCCTCTCTAGAGTAGAAGTCTATGGGGCAGTGAGCACATATTTGGTTTATTGTTTTCATGTCCTGACTGAGAATATTGTGGGTTGCACTACGATTTTCCTGCTGGAGCAGGAGGTATCAAGAAATAAATGTGCATTTTGTAATCCATTGCCTACCAAGGTACCAGTCTGATGGCTTGCTTTTGCTGAACCACATAGACCTTACGTCTTTGTCTCTTGGCTGAATGATACTTGGCTATGAAGAGATCCCTTCAGCTGCATGAGGAATAAACTTCAGTTCTTTACTATTGTAGCAGAATGGAAAAATGTTAGTGTTTTCCTCCACCATCAACGAGGTGATTTCTGCATTAAAACTCTTATCTATTACACTGTGCTAATTATATTACAAGATCTTGGGTGGATTCTCTTACTTCTTTTGTCCTCACTTGATAAGCAATCTTTGTACTAAAAAGCCCTATCATAAAAATGTGTTCTTTAGGTGACAGCACACTGACATCCAGTGCCAGCAATGCAAACAATTAACATCAGGCTGGGATTTTGAGCCTTACAGTATGTAAAGAAGCACTTTGTGAGTCAGTACATGTAGTTGTTGTACAGACTGATCACGATTAGTATATGAAATAGTGTTTGTATGAAGGGAACACATCATGCAAGTCTCATTTAATACCACACCAATATTTTCAGTTGATTTTGATCAGACTCTAACTGCCTAAATGCAGTGTATGGAACAGTAAGTCTCCCTGTTATGGTCCTTGAAGGAGGTATCTGCATTATACATGTGAAGATGATGAACCAGTGAGATGTCAAGAGCCCATGTATGAAAAAATATTTTTTTTTTAAGAAGAGGAAGTGCATTGGTTCATTGAGCATTCCCACAAAAATGTGAATGGAATTGAGTTTGGAACAAGCTGGTCACCCGCAGGAAGACGGTTAAAAGCTATAAAGATGTTAAATCTGGGTGGAAGTACCGTGGGTTTCCCTGACTGCTTTAAATGAGGAAAGTAAGATGTGGGATGTGCATATTTATCTAAATAGAGAGATAAATATGATATGAGCAGAAAATTAACTGTTGTGTTCTAAGATGGGACAGGGGAGAACTTGAGATCAGGTATTAACTATGATAAGAATTTAGTATAGTACCAGAAAAAAGAACCTCTGCTTGGCTGATCACTAATTCACAGTAGGTTTGTTGTTGCCTGTTCCAAGCATCTCAGACCAGCTAGTCTTTACAGAGATTATTTCAGGGTGCGGGGTTTGGAAACCAAACAGATGAGGTGTATATTCCATCTGGTCAAGCAAGCTTCTTGATGACAAAATCATGTGGTTATCAGTGATCTGGGCTAGTTAAAAATGATCTGCTTTCCTTAGTCCTTCATTCAGAAAGTGTCTTGCATTCTTGTGTTTATTTATTTATTTTTACAAAAAAGAGCAGGGTGAAAAAGAAAAGGAAGAGAAGGTATTCCTAGAAAGTGCTTGAAGATTCTAGGAAATCAGTAGGCTGGAATTGTTAACACTTGTAAAATGATTTCTGACACAGCCTTTCAAATGAAAAAATGAGATATTAGAAGGATGATAGTCTTTTATCCGCTGAGGAAGATGGATGGGTATGACTTAAGATGTCGTGTATATGAATGAGTTCTATAAAGGGATCGTTCTAATGACATGCTGTAAAAGACAACTGTCAGGAATAAATTATTCTTCTCTTCTGATGATACTGATGATAATGTACTCAAATTGCCCATGACACATTTTCTCACCTGAAGTTAACTGCTTTTTCTAAAATGTTTAATGGGCACAAAGGTCTTTGTTGCACATTTCCAACTCCATGAAAACATTGGGTAGTGGCTTATATAAGAACAATTTTGCCTGCAATTATTGTGTTTGCATACAAGTAGACTGGCTTTGATTAAGCGAAGGAAAGCACTTAAGTGCATGTATAAGTATCTTTCAGCAGTGGAGCAATGAAACTGAAGTATGAAAGACGAAAGCACACTTTAAAAAATAACAGAGCTGATGAGAACAGTTCTAAGCAACTGATCAGATCATGACTCCACTGGGGATGGAGATGAGCTGTATGTAGCTATCTCCAAATACCAGCACAGAAGTCAGATCCCACCTGTGCAGCTCAAGACCAGTACCACACTCTGCTTGTTCTGAAGGAGCGGCACTGGGAACTGAGGCAAAGAAAGACAAAAGGCTAAAAACGCTAAAAGGGAGGCAGGGACCTGTCTGTAGGCATTGACAGCCCGTGACAAGCACCTGGCTGAAGAACCCAGAGGTGAGGTGCCTCAGGCTGAGGGGAAGCTGACTACGTTAAATTACACTGTCGCCAACTTTCGATCCTTGAATTGCCTGTGACTGACATTTGAAATGTGTGGGTGCCTGCTTGCAAGTGACTTAGTGCTGTGAGGATGCAGCGGGAATAGCACACCTACATGTGGGCACCATTTTGCTTGGAGAGGTCAACCAGCCTGCTTGTTTGAACATGCCTGAGGCACTATGGCAGTGAGTGACCCATGCTGAGGCAAGGACACACCTGAGGGACTGTGGCCATGGTTGATGCATGGTGGGATAGGGACATCCCAGGGGGACCCACACTGGGAAGGGGAAACTAAGGAGTAACATGGCAGGAAGCCATCAGTTGTAGAGTTTTAGAAAGTAATTCTCGCTGTTTCAGCCTCCTATGTGCCCATTGCCTCCCTGGTAGAGCTGTGGTGCACTGAGGTTAAAAAAGGCAATAATAAGTGTACTTGAGAGGAGGAAGGGGAAGGAAAGATATTTAAGTAGGTTTTTGCACAGTGATTTTTTTCCTCACTAGCAGGATCTGCGATTGTATGTTTGTGTTGGTCAGCAGTAAATTAAGTCAAGAAAAATTCTCTAACTCAATGCTGCTTTACTTTTGACAGACTGGTAAAAGAAGTGATGGGCTAAAATACAGCAAAGGAAAGGTAGCCTGAGCAATTGGAGTTTTCTAATGGTAAAAGAGGCTGATCACGGACTGAATTGCTGAGGGAGTCTGTGGAGCCACTGGAGGATTTAAGAGCAGATTAAATGAACTTCTGTCAAAAACAATTTAGAAGAATTTGATCCTGCCTTTGGGACAAAGGGGAAAATTAGGTGACCCTCTTGAGGTGCTGCTGAGCCCTGTTGCCTTTGATTTCTGTGACACTGACATGGTCTTGTGTACCTCTGGGGGAAAAGAGGATATTGGGCTTAATTATTGGAAGGCAGTTTCAGTCAGTGGGAGGAGTTTTCTGAGGAGAAATGGCTTGAGACAGAAAGCTGAGGATGTTAAAGAGGTGAAGTGTGCAATTAAATGAGATTATACAATGCTGTATTTGTAATCAAGTTGACAGAAAAGTGAATCTTTTTTCATTTGACATAGCACTGACCACACATCTCAGAATAGTCTTCCTTAATTCAATGTACGTTAAAAAACTGGAGCCTCAAGTGCTGTTTAGGTAACTCTGTGGGCAGGGAGGTGATAGCCTGGATGGTACTTAAGAATTAGGAAGCCACTGAGGATGCATTCCTCAGGCTGCAGCTGCTTTAGCCAGAATGATTACCAACTCCAGCTTCAGCTTGACTGTACATCCTCAGTGTCAAGCACCTTGCAATACTCTTGTCAAGGACAAGCAAGATTTCATTCTTCTGCCTACTACATTAATGCAGATAGCTATTTTGAGGTTAAGGCCATATTAGCTTTGAACTGCAGCTGGTAATGAACACCTCGATGGAATCCTGCTTTATTTGCAGGGGATTGAGGTACTATTATTAATTATTAAACCATTTCTTGTAATATTTAATTTTTTCTCCCCACTTTGTGATGAGCAAGCATTGCCGTTACTGCCTGTAACCAAATAATCATCCCCATTTATCATACTAATTGTGGCTTAATGAGGAAGGACCTGGGGCTGGGGGAGTTTTCTACCCTGAACAGCTTTGGAATGTAGCTTCATATGGTAACAAATACAGGATATAATAATTAGGTCTTCTAGGTGCTATATTTGTCACAAAGCTTAAATGCAGTAAAATTACTCATGTGGCAGTGGACTTACAAAACACAATAAATTGCCAGGGTAAATTTGGAAATATGAAAATAAAGTATGAACAGATGCTTCATACTGATTTCTCTTGCATGGTTTTGCCACACAAGGGGTAACTCCTTTTAACTCCATTGTACATGAAACTGGAGTTTCATCATGGCAGAGATGCTGTATTGAATTGCATATGGCTTTGGAAGACTGGGTTTTTCTTGCTTACGCCTTCTGGTTCTCTCCCTGGCCCACCAATATCTCACTGGTTGGATTTCTGCAGATTTCTGCACTGCACCCCTGATAATCAGTGGTGTTTATTAGAAGGGAGCAGAATTCTGGACATGGCATCTGTTTAAAAGGAAAAGTGTAGTCTGCTACAAACACTCTGTCTGCAGATAATTACTCTATAAATAAATAAATCATACCCTTTTTATCTTAATGTTTTATCATGAAGTTGCTTCACAAAGTTTTTAAAACAGTAACGTCTGTACAACAGGGAAAACCTGCCTAAATATTCTGGAGACAATATCCACTTTAGTTTAATACAGTGAATAATCCACTCATGGTTTTATCTGAAGAGTCAGTAAATATACATGTTACTACAGGTTGGTTTTGAAGTCCTCTTCAGCTGTTCAGGAGATCAGAAATAGTGAGGAGCTTCTTTATTTTTATTTTTTTTTCTGATGCTGAGTAATTTTTACAAATAGCTCCTAAAATGAGGTAGTATTAACTATTCAGTATTAATCAATATTGACAGGAGCATTTCTTAGAAGTATAAAGTGAAAACTGCTTTAGTTTTTCAAAGCTGTCTTTATAGCACTTGACAGGTTGCCATTCTATTGTAATTCTGGTCCAGCCCACAGGTTGGTTGTTTTTTTTTCTTCTTTGTAATAGTTGAGATATGGCATAATTGAAAGGGAGAACCACAGAAGAAATGTGACAAGACTGATTGTTGTAAGAAGGTGATTTAAGTGCCTGTAGAGAAAAAGTTTGACCTTGCTTTGTTTAGCTCAGGATTTCATGGCCAGCATGCCAAGCGCAGGACTCCCCTGGGTGCTCATGCAGGTGGCCATGCAAAATCCCTTTGGGGCTGGAGCTGAGTAGAGTGATGTGTTGACCTGCCCTTTTCCTACTTCCAGAAGAGAAAATAACTTGTTTTGGAACTCAAAGCCTATGTAGGTGATCCTTTTGAAAGCAAGTGAAGCCTGCTTTTTTTTCAGGCAACACCGAGGGAGCACTGATCAGGTGGCAGAAATTAGGCTCTCAGTAACGCAGGGGGATATTTTTGTCTTCATTGCTCAATAGGTTTATCCTCCAGTGTCCTTCTTCACTGCTTCAGCCTCACTGTACATATTTAATGGTGCATTGTACACGGGTGAAGCCACACATGTGACAGTGGTAAAAGTACTGTTATGTGCATGACTGACTTTAGTTTGGAGTCTTTAAATGCTGGACTGTGATTGTGAGGTCACAAAGAAAGCTCTCTTGTGTTTCTACAACAGTCTCATTCGTTACTTGGAAAGAACTGGGACTGGACCCTCAGCTGAGAATATTTATTTACCATATGAACGTGAAAGTGACTCAAAGCCTTGGGGACATGAGGAAGACATTTCTGTTCCTGGGCCTTAGAGGAAATGGAGTGGTCAGGAATAGCTCTCACCTGACTGAGAGTCCATGGCCGCATCTAAACATTTTGGACGTGGACAGCTATCTTCTTGCTACCTTGAGGGTTGGCAAATATAATACTCTGATTTAATCTGAATAAGGTCTGAGAATATTCTGGATATTGAAGCTGTGTGGTCCTATCATTTTCAAGATGAAATTGGATTAAAGTATGCAACATTTGCACTGCATATGCTGCTGCTTTCTGTTCTGGAACATCTTAGATTAGCCATGTCCTTCTGGCAAAATAGGCTATGCATTTCTCTTTGCACATTGAGAGAGATGGTTAGCTCTCTGTCTATGCATGTATTACTTTGACAGAAATTTTAGGAAAGGTATGCATACAGATCATAGTGATGGATATAATGCCTGTCTACCATGATTCAGTTTTAGATTTGAGAGTTGGAGCATTATCTCTAAATATTTTGTTTAGAGTACCTTGGAGACTTCTAAAAGTTGTGTGAACATTCTCAGGTGTTACTATTCTCTCTCAATCTAGAGAAGTGGTAATCAATCAAGGTCCTTTAAATGCTACAGTATAACTTGCTATAAGCTTAAGTTCCTATTGACTCAGTAAAGACACTCAGGTCATTTATTTGCTTGTTTCTTACTAGATTTTTGGTTTCTTCGACCTTTGCTGGTGAAGAGTGTGATTTATTTGGCATCCCCTCACCTCATGCTGTAAAATGTGCATCTTTCATCAGTTCTGACGGGAGCTCTAGTTCTTGGCCAAGATCCATAATCCGAAGATCGGAGGAGGCATATTTACTGCATTTACTCTTTGGTGTGGTTTTTGTGCTCAGAGGTGTGCGTATGTGCATGTCGTCATTCTCAGAAAGTTTTTAGGCAAGTGACACACTCCTCCGGAAAGGGTGAAATACAGAGCTGTATATAGCCACTGTAGAGGACTAAAAGACAATGATCTGAAAGGTTTCAGGCTGGAAGCACAGCAAAGGCTTCTGTTTCCCAGAGGATGCACTCCCTTGCTGTGTGCTGACTGGGAGGTCAATAGGCATACCAATTCAACCAGGGACATTTCCCAAGGGGCTGCAGAGTTGATGTTTGTTAGCAACCTGTCTCCTCCTGTGCTACTTGCTCTTTTGCTCATATGTTTGCTGTGTGGTTTGGGTTTCTTTGTTGTTTCTTTTTTCCTTTTATTTTCTTTTCAAAACTACTCACTGCTTTTAAAGCACTTTCAAGAAAGGAAATATCAAGTTTACTGATTTGAAATTTGGTAGTTAATTTCCACTGGAAAATATTTGAAATATGTTGTGTTTTGTTTCCCTCATAAGAACAGAAGTGTTGTATCTGTCATTCCTTCACCTAGTCAGCAGATGCACACATTCAAATGTCAGCACCCAGAGGAAAGAGCAAATGCCTGGAAACATGGCAGTATATGTGAGCAGCATTATTGGTAAGCAGCCGCTGCTCAAATTGAACGCTGCAATTTGGCAACGCAGACAGAAGTGCTGAAAAAAACTGTCTGAGGAGTTCTCCAAACCTCTTGAGTTCAGCAGCTTTGGGAGTGTTACAGAAGATGTGGGGGATATATTGCAAGCTAATGTTCTGCCTGTATGTTTATAAATTAGTAGGCTGCACTAGGTAGGTTTAAGTTGGATAGCCTTTTATCTGTTCTCACCAATCATGAAAAAAACGATAGCAATCAATGTAAGCCATAATCCCTTCATTCTAATGAATGATATTCAACTTGATTTTATAACAAACAGTTCATTTATTTTTTTGATATCAGTTTTAATTCAACTACAAGTGTGTTTGATAAAGGCAACTGTTGTCATGGACTGCAGTAAAACATCTGACTTTTGGAAGAACAACGTTCTTCTTAGAAAGATAACTACTCCAAAGTGAAATCAATACAGCATATATTAAGTGAATTAAAAATGTGATAATTAAGAGGTTTCAACAAGCAAGTTCTGGTGTTCAGTTTGAAATGGCTATGTTTGTCCTGAGTGAGGGCGGAAGATGAAGAAGGTAGGGTGAAGCAGCCCACATCTTGTCTGAAAACATTTCTTTCTTAATTTTTACTAGTGTTGAACAAAATAATTGCTGAAAAAGTTTCAGGGAACGATAAGTTAGTGAAGAGTTAAGCAAAGGCAGAAGAGTTTCTTAAAAGTAGCAGGGTCATCATCTTCGAAGTAGCTGGGCTCCCCAGAATGATGTGTGAACCGCAGAAAACCCACTGGCGAGCAGCGCTTGCTTGCCTGGCAAGGCTAGGCAGACTCAAGGGCAATCGCTCAGGGTCTCAGGAGGTGTAGTGACTGGGAGCTTGAACTGAGCTCCAGTTGGAGGGTGGTGCCAGAGATGACGAGAAGTGTCCTAGCAAAATTCAGTGGGCTACTGAAATAAAAGTACTGCCAGAATACTCTGTGGAATTGTGTTGTCCACATACTTTAAAAGTATGTTGACTATCTGGGAAGAGTTCAGAAGAAAACTACAAGGCTCTTTCCTATTATTGCATCATAGTCTGTCTTGCAAAGAGAGAGAAAAGTAAATCTGGTTTACTGCAGAGGACAGTTAAAAGTGGACATAGTGCCTATGTAGCAGGAAGCTGTCTCACAGTAAAAGTCTGATAAATTTAGGAGATAAGTTGGGAGTGAAGGATTGGAAGCTGAAGCTTGGAAAATGCAGACTGAATTGCAAGTTTCTAGAAGTGAGGGCATCATGTGGAGTAACAACTTACTGGTCCTTTAAAAAGTTATGTATTTTCATAGTAAACAATTTGATTATGAAATCATGCAACATTTCTTATCCTAACATTTTTTTCCCCCCCAAGGCTGTAAGAGTAATGCCTGCAGTTCCTATTTTCCTTCCCATTAACATGAAATGATGCAAAAAAATCAAACACTCTTCTTGATTTGTGATAATTTCACATGCCTTTTTGGGAATTTATGCAAATTATTTCTTCAGGTATTTTGTACTAGTGCATAACTCATCTCTCCAAAACAGGAGTAAATTAAAGCTAGTGCAGTTATACCCTTTGTTTTTCTCTGATGATTACAAATCTAAACTTTTCTCATTTGTTTTCAGTGTAGTGACTCTGCAGAAAATTGTAATAACTGTGTTCACCAAAGTGATTTAATTGCAATGGTTTTATTTGTAAGTGTAATTGCCATTGCATTTCTATTTTCAAATTGCTCAGATGCACTATAATCTTTGTGTTGATTCCTTGCCTCTTTGTATTCTGCTATGGTTTTCCAACAATGTGGTAGGGGCACTCTCTTCAAAGTAAATCTTAGGGAAAAGGTCCTGTATGTGAAACAGCTTCTCCTTTTTACGGATTAAGGGCACCTGTAAGTTCAGCATGTTTCCATCTTCTGGTGTATGAACAGGATAGGAAGTAATTCCATGAATTTGTTGGCATCTGTTTCTTCCGGTTAGATCCACATGCTTTGTGTGAGTGATACTGTACTTGTGTAATTTATGTAGAATCATAGTATCAGCCAGGTTGGAAAAGACCTTCAAGATCATCAAGTCCAACTGCTCACCAGCACTGCCAAGGCCACCACTAAACCATGTCACTAAGGGCCTCCTCTACATGGTTTGTGAACTCTTCCAGGGATGGTGATTCCACCCTGTGAAGAAATTTTTTCTAATCTTCATCTTGGGAGAAGAGGGTCTCACATTCAAGTACGCAGTGAGTCATACCCAAATGAGAACAGATTTTTTCAGGGAAAAGTGATGCCCTCTTCCATTATTTTGTGGCGGTTTTGCACCCTGTTTTAACTGTCTTTAAAACATTTCTGGCACAAAGCTTATCTGCCAGCAATTTTCAGTCCTTGACCCTATTGTTTCTTTCTTAGATTTGCTGCAAGTTTTCTATGATTAGTATTCCCAGCCTCTGCCTGCTAAGACAAATTCCAGTGTTCCACAAGCTCCAGCATTAGCATTTTTTATAAAGATGTGGGACTCTGCAATAAACTTGTCCCTTCTGTCTTTTGGCAAATATTTATCCCAATTCTCTTCATAAAAATTCTGAGTCATCTCTAGTTCAGTGCTTACAAAAATTCCACTGGAAAAACACATACACAAACCAGGTAAACAACAAGAAGAAATCCTTCCAAAGAATTATAAGAAAGATGTTTATTCCTAAATAAAAATCAATTTATTTATGTATAACACAAATTAATTGTTAATAATTGTAATTATGTACTTAAGAGGAAAAAGCAACTAAATCATCTAACAGTTTTGAAATGTTTATTGTTACTGGGCTTTGCTAGTGTCCCTCTGATGTATTGGAAGGAAGCAATATACTTTTGCAATAGCTGGCATATGCTAATTGCTCTGGAATTTTTGTTTTAGTTTTATTATGCACTTAGACTTTGTCTAAATCAGGGATATAACCAAGGATTTTTCTCTTGCCTTCCTTGATTTGAAGTGCTTGGAAATCTACAGTGAGAAGTTGTACAGATCCTGCTGATTCACTCTGGCAAATGCTAGTAGTTAACTGCGTCCTGTCTGCAAGAGTGTGGGATGGTCTCAGCAGGATGCAAGCAAAATTAAATTAGGTATGGCCACGCTTAGATAAAGACACCTTTTGCTTCTATTTTAAACACAAGAAGAAGCACAACAAATATGAAGGCTTTTTATATTGAATGTGTTAAGGGCAGGTTCAGTAGTACACCTGTTGGTGGGACTCTTCATATCTAAATTAAAAGGAAAAAAACATTACTTAAGGATATCCGGATCCCATTGAAGACAATACTACTGCATCCATTAAAGTCAGTGTTATAGCCTTATGCTCAATAAGCATACCCATGCAGAGTTATGCATTTTCTGGTAATGATCATCAGAAAGGACATTATCTGCTAATTTGGTGGCTGGTAATATCATTGCAGTTGGCAGTAACTGCCATGGTGCTCTTCAAGAGCGGGTGTATAAGAAGCCAAATTGGAACATCAGATCTCTGTGTTCTTTCCCACTGGAGCTGGTGGTAGAGCTTTTAAATATTTATTATTCTTAATAGACACAAAAGTCTGAAGATGAGCTAGGTATTGGCCCAGATAGCAGATCACTGCATAGCAGCCCCTGCCCAGCTTCTCTGCATCATGTTTCTGTGCTGCACAGGCAGGAATTTTTAAATGAGATGTTTGCAATTCAGCATTGAGGCTCCACTGAGCTGCCAACCTGTTAAAAATATAATGGTAAGGAAGTGAAATTTCATGTGGCTGCTTGTGAATTCTGGGGTATAAATCAGTTTACATTTACAGTCTTGATGGAGTGCTCGACTTGTTGATCGGCAGGAAAGGAAAAAATATATGCCCCTCAAAATATCCATGCCATGCACTTAAGTTTAAAATTCTGTGTGTAGCTGTCCAGTGATGATTTCATCTTTATTGCAGGGAAACTAAGTGAAGTCATCTTACCCAGTTTAGCTATGGCTTTCCCACATGGGTCATGAAAACACCTCTACAGTAGCAGCTGTTTGAAGATATTATGTCTTTTCCCCACCCCAAAATGTTACAGAGGATTTACTGGATAGTTTTACTTGCTTCAGTAAATACCTGCTGCACTTAAGCCATAAGACACTAAAGAAATACTGCAGTAGAGCCCTTTTTGTATCACCAAGAATATAACTGCATTGTCAATTACTCCTGAAGCAGCGCTGGGGAGTTTATGGCAGGGTTGGGAATTGTACTAGAATCACTATTTTGGAATTAATTCATCTTTCAAATCCCAATAGAGAAGGATATGGAGCTGTTGGATCAAGTCCAGAAGATGGCCACAAAGATGACCAGAGGGCTGGAGCATTTCTGCAGTGGAAAAAGGGTGTGAGTTTGACTTGTTCAGTCTGGAGAAGAGAAGGCTCAGGGGAGACCTTAGAACAGCCTTCCTGCACCTAAAGGGGGCCTACAAGAAAGCTGGACAGGGACTTTTTACATGGGCGAATAGTGACAGGACAAAAAAGGAATGGCTTTAAACTGAAAGAGGGGAGATTTAGGTTAGATGTAAAGGAGAAGTTCTTCCCTGTGAGGGTGGTGAGGCCCAGGCTGCCCAGGGAAGCTGTGGCTGTCCCATCCCTGGCAGTGTTCAAGGCCAGGCTGCACAGGGCTTTGAGCAACCTGCTCTAGTGGAAGGTGTCCCTGCCCATAGCAGGGGGTTGGAAACAGATGATCTTTAAGGTCACTCCTAACCTAAACCATTCTATGATCCTATGATTTTCTTATACCAAAAAGTGATTACAATGTGTTGAACTCTTTTTTTTTTTTGTTACAAAGAGAAAAGAATTCATTTACAGAGGGATTACTGCTGATTTTCTAAGGAATTACTGCGTAGGTGTTGCAGTATATGATGTGATGCTACACAGCCAACAGTGGATTTTGAAATAGCTTTGATCCTTTCGCTGTATCTCTGGGACTGTAGAGAAGCATTTGCAGGATGATAGCACTCCTGTTCTTTGAAATAGCCTGATTTTTGAAATAGTTCAGAATGTATTTTCTTCCCAGCATGTATCAGAAGAGAGCTGCCTGTAACTCAGTGGTTAGCACATTCAGGAATGGCTGGGGAGATCTGCATTCCAGTCTATTCTGAATCACGTCCCTGTGTGAATGGCTACTGTGAAACCTTTTCCCTCTTCCTTTAGGTTCGCAAGAAAAGAAAGTATTATTTGGGGAAAAAATCGTTTAATTAAACCCGATTTTCCCTGTCAAAGTTGGGCCTTTCAGGCAGTTGCCATTTTTTTTTTTTCATAGAAGAAATTCCAGCCCATTCTAGCAACAAGAAATTAAAGGCTTTGCAAGTTGGTTTCATAGAGCCTGATAATTTGGTCTGTACTTTGAAACCCTGTCTCCTCAATTCATGTGAATATATACAGAGGAGCAGCCACATTCCAAAGCAAAATCCTGTAATAAAAGTATGTGTGGGAGGAGGTGGGTCATTTTCACTGGTCTTTTTTTCTCTTTTTATTTTGTTGTCACCCTTTTTTCTGCTATAGCAATGGTGCTGAGTGTTGATGCCATAGCACATTGAAAACATATTAGGGACATTAGCTTGAATTCAGTTTGTCTTCATTTCCTGTAGAAAAATGTTTTGTTACCTGTGAACACTTTCGTAACCTACTCCCAAAGTTACATCTTACTTATATATCTTTTCTATAGGTGTCATTTTATCATAATATTTACATTACATTTACATGTTTATCTAGCTTTCATCTTCTGTTTTCAGCTGCCACTTGTTAGTATTTCAGGTGCAAAAAGTCCCTTCAGGTTGGAATACCTCACTCTTGGGCCAAGGAAAAGCAGTGTCACAGCTTTCATACAAGTCTCAGTCATTCTTTTCTGGGATAGTCTGCCTCATCAGAAGCAGTGGGCTCTGCTGTTTCCATCTATCATTTCTTTTGTTTCCTTATTAAACAGCCTGTCTTTACCTAATAAATGGAAACATATCTACATTTCCATCATGGGTAATAGCCCTGATGTGGTCTATGTCACTGAAACGTGGCAGAATGAAATATCATCCTCCCCCCCCAGTTTTGACTGTATCATCAAGTTTGCATTATATCAGGTCATCCAGGAGCTATTGCAGTAATCCTTCATTCTTATTCTAGCTGTCCACTAGTGGCCTCTCATGTTTCATCAGGTGAAACATTGAAATAACAAGTTGTGTGTATTTATAGCCTCATTGCTGATTAAGTATAGTAGCTAGCTTATGAAGTGGCTGTTGGGAAATAGGAACTTCAATCAGAGCTCATTTTCCCCCATAGCTAGGATGACAAAGGAAATGAGATATTCCTAGAAGTGTTGTCCACGACTGGGTATAATAAGAAACAGAAGGTACAGCTATTTGACTGTATTAATTAGCTCTTCTTCAGATCTACACATCTGTCAACTGGTAACCGCAGCAGCTTCTTACTTTATTATTTCAAGAAGGTATCTTTAAGTAACATATTTTTTTATGTTTCATTTTTGTACTGACCCTTTGCATGGAGTGATATGTAGCAAATGACTTCTTATTAATCTATGAAATTGTAATTTATCCCTCCCCCCAACAAATAAATAACAAAAATAAATGGGAAAACCATCAGAACCTTTTCTACCAGTAAAGACAGTGCCCCATAGAAGGAAATTTTACTAGGTACCAGTCATCAGTCTGCACAAGATACCTGTCCCCTCCATTTGGAAGTTATTCACACATTGTCCTTTGGCCTTGTTTTCTCAGTTCTTTAGCTAAAAGTCCAGCTAAAATCAATGGATTCAGCAGATGCTAAAATGCCTTTGTGAATCCTTTGTCAGGGCCATCAGCTTACAGCAGCAGAAGGGCATCCATGTTAATGGATGTTAATACTGTGTCCCTTCTGATATTAGGGTGTGTTGTAACTGCAGGGAGGATTACCCAATTGCTGCCTCTCAATGAGAGGATTTGGAGTGAATTGCCCAGTGTATTCCTTTCTCTCTAGGAAGCTGGTGCGATGATGCCCCAGGGTGCTTCACAGGGGTTTCCTGGACAATCTGTCCACTCCTGCTCAAGGAGAAGGTGCTCACTTCCACCTCACAGTGAGAACATTCATAATGAGAACAATTGGCCATTGGAGTAATCTCCCCAGGGAAGTGGGAGATTCCACAGTGTTATATATTTTAATATTGAGCTGGACAGGGTGCTGGGGCATCTTGTCTAGACTGTCCTTTTTCCCAGAAAGTTTGGACCAGACGATCCTTGAGGTCCCTTCTAACCTGGTATTCTATGATTCTATGATCTGTTTTTTATTGCTTGCTGACATTAATATTACATCTCCTGCTTTTCTGATAAAAACTCAGGTTTCCCAAAAGCTATTCTTCTGAAGGCTATTTGTATCTTGCCAAGAAAAGTGCCTGACTGTGGAAGGCCATTTCCCACCAGAGGCTGTGACAGTGATCTCTGTAATCACTCCACAGTCTTGTTTCAGGCCTCAGTAAAGCATTAGTTGTCCTTGTTTATTTCTTTCCCCAGTTAGCATTTTCTGTTACAGCTTTACATTATCATGATGCCCATGGTAATTCTGGGCCTAAGATAGGAGTGGGTGGCTTTTCATTTTTCATCCCTGAAGAAATGCTCAGCATTGTTGGTGGGTGGCTCTGTGCCCTTCTCCAAGGGTCTCTTTTGGTTTAGGTACCTACTTCAGATGACAGTTTTCTCATTGTATGTCTCCTCAAGAGATTTTGAGGGAAGGCGTCTGATGTGGCTTTACCTCTGCATTTTCCTTCTGTTTGTGATGAGAAATAAGAAATGATCACCTCATTAGAAGAAAACATGAGGTCCTAATTTAATGTTTGGCACATGTTGTTCATTTAATTATTGCATGATTGCTGTGTGACAGCAGTGTAGGAGTAATACAGCTGCACATTACTGTTTCAGGTTCCCTTTTTTATGGTGTCTCAGAAACAGATCACCAGCCCCCTTCTCCATCCCTCCCTTTTGCTAGCAGGTTTAAAACCTGTCCTGCCCCAAAACGTGTAACATGGCCAGTCCACTGCAGATCTAAGAGTGCTTGCTTCAGTTTCCAGAGCTCTAGTAATAAACAGGCAGCCTCTTGATTTAGTTCTCAAGTTTTGAAACCTTTTGTTTCCCAGAAGCTTTTTAGTGCTCCTGTTAAATACAAAGTAAACCTGAGGGGACCTTGAACCCCTTTTTGAGAGTGTTATTTTAAGTATCAGTTACCTTGGCCCGCCTGACATTCCACTGCAGTTGAAACAGTTCTACAATCTTACTGCTCTAGCATATTGGCGTTATGTTTATTTTTAATATAGAAGATGCAAAACCTCTATATGTCATGGCATGAATAGTTTTCAAGGGCAGGCTTCTCTGTTGTTGGGCTTTCTTTTTCTGACCAACAAATACGATTTATTTCAGGTTGGAGCTCAGCAACCTGAAGATACAAAAGGCTGGGATGAACTTTCTGTTTCTGAGAACTGCTGAAGTATTGTAACAAATGCAAATGAAATTTCTGCTATAAAACATTGCTTAAATTACTGTAAATCCTCATTTGATTAACTGCTGTGCTACAGGTACATACTTTTCTGTAATTGAACCCCAAAATGTTAGAATTTTTGCCTTCTGAAATCAGTTGTTTATAGGCGATACCTCTTTTTTTAATGGAAGTAAAATTAGACCATTATCCCCAGTAATGAATAGGAGGCACTAGGGAAAGTGATGCCTTGTGTGTTTCCATGTTTGGTCAGGTTGTATAAGTATTTTTTTAGGAGAATAGTTGCCTAAAAGGTTGTAGGAGAAACATCTTATGAATAATAAGCACTTAAGTATATGGCAAGAGAAGAACAAAAGGAGATGAGTACAATCTGAAGGGGCAATAACGGTGAGAGGTTTACGTCAGTACTACAAGTTGAACTACATGTAAATGCAAAAGGACTAAAGTGAATGCTTACATCACCTCAAAGTGTCAAAATGTGTTTAGGGGGCCATATGTTTATTGACAGACTGAGCACAGGGTCTTCTTTTCTTACAATTTTGATGTGAAAGATGGTTTTTCATGTCCGCTTTTCCCAAATAGTGATATATTGATACTGAGCAGCTCATAGGATAGATTTTTTTAAATGTAATATATTTCATTAATAACAAGTACACCCCCTCTTTATTTTCAGTATGTACTCTTAGGCTGAGTCATGCCAATATGCTACTTAAACATAACTTCAGTGGAATCATCTTGTTCAACCAAGATGAGACAAATACTGTTTAATGAAGAGCAAACAAGGACAAGAAAGAAGAAATACCTCTGTATTAACAGGGTATTTTAACTGATATGTGGGGAATCTGCTGACATAGGTTGTGGTCTCAGTACAGAGGACAAAATGACTTTGTAGTAGTGAGGTTTCTGATGTTCATTGTTTCACTTGAATCAGTCATAAGCTGATTCACTGCACCTAGGGCAAAAGCAGATATAGTGAAGTTAAGGACTATGAACAGCCCAAAATGTAAGTTAAAAAAAAATGTATCCGGTCTGGAGCAACACCTCTAATTGTCTTTTGGCTAATCATGAGGAAAAAAAACCACCAACTTTCCCCTTTCTTTCATTTTTAAAAGACTAAGTATACATAGAATTTTTATTAAAATTCAATAACCGTGGTATCACCTTTCCTTTATCTTCTCAGCCAGGTTAATAAGCTTCTGTGCATATTGAGGAACAATAACACTCTCGTCTGGTCAAAACCACATTTTACATCTTCTGGGAGGAAGTAATCCTTGTGTATTTACTCCTGGTTGTACTGTCATTGAGAGCTTGCTGGTGTACTGAAGAAGCAAGTTTCCTAACTGATTGTTTAGAAGTAATTAATGATTCCAGAATTATTAGTCATGCATACACTAGTGTAAGAATATTAATATATTGTAACCACAATGCTCCCAATTCAGATTCAGTGGCAAAACAATACTGTAAATTAGTATAAAAGTTTCCTCTCTCAAAACAAAAATAATTTGTATTGGTAGAAGAGTCACTATATGTAACTCTAACCCAGGTACCGTTAATTGCCACAGTGTTGTCCAGGTGAGGTATCTTTTCACAGCCTGGCTTACAAAGAAATGGCAGTTGTAGGTCATAGTAGACATAATAGTCATTACAGTTCATTAAAAAACTACCTAATAAAGAGCTGAGATCCTTCCTGTTGAATCACAGAAGCATAAAATGGTTTGGGTTGGAAGAGACCTTAAAGATCATCTAGTTTCAACTCCCCTGCCACCTATTAGACTAGGTTGCTCAAAGCCCCATCAGACCTGTAGTTGAACACCGCCAGGGATGGGGCAGAGATAGCTTTACTGGGCAACCTGTGCCAGTGCCTCACCACCCTCACAGGGAAGAATCTTTTCCTTATACCTAATCTAAATCTCCTCTCTCTTTCCAAATGTGGAACAATGGCACTTGCAGTCTTCTGTGCAGGGGGAGGTAGTAAAGAGGAACCAAGAAGTGGTAAGAGTTTTCAGAAATAACTCCTGTATCAGCTTAAAACTGTCATTCTAGGAGGATCTTTAGGACTTTCACAGCCATTAAGGCAGAAAATGCCATCTTGTAACCCCTCCACACAGTTACTTGTGAAACAGTTTGATGGAACTAATAAACATCTGCTGGTCATTTAGACTGTAACGAACAGCTCCAACCATGGGCATTAAGAGTCATGTTCTCATGCATAATAGATGTTTGTCCTGCTGACCTCCTGTGGCCCACTACACAGAAAGAGGCTATGTCCAAAAGAAGGGCTTCTGCCCATCTCCTTTCTCCATATTCGCATGCATTGGTTCAGCTTAGACGTGGTTGCAACTCAATTCATATAATCAGCATGACTTGCTTCATTGTGCCTATTTAGATAAACAAAACACAGCTACAGAGTAGGAATTGCAGCAGCAAATGAAAAAAACATCTTATATGAATGTTGGACATTGCTAAGAAATTAAATCTGAAGACCTGATGACCTTGACTTCTGCTCCTAACAGACTTTTTTGGATCATATTGGGTAATGAAACTCTCTGTGTCTCTACTCCCATCTGCTAATGGGAATAAACTTTACTTTATCCTCCTGCTGTCTTATTTATTCAGGTTATAAACTCTGGAAACAAGACTGTCACCTAAAATAATGAGTGTGTGCACAACCCAGCTTGTAGGTGGATCCTCTAAGCCTTGGCGGCCACAGTCATAAAGGGATTTAAGTGATTTCAATGGGAAGTATACTTGTGGGTCTTTGTCCCAGGTAATACAAATACACAGGAGGTATCAGAATAAAATTGCAAAACTGTTTAAAGGATCATGTTAGAAAGAAAAAAGAGATGGCAGAAAGAAAAACAGCAAAATCTCCTGAAAGAATAAAGAATTTAAAATAACAATATGTAAGTTTTTAAGATATGTACATTAAAGATCAAAGAGACCATGTAGTAATTTACATTAAAGGTTAAAAGGCTAGTAAAATGATTTTGTTGATTTCTTAGCCTCTGTCTTTAGTGATGAAGAGCATGAAGATCTGTATTACTCTAGGATAAGAACATGATCTTCCAGAATATAAAGGGGGCTTACAGGAGGGCTGGAGTGAGGGACTTTTTACAAGGGGATGTAGAAATAGGAGAAAGAATAATGGCTTTAAACTGAAAGAGGTTAGATTTAGATTATATATAATGAAGAAAATATTTGCTACAAAGATGGCAAAGTACTAGAACAGGTTGCCCAGAGAAGGTGTGGCTGCCCCATCTCTGGCAGTGTTCAAGGCCAGGTTGGACAGGGCAGGGGGATTGGAACTAGATGATCTTTAAGGTCTCTTCCAACCCAAAACATCCTATGATTCTGTGCTCTAGGTCATGGAATACAAGTGGAGCATTGGTATGAGGAGTCTTTCTCCTGCTGCTGTTGTAGTATTAGAGTGAAACCTAAGTCCAGATCATCATGTGCAGAAATTAAGATCTTGCCAAGTGGATTGATTATGTAGAAAATCTCAGGCTTCAAATTTGAGCTTGATGCTGAAAAGAATGGTGAAAAAGATAGTAGAGAATGTGGAATTTCTCTTTTAAAGTTTTGTGTCGTTGATGTGACTGAACCAGCAATGGGCAGATCTACTCTGATAAAACAAAATTCCTCATAGCTAGAGAGGATCAGGCTGATCTTACCCTGTATACTTTTCAGTGTCTGTGGCATCAATATTGCTCTGAATGGGGAAATAGGAGAGAGCAAACACAACGGAAATACATTGCCAACTACTGTTTTCCTGTCTCACTGAATTGAGGAGGAGGGAATCAAATCTTTGACAGTACTTGTTTCTCATGCTTTGCTTTCATTCTACTCCTCACTTGCTTCTAGGTAGATGTTGTGGAAAAGGAAAACAGCTGGAGGGAGCCTAGGTGCATGGTCTTCATCTCTTCTGCTACTACAGCACTATTCACAGTTCATTGCTGCAGCTGAAACTCAGCTCATGCCCAGAAAGGAAGGAAGGAGAGGAGCTGTTTCACTTCCTTGGGTATAGACTCCAGTAAGTATAGACCAGCATGTGAGGCCTTTTGAATGTGAAGATGATCATGTTATTTCTTGTGGGCTTTGGTCCCTAGTGCTCTGGGGAGGACAGGGAGACAAGTCAGCTTGTGTGTGATAGTTTGACAGAGTTTAAATCAGAAACCTCAGGAGAGATGTACAGCCATTTTGCTGTCAGCCAAGATTCTGCGAATTGATTTCTGCCCCTCTTTGGTTCTTTCTAGCTGGGTATTAGCTGTTTTTACTTACTGCCACTGATCTCACCTTTTGGCTAAAGGGTGTTAATTTAAAAGGATTTCCTGACCATGATAAGGCATAAATTTAACTTCAAACACTGTCAGATAAAACTAGGAATACAGATCTCATCATCTTCCATGAGAATTTATATTTCTATTTGAATCCTACAAGTCCGTCTCCTTTCATCACTGCAAGGCTAAATCTGAATTTTTGTTTGCCTGTGTTTTCAAAACCAGTGTAAAACCAGACAAAGAAACAGCTGTTGTGCTGTAGTAGTATTGGAAACAAAAAGCTGTTCTCTCATTTCATTTAACACTGCTGATCAACAAAGAGGGAATTAAAGGTATTCTGGTTACTATTATTTATATCTCCCAAGAAATGTATTTAAATCAATGTTTTATTAAATAGTACTGAATGAGAAAAGAACCCCAAACCCAAACCAACAAGGGATTTTGGGGTTGTTCAACCATTCAGGGCTGGAAATCCTACTGAATCACTTCTGAAGTCAAACTGAAGGGTTGTAGAAGCAAACCCTACACAGAAAGCAAGCAAAGCAGCTCATTTCTCAGGTGGCAATTCAGCACTGAATAATAGCATTATGTTAAAAATACAAGTAGCAAATTTGCCACTGTACTATCTTCAATATCTACTTTCCTCTCCATGATTATGGCAGATATCCATGTAGGTCTCTTTCTGAACTATTGGGAACTTATTACTGTGCTGTACTGGTGTAGTGTGGCGAAGCTATGACTGACATGCACGGGGTCTCCTGCTTAATTACTTTCATAAGGTATGGTAGAAAATGTCACATTTGCAGATAAAAGGTGAGCATTCCTATCCATACAGGCAGAACCGGTTTTCTTCCTCCACATATATATCACAGTTCCTTGGGAAACTGTCCTTTATTGATGTAACTGAAAATAGCCTCCCTAAACCTTTCAGTCAGAATGATCTGATGTCAGATATACAAAAGTTATGGTACCTTAATTATAAGCTTTATTTAGATTTTGGATGTATGAATTCAAATATGTCCTTTGCAAATCCTAGCAATTTTGGTGTAATTGGGAGAGATTACATGCAATTTCATTGTCACTGAAACTAACATGCACAAGCCTGTGAAGCACAGACAAGACAGCATTCTGTTCTGTAGGAATAATAACCCACTGTCTGAAATAGATGTAAGATTCCTGTGATATGTTGGGCTGTCCAGTGATGCCTCAGACAACATCAGTTTATCATGTGCGACAGAGGTTCAAAATCTTCCCCACTTCATTTCGTTCCATTTCTGATTGTATCAGGTAAGGTTTTTGTAGCAGCAGGTCTACAGGGGTAGCTTCTCCGAGGAGGTGCTAGAAGCTTCTCCCATGCCAGCTGGCTTCAAGGCTTTGCTGGCCATTGCTGGCCAAGGTGAAGCACATCTGTGGTAGTTGCAGCACCTCTGTGATAGCCTATTTATGAAGGGGAAAGTGTTACTGCACAGGAGTAATTGCAGCCAGAGAGGGGAGTGAGAATATGTGAGAAACAGCTCTGCAGACACCCAGGTCAGTGCAGAAGGAGGGCAGCGGGTGCTGCAGGCTCTAGAGCAGAGATTCCTCTGCAGCCCATGGTGTAGACCTTGGTGAGGTAGGTTGTCCCCATTCAGCCCATGACAGTCCAGGGTGGAGCAGATATCCACCTGCATACTGGGGAGGACCCCATGATGGAGCACGGGGATGCCCGGAGGAGGCTGTGACCCTGTGGGAAGCCTGCGCTGGAGGAGGCTCCTAACAGGACCTATGGTCCCATGGAGGGAGGAGCCTTCACTGGGGCAGGTTTGCTGCAGGACTTGTGTCATCACAGGGGACCCACACTGGAGCAGTCTGCTCCTGAAGGACTGCACCCCAAAGTGCCAAAGGAGATCATAGAATCATAGAATAGTTAAGGTTGGAAAGGACCTTAAGATCATCAAGTTCCAATCCCCCTGCCATGGGCAGGGACACCTCGCTCTAGACCATATCACACAAGGCCTCGTCCAACCTGGCCTTGAACACTGCCAGGGATGAAGCATTCACAACCTCCCTGGACAACCTATTCCAGTGCCTCACCACCCTAACAGGAAAGAATTTCCTCCTTATATCCAATCTAAACTTCCCTTGTTTAAGTTTTAACCCATTACCCCTTGTCCTTCATTCCAAAATATTGTAACATATAAAATGCACTTTTGTGTCTTCTGGTTTGCTCTGGTATTCTGCATAATTTTCTTGGACACAAATCTTTAGAATGTCATAATGTACTTTTTTGTGTGTGTGTGTGCAATGTTATATGCAAAAATATCTGAAAGTGATGCTGAAAATAGATATTACAAGGGAATGTTGCTGGAGTTCTTTTCCACCTGAGTAGAAGCACTTATTTGGTGAGACAAATGTAAGAATGGGACAGTCCAGTTTTGGTGTGGTAATAGGACTGAAACGTGATTCTTTTTCAATACAAATATGTCACTAGTTGAAGAATGCAAGACAAAATGACTTCACTTACCCATAGCTCAGGCTTCCCATTCTCCAAAAATCTTCCAAGACCAATCTGGTAGAGAGGGTATTTCTTTTAGTGACTCCAAAGCAAGCGCTACTGGGTTCCTTTAAAGCCATCAGTGGGTGGATCTGGGATTCTGCCTCACTGGATCCCTCTACCAGTTCAGTGCTTCGCTGCCTATTCAGATTCAAAGTGTAACTTTTAGTGATGCTTAATCCCCACAGTCAATAAAGGAACTTCTCCAGGTCTGTCCTTAGAAGTATATGCTTGTATGAAATACTTCAGTGGTTATAACTGTGTGGGAAAACTGACATTACTGTCCCTGTAAATCTAAACGAACTCATTTTCTAAATGTTTCATGCTGACATTGAATGTGTGTATAGTTTGAAAGACATTTTGGTGCAAATTCACAAGTTTATTTGATGTAGACTCAAATCCGCTTGAAAAGTTGATGGCGCTTATAGAAGAAATTGTCATCTCCACTAATTTTAAGTAAGTTCCTTATTTTCCTTTAAAATGTTCAAAAGGTGCTATCTTCTGAACTCTAACAGTTTTTACCTTTATTAAATTCTGTAAGAATATGTAAAAGGGGATTTATTCAGACTACTTCCAATGAGTCTCTAGTTTATGGTAAAACCTAGAATGATATAAATTGAGCTTCATCCACATTCTAAATGCTGTGAGCAATTGCTTTTCCATATTGCAAAACATGCTGTCAAGACTGAAGAGGCTGCAGCAAAGAACCGTATAAGTGCTTAGGACTGTGAGGATATGAGTTATGAAGACAGATTAGACAGACCTAGCTACAGGCCATAGTATATTAGACAGCACAGATAAATTGAGGCTAAGAGGTCATCTCACAGTGGGATGAAATATACTGAAGGAATACTATAGATTGATATCTCTCTGTTGTTTAAGACTAGTTGCTTCAAAAATGTGAGGTCACACATACCATAAAGTTGACAAGTAGACTTGGAAACTAGTAGACAGGCCATTGAAGTGGAAGATTTGTGTTCAAATAAGGGGAGACTATGTAGCAAACTATGCATCAGTTTCAATAGGAATTTGGATTAAACAATCTGAAAAAGAGAAAGAGAAACATGGTTTCGGGTGAAGATAGCTGAAAGGAATGGAACAAAAATTACCTAGATATAAACAGAACCCCTCTTTTATATTTACTTTCCCAATAATAGAGATCTCCCTTTCACCTTGCCTGGCAGTACTTGTACAGTTTCTGGTTAATTGTTTAATCAATTTAGATGTGTTTTCTGCTGTTAAAGCTTAGGGCTCCTGTAAGGTATGTAGCATAACTCAAAAGGATTGTGGGTTACAAATTAAGTATTTTTATTTTTAATTTACTAGTATGCAGTAGTAGCATGTACAAACACCTTACACACAAATTAAACTGTACCCTTTATCTGTCTACTAAGGTTAGCTTAGGTATCTGCAAGTAGAAGACTTCATCTTCCCCATTTGGTGTGTTATGGAATTTAAAATTATAGCAATTTGTAGAAAATTATATTACAATATTTTTTCTATATCCCACTAACACTCTTGAAATGAGCATTGAATCTTAACCTCCTGCTGTACCGATTTCTATGTGGTTTCAAAACGTTTCATCTCATCAGTAGTACTCATGGTGCTGAGCTAAAAGGTAGCTGCTCCTTGCCAATACAGTACAATTTCCTTTCTTGAAAGGTGTACAGCCATAGGAATGGCTTTTGCTGTTTCTGTGACCGCACTCTGCATTAGCAGGGTAAGACATAACCTTGGAGTTATGTCTTACATGGTTCTTACCTCCTAGTATGGAAGCTGGGAGGTGCCAGCAAGAGGTGTACTTCAGTTTCTCCGCTCCTAGTGTGGTGGGTTATAATGCCTTACCCAGTAGATGGATGCCCACCCAGCTGCTCACTCATTCCTCCTGCTCAACAGGAGAGAGGGAAAAAATGAGCTGAAAACACTCATGGGTGGACATAAAGACAGAGATTGCTTGCCAGTTACTATCATGGCCAAAACAGACTTGACCTGAGAAAAATTAATTTGATTTACTGGCAATTACAACAGACAAGGGGAGTGAGAAACAAATACAAAACTGAAAACATAACCTACTCCCTCCCCACCATTTTCCAGGCTCAGTTTCACTTCTTTGTTCTCAATTTCTCTACCTCTTTTTCCTCCCCACCCTGAATAGTGCAGGAGGCTGGGGAACAAGGGTTACGGTCAATCTATAGCCTTGGTACCTGCAGGGCTGTATGTCTCACTAGTTTTCCTGACTTGTCACACTGCTATGCAGCATTTTTCCCTTTCTTAAGCACTTTTTCCAGAGTTGCTACCATCTGCAGGGCTCAGCTGTGCCCTGCAGTGGGTCCGTTGGAGCCATCTGGGACCTGCCATACCCAACATGGGACAGCCCCAGTCATTTCTCACATAGGCCACCCTTGCCAGCGCCAGGGGATCTGCACTCAGTACCTTGAGATATATTACATATATTAGTCTTTCCACAGTATCACTGAAAGAAAAGAATGGCCCATCTGTTTCCAGTCTGATGTAATCCAAAGGTTCAACAGCATTTTTGTTTCCTGGATGTGCTACCTGATAATGTACACGTAGTTGTGTTCCCACTGCCTTCATTTTTGTCAAGCAATCTTCAGATGTATTTTTGACAATTTCAACTTCTTCTTTTATGCAGTCTATTTTCTAAGACAGTCTTGTACTTCCTTTAGCATTCAACCATAGTTGAAACTTGGATGTAAATTAACCTAAAAATAAACCCTTTTCTCTGTCAAAACATTCTTTTAAAAAGTTAAATGATTCTTAAAGACTTCAGTTTTGAATACTCATTAAAGAAAACATTGCTTCTACTTTTCTCATTTCATTAGAGAGGTGACCCTCGTCGATCTGTCTTTTTAAAAAAAGATTAGTTGCTTAAGCACTGCCAGATATCTAATTAAGTTCCCAATTATTATAAATATTCTATCCTCAGATGGCTTCTTATATTAGTAAATAGTTCTCACAAGGTCATTGGTTCCACCTGGCATATAAACTTTTCCCTGTTTTTTGAAGCAGTAATAGGAAATGGAAGTATTACACCGCGCTCTTGCACTTAGATTGAAAATATAAAATCCATTTAAGTACCTTAAATAAAGCCATATTGATCACACTGCACATGTGATCATCTGAACAATATGATTGCACTGGAGAATAATTCTGCTGACTGTTTACCTAAGACAAATTATTACAGCTGTCCGAAAATATGCCCATAAAGGAAACTATGTTTCCCACCTTTAAGAATGCAAAACTCAGGATACAGTACCAAAAAAGTAGAATCTTTCATACTGATGTTATAAAGTCAAAGTTTGCCACCGTCCTTGTAATGCAACCTTCTTATCCTATCATATTCCATTAAGATGCTTTACCTGTGTTTTTCCAAGAAGCATTTCATTTCTTTTGGCTAAGCTTGGAGTGCAAAGCACAGCAGCTGTGGTCCAAAGATAGTAGAATTACAGGTTTATGTTTTGCAAATATGGAAAAAGAAGTTCAGCCAAAGATATTTCTTTCCATTACTTTAGAACTTGCTACTCTAGTAACAGGAACAGCCACACAGTTTCTATTCTGTTTTTTTTTTTCTTTTCCCTAGGATATGTAAATACTGAACCAAATATAGAGGCTCTCTCCACATGCCCAGCATTCTCCTCATGTATATATCCTCTAATATGAATATCAGTTCCATTGTTCATCTCTTGGCACTATATTAACATTAATACTTGCATTTCCACTTGCATTTGCAACACCTTCATCTCAATGGCCAATCGTGTCTGCAGAGTAGCCTTTTTCCTGCCAAAAGTTGTAAATGAAGCAATCTCTGCTCCAAAAAAGTAATTTTTTTTTTCTGTTTCTGCAAGTTTATTCTCTTTTGCTTGTATATAGGATGTGATTTGAGACCAAAAAAAGAATATGTAAGGACGATAGAGCTAGAAATAAATCATTAAAGCATTTGAGCAAATATGAAAAATATACCTTGGGGAGTACCTCTTTTGAACATCAAGCTTTTTAACAGGGGAGAGGGAGTGAGAAATGCTGAAAATTTGTTTAGGAAAAATTCTGCAAAGACAGCTTTCCAAACTCTTCTTGTGTGACTGTGACAAATGGTAAGCTTTTTGCTCTATTGCAATATGGAAATTTGCAACTGCATCGACATACATCTAGGGAAAATTACATACTGCATCATCCATACATGTCCACTATCAGTTCCTCAGATTGGTTGATATTTAGAGTTTTAAATGATGTCTGAATTTTTGAAGAAGACGTGACTCAAGCATATAGGTTATGTATGAAGTAGAATTCTCAAACTGTTGTTTTCTCAAATGTGTACATTTAGTATAAAAGGAAGGAGCCAAAATTCTCCAGCTTGGCTGCCTAAGAGCATGCTGTGATTTCCAAAACTGTCTAATTTCAGCCCAGCTTTCTATGGTTCCCACTGAGTCTGAAGATTTCTCTTCACTGCACTGGGATTTCTCTTCACTTTCCACCAGTGTTTTTCAAATTTGAATGTATTTTGTGTGAGGACGGGGAAAGAGAGGACTGGTGAATCCACAGGCGGCATTACTTCCTACATGTAGAGAGTGAACTTTCTTGAGAGCTGGATGCCTCTGTGGCATTGAAAGGAAGGACTGAGCTTCAGGAGGTATACTGTTGTGCCAGGAGAGCTGGATAGTACTCCCTCCTTGGCCATACTAATGTGGGTGAAGATGAGGAGGATCTGTCTGAGTGCTGTGGCTCAGATAATCTCCTGCTCCCTATCTGGGATGTGAAGGCTCCTTCCATTCTATAAAACACCAGCTTTCTCCTTTCCAGATATTTATTTACACTCAAGCACATTGTACTGTCTCTGAGCTCTTTAGAAGACTCTGTCAGGAGAGAAAAGTACTCCAGACCTTCCCACTAATTGAGATCGAGTGAGTGTCTATGGCTTGACTAGCATTTTGAGGTGCTTAATGGCCAAGAAGAGAACTTGTGGTAATGGATCCCAAGCTAGGCATACATTTTTCAGCCGAATACAGTCTATGGAATGAAATCAAGCCTCTGTGTGAAAACTGATGATTTTTCCCTGAAGTGACAAACTTAAATGAAATACATCTGAGCAATGATGAGAGCTGTGACTGAAAATGTTGCTCAATACCTTAAAATATAGGTCTTCTGTGCAACAGATGACGTGCTGCATGTTGTTTCCCCTATGAATTATGCAATTACATGCATATTGAAGCTCTTCCTGTAGCCTCCTCTGTAATTCTTGACTTTCTTCCAGTCAAGAGCCCGAGTCTCCTTTAAGTCAGAATAACTTGTTTAAATGGAAAAAAGAGTACATTTGTTTTGAACATGAGCATAATTTTGGTTGATCCCTGGTAAAATATTGTGGTTAACCCCCCCCCCAAACAACAACAAACCAACCACAAGCAGCAAAGCACCTACGTTACAGTTTCCTTTGCAAAGCCTAGGGAGCCCCTGGCTGGAAGGCAGAATTTAGGATCCTGGTTTATAAATTGCTATATCTAAGACAATAATACTTCATCCTCTGCTATCACATAGCAGAGACAAATCTGATAATGCAGCTGAAAATCTCCTTTCTGCAGCTTAAAATGAGTGAAAAGCAGAGATAAATTGGAATCCCAAAATCATTCTTAGTGGCAATACAAGCTAGACAAGAACCTCCTACTAAAGTGAATATGATTTCATCTTGATTTCAAATGCTCCTAAATTTGCCATTTCTAGAAAAATTAAACAACAGGTTTCACCTAAAGCTATTTTTAGGTCTACAGGTGTATTTTGGTGATGGTGGCGACTGCTGATACATCAAAGGTAATTTTTGATGGAGAGATATTGGAGGAGAGCACGAAGTTGTATATATTATCACATTTGATGATGAGCAGCTGTAAGCAGAATCTAACATAAATTAGATGTGTATCACATTTTTCTGCACCCTGGGGAAGCGCAGAACAAAGTCATGCAGTGATTACACTTCCACCAGCATGCCATTAACAACTCCAGATGGCAGCACTTTAACTGCAAACATTTCCAGGTGTAATGAGAAGTCTAAAAATAACTAAATAGCAAGGCATGACCCAGTGACAGTCTAATTTGTAAAAGGAATGAAGAGGCAACAGGACTGTTTAGGTGTGTGATAAAAATGGCTTAAGCCATGAACAAATTCATGTAAATATAATCTTTTCTTAAGGAAAGACACGTGCTCAATCTGTCTTTCTATGTAATTGATAATGAAAATGAAAAGTGTGTGTTCATTCATGTGCTAGCTTATATGTATAAACTTCTAGGAAACCATGAAGTACCTCTCAAAAGAAGATGAACTTTCTTCATTTAAGACATGCTGTCAACCTGATAGAAAAACAAAGGAATTTTTGTGTGTACCTTTCAGCAGACTTGTTCTCTGCTTGATTGGTTATTTATTTTAAGGAAAGAAACTGGAATTTCAATATATGCATGAAGCAAGGATATTATCCTTGTTTTGCTTAGTGTCCACATAGTGCCTTTGGAATAATTATTATTCATTTAAGACTGAATTTTACAAGATTATTTTATCTACTCTGGCATTTAAGTGCCAATAATACTGTACCTATGAGCATGAAGTGGATAGACTGCTATTGGTTTTACATAAAAGTAGTTTTTTCTGTTAAATACATTTTACATCATGTTCAGAAAAGTTACCAAGCCTAGAACAGAGGTGAGGGTGCAGAGTGCTACCAGTGCAGAACTGAATGATAGATGTAAAACTCTTTCAGTGAGAAACTGTTACCATTTATATGAAGTTTGGGTAAATCAACCAGGAGTAACTGCTTCCCAGCTGTCCTTCACCAGTGGATGTGGCTGTATGGTGAAGAGCTCCTTTTGAGGAAGAGGTAGTATCTTGAAAACAATCCTATTTTCTCTAATAGTCTGTAAGTTTTCAATCTATTTTCTCACTTACATAAACCCATACAGACTCAGATGGACAGATTTCTTTTTACTGCAGCTGATGAAACTTGGGTATCTTTAAATTGTCAGTGGTGACTTGAGTAGTATATTTCAGTTCAGAACTGTTCGTTGTCTACAAGGAACATACTTGCACATTATAATGGAAATAATCTTGAATGTCTCTGGGAACAAACACAGGGAGAAGTTATCATTATTGCAGGAACACTGAAGGTGGTTCAGACGAGCCTGCTGAAACTACAGCTAGTTCCTGAACTGTGTATTGTCAGTTGCCCCCAGTATTTTCCCAAAAGCTGTGCTGCAGTCCTGTGTCTTGTGAATTTTTCCTTCATGATTTTGCTTACATTGCCTCCTGCTGTTGCTATAATCCCTTCCTCTAGCACATGTCCTAGAAGGAGGGTCACTCCTCTTCCCTTTCTCAGGACTAGACCTAAAGGATGTAATTTCCCTCCCCAGGCTGAAGGGATCAGTTCCTCCTGTTCCCTTCCTACCACTCTTGTCACCCCTTGAACTAGATGACAGGAAGGACAGCATGTTTATGATAAAATTACCAATATGTCTCATGGTCAGCATCTCCATGTTGGCTGAGAGAAGGAAGAGAAACGTGTCTATAAACAACCTGAGGTGTGTGAGATTAACCTTAGGGGACAATGGGGAGCAGTCATTGTAAAACATTCAAAAGATGAGGTTAGCAGTTCCCCTTCCTTGTTCATCTCTAGATCACAGCTTTCAAAATAGGCAGGCAGAAAGCATGTCATTCATGTTACCACCACTCCAAAAAGAATTAAAAAAAAACTCATTAAAAAGGTGGGTTTCTGTCTTGAACACTCCATGGTAGGCAAGTGTCTTTTTCTGCTGATAAAAACACCTTACACAAAAAACCCAGTCTTGCAAGGCCTATACATCCTCGACCTGGGGCATGAGGATGTCATGAGCTCTCATTCATTTCTGTGCAAAATTAGGAAAACCTTGCTAAATTATGCAAAGTTTTGGGCTTATGAGGCTTATGGTTCAGACTCAAAAGATAAATCAGGCAAATGCCAACACTTTGGTTGCTTATCCAAATTAGCCCTCATACCTTCTGAAATTTGTTCATGGCCCATTTTCCCAAGAAAGAAAGAGAAGTTAGTGAGAAACTTACTTATATTAATCTCACTTGAAGCTTGACATATTTGGATAGTCAATATAATTTTAAAGATGCAATGGTTCAAGCATGCTGTTGTAATAGGGAAATATTTATATATAATATCATTAGATTAAGGAATTTATTATTCAAATATGTTCTGCCTTTTGTGATGTAATAATTTTTTTAATATCCCAAAGCAAAATCAAAAGTGATTAATTTTAAGGGTTCATTCTAGGAATGAATGTTCCAGTACCAGAAAACATTATTTGAGATTTATTTGTTGGAAAGAACTTGTATCTTTACTGGATATTGGATATCTTCATCTCTGCAGAGATATTTCTATTTGGAGTTCCAGCCATGCCTGCCTTCCCTTTCAAAGTCACAAGCCTAAATATAGGAAGATGTTTATCATTTTCCATTTAGAAATTAGTATTCCAGTCCCTCTGCAATGCATATAAAATGATCGTTATGCTGGAGTTTCACTAAAGTAGAAACGATTGTACCGAGGGAAAAATTTCTCTCAATCAGGTTTGAAGTGCATGCCACAGGGATAGGGGTGTCATTGTCATCTTCCTTTCTTAGACACAGTCACTCTTCTTATATCAACACCAATTATGAGAAAAGGTTCAAAGCTTGCCTGAGAGTTTGTTCATATTCAAGCCTGCTGAGAAAAACCTGTTCCTTTCCCTCAGCAGACTCTCTTCTCACACTAGAACTCCCTTTCTTTTTCAAATCTATGTAAAATATACAGAAATAATCCCTTTTTGGCCAAGGACTTGGCAAAGACACAAGTTCTGATTAGTTCTGAATGTATTTTTGAGGTATCCCTCTGAAAATAGCTTTCTGTGTCTTTTCAATTAAGCTGTAGACTCTGGAGATTGTGCACTGCCATGCAAAATTTTGGATGGGTAACAACCAGTTACTTGTGCACTTAATGTTCATGAGAATCTGGGGAAAGGCTCTTACATGAGATAACTTATCTCTAGAAAACATGGGAGTGGATTAAAAATTTGCTCTGAGTATCTGAGTAAGAACTAACATTGCTGGGACTACCTTAACCTTGAATCTTCCATCCTCACTGATAAAAGTGGTTAGGAGTATGTCTGCATTTACGGCTGCTTTGATTCAGCTCACTTAAATTTATGAATTATAATGCGCAGCAGGTTACATTGAAGGGAAATCAGTCAGACTGTCAACACAGGCATGTGTTTTCTGGCTGTACAATGGTAATCTGTTTCTGCAGGAAACCAAGCTTGTTTCTGTCACAGCACGAGTAGCCTCAATCAATAGATTTGTTTCTTGATGACTTCAGTTAATCTCAGATTTTTTTCCATGCTACTTCACCCTGAATTCAGCCTCTTAGGAAATTCCCAGTAACCTTCTGGGATAAGGGCTAGCCCACATTAATTAACAGCTGCCTAATTTTGTGCAGGTAGTTGCACATTGCTGTGAAACTGTGTGTCTGGGAACCTTCCTGGGAACCTCAGAAGGAGAGAAGTCTGAAAAACTATTGTGGCGCACTGCTGTGTTATAGTTCGGCGAAAGTATATGAAAAGTTGGGGACTTACTTTTTTGTTTTTGCAAAATTCACTCAGACCTTTAGCAATCAGAAAGAGTTCTTAAAATAGTCATTTTCTTACTTTCTAGTTCGGTAGCTCTAATATAACATGAGTGTAACTGTCCTGAGTTCAGCCTTAAACCATGACAGTAACAAACCAAACCAAACTGAAAAAGTGCTATCCTCCTCCACTTCTGAATTCTGTGCTGGTATCAATCTACATTATTCTACAGCTCTAGTGTTTGGCAGAATTACAAAGTGACACACCTACCTGCAAAATGTGCCCACAGTTTTATAGTTTCATCTATTTTAGGAAAAAAAAACTCACCCCAAAAAAACCAAACAAAACCCAAAATCAAACCAACATTCTAACCCTGAATGCTCTGAATTTCCATTAGGTTTACAAGAAAAACATATTAGTTACTAGAGGGTTGAGAGGAAGAGTGAATTGACAGGGAAACCAAGTTAATAAGTAAACTTTGCAAACCTGAAGAGGCCAAGCCAAAGCCAGAACTGAACCTGTGCCAGGGAGCATGTACTACAGATGGGTGTTACCTGGCAGTGAAGTTTGGATTTTGTAAAGGACCATGTGTGGGAAAGCTTGAAAATCTTGAGTTTAGACTTGCATGTAGAAAGGACAAACTGTTTTCTTTCAAGCTCACAGACCTTGAGGAGAGGTACAAGATGGATAAAAGAGACTCTCTGGATCAGAAGGGTAGCAATTAACTTCAGACAGATTAGGGTCCAAAATACAGAAGTAATTTTGAAAAGCTCAACAAATCAGAAGATAATTATCCCTAAAGGAACATGGCTCGTTATAATGCTAAAAGTCCCACCCCCTGAGATAAAAGACCCTAAACTCATCGGACGTTTATAGTGAACTACACATACTGTGCCTTTAAACAGAAGCAAGAGACTGTGAGAGCCAATGACTATAGATACAGACTGTTACATGTACAGAAAACACTGATTTTCACTGTTTGAAATGGATAAAGTGCTTAGCTGGCAGACTGAGGGTATGCTAGCTCTGTGGAGTCACCACCTAGCACCCATCTCTGCACAGACATGAAATAAATATTTTGATTGTGTGTTAATCGTCTCTCTGCACACCAGGTGAAGAACCCTGATGTTGGGACAACATAGGGACCCATCCCTGGCAGTGTTCAGGGCCAGGTTGTATGGGGCTTTGAGCAAACTGGTCTAGTGAAAAATGTCCCTGCAGATGGGAAAGGAGTTGGACTAGATGAGCTTCAAAAGTCCCTTCCAAACAAACCATTCTGTGATTCTCTGGTTCTATGGTTTTGGTTATGGAGCTGGGCTTTGCTGCTGTGGTGCCAGGAAAAGGATATTCCTGGAGGTCCTAGGGGTGCTGCTCCTAAAGTCTCCTCTGCCTTTCTGCCCACCCTTCCCCAGCAATAGCTGCTTTCCTATGCGTGTCTTCCTTATACTCAACAGCCAGCCCATAAGGTCGTGTGTTTTGCTGGCTGTAGCAATCTGCTGCCTCAGATACATTAGACACTAGAAACATTTTCCTCGTGACTGAAGCTGGCCCTGTCATCAGCACAGTAGTTAGAAAGGAAGTCTGTGCAAAAGAGAAAACATTAAATCAGCGTTGCTCAATGCCAGCACAAATGCAAGCAATATAGAAACTAAGGCCAGTGCTCTTCCTCCATGTGTCCAGTGGTTGCTTTTTCATTCCTTACATATTTACTTCCACTGGGTTTTGGTTTCAGCCTGATGTTCCTCCCTTTAAACTGCTGTGTTGCCTAGGGATTTCAGTTTATCATTGTTTTGTGTGAATAAATCCATCTGAGAGCCACCACCTGTCAGGACATCTTCAAGGGCAGGACTTCTCTTTCTAGGGTGGTCATTAAAGACTCCAAGATTTCTCTGTCAGGTTCTGCCTTGCATTTCTGGTGATCTGGCCATTGAGAAAAAAACAAAAGGAGAACTTGTCCATGGTATCTGCTAAGCAGTGCACCTCTCTATTGAGATGTTTCTAGGGGTGTGTTTGTTTTGTCACAGTTTGTGCCTTCACAGAGCAATGGCACAAATGAATGGTGCTTAAAGGTAACCAGATTGGATTGAAATGGAGTTACTGAGCTATCAAAAGCAGTAAAATGACATTGATTAAATTAACTTGAAGTGGGCTCTGTGCTGATGATGCAATGCCAGCTTCAGCTTCCAAGGTAGCCTAAATGTAGCTGCATGGCACTGCAGCGTGGCATGTATGCTCGGTTGTAGACACTACCAGAAGGAGTGGCCTATCAAGGCGGGGACCCACAGCCCTGCAGGGAGGTGGTCAGTGGCAGTGGGTCAAGAGTCTGCAGTACCTGCAGCATCAGATCCATTGAAAGTGCATGAGGTTTCCCAGGTTAAGAAATACTACAGTTGGCACGACTAGCAGTAGAAAGTGTATTTTCAACTTCTGTATTACTATGGTTGTATGACCGTTGTGATCAGTGAGGTTTATGATGAGATTTACAACTTCTCACAGTGTGAGAATGGGCAATGCATGGTTTCTAGGTGTCAGAGAAGAGGTGTGAACCAAGCTGTATGCTTGGCAATATTTTACTTCAGTGAGAAGACAGGTAAACTAAAAACAAAAAGAAAAAAACAGTTGCCCATAGAATTCAAGAATCACAGAATGGTTTGGGATGGAAAGCACCGTAAGATCATCTAATTCCAATCCCATGCTATGATATATTGTTTATTTTAGTGGATGACATGTTATGAAAAGGTATGCCAGCAATTGGTGGCTTACATAATTCAAGGTGCTTGTAAAGCTTACAGGAAATGCTTGCTTTGAAACTATAACTGGTCACATTCCCTATTCAGAATATTTTGTGTGATGAATTTTGGCATTTTCTTCTAACACATTATCTCCAAATTATAGTTTTTTCATCATTCAATCAGGACCATATTAATGTCTGTGCAGAATTATATTTATGATTATAAATAATATAATAATATTGTTTATATATATGATAAACATATATATATGTTTATATACGGTGTTCCTCTGGCTTTAGAAAGAGCTAGTTGATGAAACGTATACAGTTCCCGTTTGCTCTGAAACGTCATTTCACTGGTACATTTAAGGCCCTTGTTTGGTCACTTGCATTATTTCCTTCACTGTGAGTGAGAATTTGTGTGTGCACGTGCCTTGAAATCACTTTGAGTAATTCAAATTCTGGCAGAGAACAGCCTCTGCATCAACGATAATGCACAGCTTGTCCAAGCTCTTAAGGACTGCAGGGCTATAGATAAGTAAATTCAATAAAATGAAACTCTCAGCACTGCCTCCTTCAAATAATGGAATCACCACTCAGCTTCCAAAGTTTGACACTTCTAGTTTTTCAGGACTTTGTTGAATTATATTCCCCAATTCTGCGGCAAGAATCTCATAAGAGAGAACCTGTGTCCCCGACCACTTGCTGACCCCAAGGGGTGTGAGTCAGGTCTGTCCAGTGCCCAGCAGCAGGAAGACTCTGAGGAATATTTTAGGAAGTATAGGAACTGGGGAACAGTAGCAATACCAAAAGAGCAGAAGCTCCCGCAAAATGCAGATTTAAATGCATAAATGTAGTTGAGCTTATGTTTGGCTTCCTAACCTCATTCCTGTACAATAACAAAAGGCCTAGATGGCAAAATAATCTTGAAATCAGAACTGTGGGTAAGAAGTGGAGCAGATGAAGTCTGTGAGAAAGAAAGGTGCGGTAGCCGGTGGGTAGCCTTAAATGTACGTTGTAAGTATTATAAAATTTTCTTCAAAATATAGATAAATAAATAAGTAAGTAAATAAGTAAATAAATAAATAAATAAAAATAAATGTGTTGCCACTGATTGATTTACTCCTGAGACTTCTTGGGTTTACTTTGTGATCTCTCCTCTACTGCTTACACACACAGCCTGAAGCTTTTGGTATTTTACCTCATGGTCATGTTTAGAAGATGCTCCATCAAAACAAGATTTTATTATTTTCAAAAGTTTATGAAGCAAAGAATTGGAATAGTTTGAAACAGACAAAATATTCTAACATCACTCAGTTCAGTTATAAACCTGGAATATGTAAAGTAATAATAGGACATTGACCTTTACCACTTGAAAGAGCATCTACTATGCAAATCTGATTTTCTACGGGAGACAAAATTTTAAAACCAAATAAATATACCTCTGAGACCTCCTCGGGCAAAATTCAAATAACCTCCGAGAATATAATTGTAGCTGAAGCCACTGAATGCCAATCAATAGAAGATAATCACTGGCCATCTTAAAATTGCATTATTTACAGCAATTGTTTGAGGAAATGTCAGCAAGTAACTTTGCTGTTTCATTCTCATATATGTGTAACTAAATGTTTTGCTCCTATTTGTTTGCTGTTGCTGTTTGAAAGAATTTCTGCAGCTTCATATCAATTTATTTGCTGTTGGAGTTTAAGAGGATCCCAAATGGGAGCAATTTATGTCCAGCTAAAGTAAATTTTGTATTTCCTCAATGGTAAAAAGATTGAAAATCAATGAATTTAAATAGTTGCCAATATGTTTACTGATCTGAAGGTACCTTCCTTAGAGAGAGTCTTCATATGCTCAATCATGTAATTTTAGATATATATATGTATGTTTGTATATAGTATTTTAGGTATATAACACTCACACTTGTTTAATGTTTTGTCCTAGCTTGGTGAGATTTGATCTTAAATTTGATTTTGATTCTGGTGTGATATAACCAAGAAAACATGGCTGGATACAGCAGAGTGGGGATACCTGCATAGCTTGGGTGTTGATCACATGAAGTTTGCTTCTGAGTGCGGGGGGGTATCTCTTTTGCCTCAAGCCTATTTTAAGGGATGGGTGCCCCACCAGAGTTGAATTACAGTTCATGACATGGTGCCAACTGGTCCCCTGTCTTAGCCCCTAGGAGATTACAGGAAGGTTATTGAGCTCCCATGCTGTGCAAAGTGTGCTGCTGTTTTGCACTCTGCCTCCCTGCAGCACTTCAGGGTATAACTGCATGTCCCTTGAACTCCTCTTCACAAGTGTTGATGGTTCATCATATGTGTTGATTTTGCTTGGAGCCAAACTGAGACTGGCTTCCAGATTTAACATGTTTTAGATGACTCACTCTTTCAGAGAAGCAGCTGTAGGATATTCAGAAATACACAAAAATGGCAAGCCAATGACAAACGTCGTTGTGGTGGTGACAGCAGTTGCTAAATATGGTTCAGCACCTGGCAGGTGAATAGTGGTGGTGAGCTGATAACATTAAAATACTTGGGCATCTTCCCTCAACTCCTGGCATTCCTGGCAAAAAAGATGTGTCCCTAGAACTTTATAGATAAATAATTACTCTATTGCATTTGGGACATGATTCTGAATATTTATGTTGCTGTCGTTACTTAAAGTATTTCAATCTTGATCTTAATTTTGATCTTGAGATCAGTCATATCCTTAAAGGTGAAGTAATCTTTTATCTGAAGGCACTCTGGACTTCAGTAGAAATGTGCCAGCCACTGAAGTGGCCTTTCAGTGCATAAATTGCTGAAAGAAAAGGCCTTTGACATTTCTTTAGGGTGTGAACTAGTGTGACCAACCTATCTGCATGCAACCTTGCCGTTCTGTCATCTTTGCTAGGCTTCTGTTATTCAGAGGAATGGGACTAAAAGAGAGCACCGACCTTCCCCAGACAGATTTACAGGAGAACAAAGCTGAAATGCTTCATTTTTTTCATTGTTAAGGTTCTGCTCTCCTAAGAGACCTCCTGCTTAGGGGTTGATGGTATCTGTTAGTAGTATGCCCTGTGAATATTTCTGTCGTGGTACATGAGAAGACATTAAACCTTTCACTCAGCCAGTGACACCAGGTTAAGCAGGCTCCACTGGAATAAATCAGGAGACTCGTAGCCTGTTTGCTATGGTTAGTGAGTAGCCCCAGGCTCCTACAAGTATCTTTCCCCCAAAATCTCTGGTTTGCTGTGGATTTTCCTTTACTTGCAACATCTATGTTTCAGACATGCTAAGTCATCCCTTCCTGAGAGATAAGGCTCTTGTTTGGGAATGGTGTATTCCAATTGAGGCTCCAACTGGGAGCCAGGACAAACAATTTAAGCCATGTTTTACACAGAATTTAAATAACAAAGATAGTGTTGTATAAGATTTGGTATCCAGGTAGGTACACAGAGAGAAGAGTGGACAAGTTTTCCAGTATAATCAGAAAGCTTTTGTGATTTGAGGGCCCTTGAAATAGTGATTTTATCTCCTTCAGTCCTGTCCTTCTCCTCCTTTCTCCCATAGCTGCTTCTCACAAGCCTTGAGCTAGGGGATACCCAGGAGAGCTGTTTAAAATAACCTACATGAAATATTCATTTATAAACTGAAGCCTGAGTTTGTCAGTGTACAAAAATATAACTGGGTTAAAAAGCAGTTGAAGAGATTCATGGGAAGAAGGTGCCTGACAACCTATTAAACATGATGATGTATGTGTAACCTTCTGTACTGATGGTCACCAAAACTGCCAGAAGTGAGGAAGGCACATGAGAGGGGAGCATAACTGTGTGCCTTCTCTGTCCTTAGACTCCCACCCAATATCTGCTAATGACTGTCCTCAGAAACAAGACTTTGGTTTGGAAATTCCTACTGATGCAAGCCAGAATATGTAAGTTTTGTGGCAGTCTTAAGCAGAGGGCTCAGGAGTGCAAGCAGCACTGAAAGTAAATAGTCCTTTTTCCCTTAGAAACTGTCTTTAAGGTTTGTGGAAAAAATGTTGGCTTTCCTTTGCTGTATTATTCCTATTTTGTAGATAGTATCTTACCTCTTGGGTACTTGTCCTGGTGCTTTCCTGGATACAAATGGAATTTTTCTTTGATATAGTGCCCACTGCATGACACAAAGGACTCCAGTTAATCTAAAGTAGGTAGCAAGAATATCTATTCAAGATTTTTATATTTCAGGACTTGGTATTTAAGAGAGTATTACAGCATATGGGTTGAGACTTACTGGTAAAGAGAAAATAATTTGGTATAAACCTGTTTGGAAAGAAAGGATTGTATTGATATTTTCATCTAATATGAACATAAACCTCAATGATCTACTAAACTATATACCTACATATTTCTATAGATTTCTAAGACAGAACCTTGTACAGACTGTGTGAAATACTATTGCTATAACTGGGTTGAATCACTTGGTTTTACACTCTTCCTTTCTCAGTTCTTATTGCATAGCATCATCTCTTGAAATGGTGGCTTAAATAAAAGGCAGACTTTCAAGCAAAGAGGGCTTTTCCCCCACACCCACACTAATATCTAAAAATACTCTTAAAATTATTCAGGAGTGAAGCTTTTTATACTGAAGCTCCTCAGATACATTGTGTTTTGCTGTTAGAGGAGTAAGTCAGTTTTTCATATGCTCTTAACACATTCAGTTTGTGAATATTGCTTTCTGCATTTGTAAAGTATTGTAAAAGCTGCCTGCTTGTGATTTGATCAATATATCTTTTTTTTAATGCTATGCTTTGTGAAGGCAGTATGTTTGATCATAAGAGCTTAAAAGCATACCCTACACAATATGTGAAAAGCCAAAAAATATAATAGGTAAATTCCTGCTAATTAAGTAGGTCATGACTGACCAAGAATCAGACATGGTAATCTGTGATGGTACTGTGAAAAATGTATTGTAATTAGGTACCACATCTTGAATATGAATCATCAATATTCAACAGATGTATGCCTCTTTGCTGGTACCAAGTCTCAAACAGATTTTCACTGAAATGGAAAATCAAGTAATAACAAAAGAAAAAAAAGGGGCAAGGGAAGAAATTGATACAATGCTCCAATATTTCATTATCTAAGAAATAAAGAATATTCATTATTCCAATCTTCTTTTAAGGAAGACTAAAATGCTGGCATATACTTAATATTAGAAAAGAATGTTTGACACTGAAAGATATTTCCTGAAAAACTGCCTGTCTTTTTGTCTCTTATGTATGGCAGAATTTATGGAATTATCTGAATGTACATGAAACTAATTCACCTCCAACCCACATACCTCCTGAAACTGTAACCTCTTTCATGATGCTACAGAAAACGTGTCAAGAGTTACATATCTACTCAAGGACTGGTGCTTACAATAATGATCATGATCATTTTTTGGGGTACAATAAAATATGTCTATATGTACCATAGCTACTTCTATGTTTCTCGTCATTGTTGCAGAGCTGTGAAATTCCACAAAAGGGTAATATTGGGAATTCTGTGAACACCCATTTGTTCAAATGTTCATTTCAGTTTAAGCAATTCCTATCTCAAAAATTTTCTTTCCCAGTTGTGCCGTACAGGTTGGCACTAATAGTATATGTACAGTGAGCACTGTTTTATGTCTAAATTAGCAGGTGGTGATCCTCCTGCAGAGGTAAGCAGAGAATGCAGAAGACCCAACATCCACACTAACACCTTCTTAGAGGTACACTTCCAGATACCGTATGAATGCCTGTAAGCAGATGGAGCACACTCAGTGCATCCCAGTTGAGTTTCATCCCAGATGAAGGCAGTCTGTGAGCTCTGAGGTTGCCCTGTAGTGAAAAGCAAAATGAAGTAAAAAGGAATGCTCAGGAGAGTCTCTTCAAAAGTGCACTCCTGACCCCAGCTAAAATACTAGCAGAGATGCATCTGTTGAAGCTGGGATTTTCAAACTGAAGTAAAGGAAGTAGCCACCCCAAGGGCTGTATTCAGACACCTTCTCAACAGTGATAGATTGGTGCATTGTTATTTGCTTGAGCTAGAACAGAAGGTCTGTAGTTTGACTTCTACAGCAGAATTCAAGGTTTTGGTTAAAATGCTTTTAAGTCTCTATATACCACTGAAGTGTAAGACCCAGCACAGTTTCATTAAACAAAATCTCTTCAGCCTATCCTGGATTTTTTAATAGGAAAGCTAGCTATCCTACCCTGCACTAAAGGTTTGAAGTGCTGGAGATAATGCTGCTCAAACCTAGATTTCATATGTTTTCTGAACATTTTTCCAGTCCAGGCATGGTGCTTGGAGAGGGCTTGCATCTCTCTTGCTATATGATTTTGCATAAGGTCAGGTGAGGTATATGCTCTGCTTGCAAGCTTTCACTGGAAGTTAGAACCCTGGTTCTCTCATGTCCCTCAGGTTGAAAAGCTCATTTTCATTTCATTTCATTACTATAGCTGTCTAGCCTTCTGCTGACTCAAGCCTTTCCTCTTGCAGTAAGAAATGTCATATGCACACAGTCATTTTACACGTACCCTAGTTCAGACTTCATTATAATATATTATTAGTTATATTAAGTCTCTCATACGTAAGTCTTGAGCAGCTTATCTATCACTATGGTGTCAGAGTGAGCAGCTGGGAAAGTGTGTCAGTAATTTCTTTATCTCATCTGATTAATTTCAAATATTAAAATTAGCTCAATTCATTCTTGCACCCACATTGTTTTATTAGCAACATCTATTTCATACCTCTTAGTGAAATATTCTTGCTACCTACTTTAATCAGAGAAATGAGTAACTAATCACTTATCTGTGCATTGTAATAGAAATTAGTAAAATGATCAGAGTTTGGGAGTTGCTGTTACACATGCATTTAAATGATGCATAGTATTCTAATAATGCTGATAGAAATCAGACATTCCCAGGCAAAAAAAATACCAATTTGTGGTTAATCTGAATAAACTACATGACAGCTATTGCATCATGGCTGTGTCATTTTTAAGCCCTAAATCTTACATAAATGGAAAATTTTAAACACATGCTTGATTTTAAAACAATTTTTGATTTGGATTCTTTTTAGTATTATGGACTTTTGTGCATGTATTTTTATTTTGGTACAGATTCTTGCTCAAAGGGGATCCCAGCTTCACAGCACTACAGGCTGACATCTTTTCCGCATGGAATACCTGATTGTTTCAGTATTAAATTCTGAGTTCAGCAATCATAAAAGTCCGTAGAAGGTCAATCTGAAAAAATAATATGATTTTAGCTTTGTTAGGACTTAGTTGTGTGTCTTGTATCTGGAACATTATTTTGAGATTGGTAGATCTTGAGAACAAGTTCTCATTTTGGCTCTGTACAATACCTGCACATACAATATGAAAGGCAGTCTACAGGGACTTCCTGTTTCTCATCAGGGATGTCTCAGCAAGGTATGAGCAAAAAGTTTCAGTCTTCCAGATGCCCTACCTCATAGGTGAGTCATTTCACTCCTTTCACCTCTACAGTGCACTTGGGGAAAGAGTCTCTCCTGAACTGGTTCAGTGGGCTTCATCCTTAAGGTTTTGATGCACATCTGCTCCACTGCTGGGAAGCAGCTCTTGGAGGAAACTTCTTGCCTCTTGGCAGTATGATCAGGCCTCATTACACCCCTCAAGATAGGTCTTTTTTCAGAACTTGGTGAATTTTGTATCTCTTCCTAAACTATGCAGTTAAAAGATAAAACAGCTGTACCGATGAAGGCCTATCAATATAATTCTTAATTGTATTTTTGCTTTTCCTAACAGGTCTTGGCTAGTTCCAGAACTGCTTCTGGATGGTGAATAAGAGGGAAGGGGCAAAGAGCCCTGCCACAGATTTTCTTTCCCAGAGTTATGTAACATTTTCCTCTTCCCTCTCTGAGGTAGCGATCACTTACTCCTGAATGCAACAACTGTAAGTGGTGGCTTTAATGTGAATCCCATAGATCTGGAAAAGAATAATCCAGTAACATGTCTGAGACCAGGGAGACAGGTATTTCCCAGGTGGTTAAACAGATTCTTTACATGAAGGTCCCTTTTCAGATCATTCATTAATTTCCCTTTTGGTTTTCAGCAGACCTGAACTAAAATAAGATGACTCTACCTACATCTTCCATTACGGCTGTCTGTCAGCTTCTGTTGACTGTCTTGGAAAGTAGGCTATATTTTAACAATTGAGTTGTTGATACACCCCAAATAATTTGCTTGGTAAAAATACTGAATATGCTATTGAGGTTCAGCTGAAGAGATCTAAGTACACTTAGAGGCTGTCCACAGCAAAGGTGAAATTGTAAGTACAATATAGAAACCTAGCCATTTGCATCGCTTGTAATTAACTTTTGTATACTGTTTTATGTCTGGGTGTGAATAAAGAAACTGCAAATATTTGCATGTTTCCTTTTACACGGCTGGCAAAAAGTAGCCTGGGAAGCACATATCCAACTTTGTTTCAGGTAGTTTTGTGAAGGAACCTCCTCTGTACTCTGAACAAAAATATCCTGTGGAAAGCAAAGAGGGAGTGACCAGGTGGGCCCTGGGACATGAACACCCAGCTCCTGTCATAACAGCACATGGCCTGGGCATTTCACTGAAGTCCCTCTGAAAGACTGAACTATGGAATTAGATCAGAAAAAGCTTTACTTGATGGTATAATTCACTTCCCTGCCATGCAGGAGAGAAGGTACGATGTTTCATCTCAATCAGCATTAGCTGTGTGGCAGCAGGATCAGAATCCCAGTCACAAGGCATGCAGTAGCATCCCATTCTACGAGGTTTTGGACAGGCATAAATGAAGAATCTAATGGCTCTTCCACAGGTGATGACTTACTTAGGCTATAGATATATTTCCTGCTTTGCTTTTCTTTTCTCAGGGAAGCACTACATCATGTATTATGTAAACATCAAGGATACTGTCTTGCCTGTGCTGTTTAGTAAATTGCATAGTTCTTCTTGGTAGAATATAGATGTCAACTTGAATATTGAAAATGTCCAAGGATGTCACAAGACCTTGCACACAGGGGAGAGATGGCATGCTATTAATGAGCCTTTCTTCCACAAGCAAATTCCAGTCATGTTATATAAAGGTGGGGCAGAAATAAAAAATATCATTAAAATCATTAATATCATTAAAAACAGCCCTGTCTGCTGTACCTCTGGCATAGTAGACTTATTTAAATAACATTGTGAATTTTGGGGGAAAGGAGAACCTGGAGATGCAGTTATTATTTCTGCTGTAGTGTGGAAAGGGCTTTGCTGCTGTGAATAATAACAGCCACATTGATGGGTAGACCTAAATTAAAAGTGAAAGAGTTGTTCATTCATAGCAAAAATCCATCTTAATGTGAAGATAAGGGAGTCTGAGGACTTTTTTATTTCTATTTTTGCTTTCAGGCCTACTATATATTATTCAGGAACTTTTTAAAGTTGGAAAACTTGGTAATAATATCACAGATCATCAAAGTTTTAAATTATTTCTTTGAGTTCATTTTTGAATTCTCCTCTTCTACTAGGCAATTACAAACTCAGTGGGGGATTTTTCTTGGTGCAAAGTGATGCCTAAAAAAACATAGTGATTTTTTCCTTAACTTTTTTTGCATATATTGATCAACAGTCATCAAAGTATTCCTTTGCTGTAACATCTGGGGTCCTTACGTATTTGGAATTAGGAAATACCCTTGGCATTTGAGATATCAAATACTAGCCAGTGACAGCTTATTTGAAAGGGCAGGGCTTGGTGGTGAGCGTGGATCAGTGGAACAAAGTGCTGTTCTGAGTTACTGAGTTTGCTGTGGATGATTTCATGGCTTCTGGGACTCCTGTGGTAGTGTTCAGTGCTCTCATGTGCCTCACATATGGTTCACTGCGGTACTACATCTTTGGAATTCCTTCTTGTCCACAGGAATGGGCCATGAATTCTCTTTTATGTATGTAAATGAATATGTGTGTGTTCAGTGCTCCTGATAGTTTTCATTTGCTTTCACTGTTGTCCTTTACTGAGGAGGGGAATATGAATTTTGGACATATTTTGAACTTTATGTGTTGTTAACTTACTCAAGAAGAACCATTTAAAAGCTTTTGGTTTTCATCGTTATGGGTCCTTGAAGCCAGAAGTCTTCGCACCAGCATGTTGAGAATGTCAGAAGGAATCTGTCCTTTAGTCCTTCCCCTGGATGAATAGCTATGCTGTTCAGGAAAATGCAATCTGAAATCCGTCTAGAGAAATGAAAAAGTAAACAAGTAGGAGCTTTATTTTTAAAGAGGAATGGTACTTGGAACTCTTAAGGACCTGGAACAAGAAACAGAAATAAGGTTAATATTATAAAGTGGTAAGATTTGCCTCAGCATTCAACTAAAAATTACCTCCAAACAAATCGATAATAAATGTAATCCTAACACATCAAGAAGAACAAACACTCTCGGCTTAGTTGTAGCTGGGTTGTGTTCAGAAGTAGCCTCTAAACTTTGAACTAGAATGTCATTTATCAATACAAAGCTCATGCAAATAAGATCATGTTTTTCTCTTAAAAAAAATTACCTGGTGCCTTATGGCTGTGAGGTATGTGTATTTAGTCTTCCCGTGTAACTATTTTAGGTAGAACAAGGCCAGTATTTCTAATCGGCAGAAACAATTCTAGGCAGTCTTGGAGTTTTATCATCAAATTTTTATTCCTTTCAGAAGAAGGTAAGTAAAACATACAGTTTCCCCATACTAGGCAACAACTCTAAGTGAGAGAAGTAAGGAAACAGTGCAGAAAGCTTTCTGGTGACTGTGTGCTGGGAAAATATTTAACATTTTCTCTAAATTCAAGTTAAAAAGTTGGTGCATAGTAACATGAGCAGGTTGGAACAAATGGAATGCATGCAGGGTTGAAAGTCAGGAACGCAGTGAGGGCACTGCCAAGTTACATTAATCGGTTAGAACATACATTATTGATGCATTTTATTCTTCCTTTTCTTCATCCCAGCCTAATATTTGTTAGAGGCTGTGCAAAATTACCTAAGGAAGAAGTAGACTTAAGGCTCTTCAGTAGCAAAAAAGGTTTCTGGACCATGGTGAGAAACGCAGGGTGAGTTCTGACCTGGTACAACATCTTTAATCTGGGGTCTTGTGAAACACAAGGACAGTTGAGCCTGATTGTGTCAGGGGAAATCTGTAAGCAAGACAACAACAAGGGGTACCTGTCATGGAATGTAACTGCAAGTAAAAAAAATATCTCTCTTTGCTATTTTACCATGTGTTGTGAATGTCTTCTACTGTTCTACAGGTTTTCCTTCCCTGTATGCTTGTACAGAGGTCCAGGACTGCACAGACTGACAGGATATTTGTTTTATTGAGTCATAGCCATTCTAGCAGCAGATCTAAGGACAACCCTTGCCTTCTGTTTGGTAATACTAACAGAAGAAAACTATGGTGCTTTTTTTCCAGGTCAAGTTAATTTCCAGCAAGTTGACATGAACTCATCTGCACCTACTTCATAGAAATGCATTTCACTATTTATATTTTTGAAGTATTGACATCGATTTTTTGCTACTGAATGATCTGTGAATGTACTTTGACATTCCATGAAAGTGTCGTAACTATTAGTCAATAAGAAGCTTGTATTTAAGCCTGGTTAAGTGCTCAAATGCTAAAGGCCTCAATTATTTCTTCAGTAATTTGGGACTGATTGACTAGATAAATCATGTGCTACTGTTTCTACTCCAGGATTAGATGTCTTCCAGATCCACAGAGTGTTTTATCTATTAACACCTCAACATTTCTGCCTTAAATAGTCATTAAAAAGTGATGACATTGCTGAGGTAAAATATTATTTGCAAATTAAACTGTAGAGTTCTTTGGGAGTTTTAATTTATAGGCAAGCAGTTTCAGTAACTTTAAAAAGGCTGTAAGGGATAAAAACCCAGAGTTATTGCTTCACTTTTAAGTGATTTCATAGAAACCTGTGGTTCTATAGCTAAAGCTTAAACTTTATCTAACGGGTTGCATGCATGTGAATGCCTACACAGCCAATTATCAATTGTGACACCACTGCAGAGGCAAAATAATCCAGGGACAGTTAGGTGTCTGGAAAAAAATACTCCTAAAGGTGAGTCTTTGATACCAGTGACAGAAGGATGTCAATGGACTATAAGTAGTCCCACAAGACTGGTCAGAGATGCCACATTAGAGTTAAAATTTAGTGAATAAGGATAAAACTTTAATGTAGGTTCAGTGCTCTGGATAAGGTTGTTGATATTCTATTTATAACTGCGTATGACTTGGTACAGATTTTTAATCTGGATTAAAAAGAGATTTTTTCTATTTCTATGAAAATAAGGGTTTTCTTTAAATATCGAGAATCTTAGACCAAACTCTTATGATGTGACATATGACCATCAAGACCTTTCTACCTCATCACTGAATTCAAGATTTCACATATCCTCTGGACTCTGCCCGTGCAAAACTTGGTTGTTTGCTCTCTCTCTGGACAAAACTGGTTATTAATATATAAGAATTCAGATGTTTAACAACTACTATGGGTTTGGGTCTTAAATGTGATTCTTGCTTGCTTATAAGACTCAATTTTTCTTCAAACTCTTGCTTTTCGTCTGTTATTGCCTGTTCTCTCCTACCATATCACCTTGACAGGAGATGCAGTTATAGACAGATATCCCCTGACCTCTTTAACAGTCTTCCAATTTCATACTGAACATCATATGCGTTTTGCAAAATCCCGTATCTCTATTTAATTGGATTATTTTAAAGCATTGTCTTACCCTAGATTGAGGATTAAGTTGGTCTCATTTACACTGCAAAGTAGGGCCTGATCTGGTTTGTGGACACCAGGAGAATTTGCTGGCATGGCCAATAACAACTATTTGTTTATTTTTTGCTAATTAAAAGTGAGAAAGTTAGATCTGACATCACTAGCAATCCACAAATGTCTAGTAGCAAGAAGGGGTTTATAGTTTCACATTTGTAGGAAAAATGCAACTTAAAAGTGGCCATCAAGCCAAGGTTTTTACAAAATCAGTCAAGTTGCATTTGAAAAAAAATACCTTATCTATTACTTACTTCCATAATGTCTTTGAATTGTGGACATTTCATGACAGCTTCTTAATTTATATGGTATAATTTCAGCCAATTAGAGAGCTGGTCAAAGGAAAAAGATTGATTTTATGATGTTTTTTTGAAGGTTATACATCTATTTTTGCCCCATACTGGGACAAAGTCAGAGCCTTATAATTCTGTTATGTGAAAATGTTTGAATCAAAATGTCAGTTTTCAAACGGAGAAGTGTTTTGATTTCATTTTCTCTTACTTGCTTTCCTTGTGAAATTGGCATGGACCCTCTTTTAAATGTCACTGAAATGAAAGCTTCTTTGCAAACCATTTTAGACCTAACAAAAAAATAGTCTTATTTTAATCTACATGGCTATTTGTCTGTTAAATAAACCCAGTAAATTCTCTAATCACTCTTTACAGTTCTGATTTATGACTAGGTTTTTGTCTTTTGTTCCTGGAGTTTCAAAAACTGAATCCTCCGTACTTTGGGAGTAACACAAACACACAATGAAATCATAGTCTCATTGCAGTCAGTGACAAATCTACGCTTCATTGGATAACAAATTTCAGCGGTAATGGTATCTTAAAGGGCATTACATCTTTGGTCCATTATTTGTACTTGATTGATGTTGTCCTGAACTCATCCTGCAGATTATTTTACCTTATCTTCTTTTATAGTATAGCAGCTCAATAAGATCTTCTTTATTTCTTAGTAATAAACTTCTTCCCAGTGTGCCAAGCTGAAACTTCCTTCTTTTTAAACTATCTCTGGGAAGAACCTCTACGTAAGTTAAAATCTTGATTTATCGCTCCTTGCAGTATCTTTACTGGAAGAGGGACTTTTTCAGGTACTGTGCCTATGACTGAGGTGGAAAGGAGCGACCATGACAAGTAACAGGAGTGAGCATGACAACAAAACTCATGATCTGGAGCAATTCAGTAGCATAGAAAAACAAGAAAAGAATAATACCTGTGTGCCAGCTTCGCCTTGCACCTCTGGCTTTGTCTGTCCTTTCTAGTTCCACTGATTTCAGAAAGTACTCCTCTGAGCATGTGGAGGGGATACTCAATTGTTTCAAACTGAAGATATGGGAAACCATTTGTTTTTATATTTTAATTATGAAGACGTGTAATTTTAATGTTGTTTCTTTTGCTTATGTATTTCTTCCTAGTTCAAAATAATACTTTTAATTGTATGAAATTGTTACTCTGGCCAGATGTGCATGTGACATATTTTTATATGTCAGTGGTACTCTGAAGATACATAGAAAAGCACCCAAGTTTGGGCAAATTCTCCTAGCTAGAATATTTTCAGTACCTTCAGATTTTTGTCATAGAAGACTGAGAAACGTTTTGCATATGTTCCTGTCCCTCCATCAGAATTATTGTTTTAAAGGACAGGCATTGTCTTCCCAATAATTTCTTCACTCTGTTGCTCTTTATCTGCATGCTATAGCCCTCCATTGACTGTACTGAAAAATAGTCAACCTCTTTTCCTAATATCTAGCTCAAAATACTCAGAAAAACTACTGTTTTTTTTTTGTAGCTAAATTCTTCTTTTATCATGCAAAGATTAAGCTTTGTAAAGTAAAAATCAGATTTTTAATTGATATTTATTATTATAATATTAAGATTAATATTTAGAAATATGATTAATGTTCATATTAATAATCAGACATATTATTAATTAATACTGGCATATTTATTGTTACTGTGGATATTATCATGTCGCTGATGAGCACATATAACACATTTGAATCAGGCCACCCCCTGGCAACATCTAGAGAAAAGAGGCCAGTGTCTGAAACCAGGGTTACCCACCCGGCAGCACCCCAGTTTATAAAGTATGTCCAACCCGCAATGGTGGGCAGCAAACATATTATGCTGAGGCTGTGTATGCGACCTGCTTTGCATTATAAGCAGCAGCAGTACTTTAAAGCTACCTCAGATTTGATCATGATACAGCCCCAAAACTAGTGACTATAAAGTAGCCATACCCCTAGTGACATTCTGGTCAGAAAGGTGTAAAAATATGTGAGGAACTGCAATCCTAATACCTACACAATATAGGTTAATAAACTACAGGTTAACACCTATCCTACACGCCTTTAGTGCCAACACCTGTACTAACACTTCTGTGGGGAGTAAATTATCAAGTCTTTATTCTGTTTTCATTTGGTCCTTACCGGAGCCTTTAAAGCTTTGCTTAACTGTAAGGGTGGGGTAAAGGCAGTCTCAGCTCTCCCTGTTTCTAACCAAGCACTTCTTTCTTTATCCATCAGTGCAAAAACTCAGCTTATTAGGAAGGTCTCTCTTGCAGCAGTGTCTGAATGTACAAATTTGCTCACAATCACAGCTGGAGTGGCTTATACTGGAGACAGGTCATGCTGGGATCTTTCACTTTGGCACCAATTAAATTCTTCTGTAAAAAGCAGAGGAGGAAATATGAGTTTGCGGTTTAAAGTCAATAGAAGCTGCAGAGCACAGAGCAACTTGTCTTTTTGTATGCTCTTCTTTGTAGATACAATATTATTAAAAAATCAAATTCATGCCAAGCCCTAGGGCTTAGTTGCCTATCTGTACTGTCAAAACTGTCCAACTAAGAGAAAACCATCTGAAAATAGGGCCTAAGAATATTTTGAAGTAAGTGTTATTAGGATAAAGTGTGGCACATCTTTAGAATGATGAAACTGGAACCTCTCAATATGTGGTGTTTTAAAATAGTAAAATGAGATGTACTTCATGGGCTTTTTAAACCTTGCTGCTTAAGGTAACTCAGAGAACATACTGGATCTCAATGAGCCTTGGCATAATGACCCTTGAAACTTTAAAAGAATGTTAGAAATACGAAGGTACAGAAATACTAATGAGGTGACAGTGAACTTGTTTAAGAATTTTGCCATTCAGGACATACATTTTCTTAAGGCTTTCATAGAATGTCCTGAAACTGTGATTATAAAACATGACACTGTAATCAGTATGGACTCAGAACAGCTAATCTGTTAACATTTTTACTCAGTTAATAGATGCTGAAGCCTGGTTTATCATTTCCCTTCCTTTCAGACAGAAGCACAGGTAAGATTTGCTTGCTTTAACTGTGGTTTTGCTTTGAATTCTTAGCCTCATTCTAAACCTCAGTAAAAGGTGAAAATACAGTTGAAGCTCAAGACAAGAACCATACAAATTCAGATCTAAAATAAATGCTTAAGGTTTTTTTCATGATTGACAATTTGTAATATTGTACTGGATCATGGTAGTTACCACTTAATTTTTTACAGTGAAATGGAAAACTGGGACTATTTGAATAGCTTTGCAACCAAATTAGTGACTAGTTTCAGATTAAGGGAAGTAATTTGAATATTAATATGAATGTTTCACAGAAATTGGCCTTGTTTGCTTTTTACAGTTAGCAAATGTTGTTTCAAGAGAAAGTACAGGCAGTGCCATACATAGTCGAGTGGCATTTTGGCTGGATTAGATTTTGGTTAGTTCAGACTGTTTCTGCGAAAGAGTATGAATGTGAAGTGTGAGCTCACATGTGTGATATTTACACCACCTGAATTTAGAATTAGTGATGTTTGCTCTAGAAGTAGTTCCCAATGGAGAATTGACAGAATGGTATATGACTCATTTGATCAATCAGAGCTAGCCAATATGACTAAACAATAAATATTAAACACTTCATAGGATAATCTTTCTCCAAGATAATTGTGTTGTATAATTGTTTTGGATAATTATCTGAGTAATGAACATATTTAGAGAAACTGTGGTCTTCTCTTACTGTATAATGAACCTAAAAGTTACCAATTAATATGATAATCTATTGGTTTTGGTCAGTGAGTCACTTATTTTAAATTGCAGTGGAGGAAAAGAGTGCTAATTCCCTTTTTGAATTAAACTGCCATAGCAAATTCAGTGCACAAGCGCTTACATTTGAACCCAGCATGACCTGTTTTCTGTTTTCTTTACCTTTAATTTTCCATGGAGGAGTTTCAAGCAAATGGGCAGTTGTGCTTTATGGTTAAATAGCCGTATGATCTCTGCAGTAATGTCAGCTTTATAGAAGCATGTGCTCAGCAGAGGTCCAGACTTTGTGCTTCATCTCTCCTTTGTATGAGGATTTTGATTTTGCAGTAATTGTTTTGGAATTAGATTGTGCTGTGGAATGAGTCATCTCCACACACCATAGACTATGGGCATCTTTTCAGCTTCTTTTCTCAAATAATAGCTTCGCTGTTTGCCTTTTTTAGCTTGTTCTGATCATTGCTGTGGGGTGACAAGAGGTAAAGTAGCTGTGTGGTACTGCTGCTGTCGGTACCCTGGAGAAGCAGAGGAGGAGGGAAAGCTAGAAGCCCTTGTTTTCAGACATGTATCAAGATCTCCCCAAAGCTCTGCCCAGTTCAGTTTACTGGGTTAAAAGTGAAGTCAGTGGAAACTCAGCTGAGTAAAAATAAGCACAAGAAAAAGCTGCAGGGTTGACTTTGGAAAAGCCTTAAAGTTCAGACTAAAATCTTTCTCTGCCATGTGTAAAAATGAATATACAAGAAGTATGAAGGAAAGTAGCTGGGCACTGTCCTGGTTTTGCATAGCTGAAAAGACATGCTGTCTATCTAATTCTCCAATTTACTAGCAGCAGGGAGACTTCTCTGCTGTGTTTCAGCTTACGCAGATCCATTTGCTGACATTACGAAGCCTGCTGATGCATAGTTTATACAGTCAACACCAGTCAACACCACTTGTTTCATTTGAAATAAAATAGCACTGTTCGTCAGTCGGGAAGATAAAGCCTGAATCACATACTTACAGGAGCCTTTTCTGTGGCTCTTAAAGCTATGTGGCTCTTTAAGCTTTAAAAAAAAAAAATGTGAAGAGGCTGGAGAGGGTCCAGAGAAGAGCCACAAAGATGATCAGAGGACTGGGAAGCCTGCCATATGTGAAAAGGCTGAGAGAGCTAGGCTTTTTCAGCCTCGAGAAATGGTGACTGAGGGGTGACCTTATCACCAAGTCCCAGCATTTAAAGGGCAGCTACAAAGAAGGCTGTAAATCCAGCCAGGCTGCAGTTGTGCTCACTTCTTCCCACCTTCCTCGTTTCTCCTTTCCTTTGTGTAATATGGAATGGAAGACCCTTCCCAACTCTTAAAAGATGCCTAGGGCTGACATCCCTTTGCTGTTCATTGTTTCCATCTGCAGAAGCTCCTAGCACTGCAACAGCTGAAGGCTCACTGAAATCTTGTCATGGAGTGTAAGAAGCAAGATACATCCTGCCTTGTATCAAGATGATGGGAGATGTGATCTTCTGCCTTCCCCCTTGCTCTGTGCCAGGAGTAATACCTGCCTGGCACAAATGTGACTGGTGCTGAAAGAAGGTAGCACCTTTTGGCAGCTACCTCCTGCATGAAACGTGCAGTGCTGCTGTTTCACAAGCACGGTGATCGGGTTTGTCCCCTAACAGTGTCACTGAGGTCCCCTATTGCTCTGTGGCGCAGTGGTGCACCACCTTACACTGCAAAGTCACCACATGACTCTAGTCATCCAGCCACCCAGCTAACAGCTGGATATTACATGTACCTAGAGATTTGGCATGTTTGTTGGTAACTGTTTCCTGGCTTGGTTCAAAAAATAAGAAAAAGCAATCTTCTGGCACTGTTTATGCCGAAGCATTAAATAAAACCACTTTTTCCAATAATACAAGTAACTAAGTTACTATTGCCACATATTTATTTACTGTTCTTTATACTCTTTAAACCACTAATTCGTTTCAGAAGAAAAGGATTTAACAGAGAAGGTAATCTAAGCACCAAGAGAAATAATTATGTTCTGTGCTACTGTTAAGCTAAGCAGGTTCTAATTGTGTTTGGTTCTTTTAAATTTGTAATGTGTGGAGAGTATTGATTCCTTCTTTCTGTAGGCATATATTTGTATGTGGGTATTGTTATACTTACCCAGTAGAAGTTTAGTTGTTAAACAAGATAAATCATGGAAGTTTAATACATTTACAATTTAATTCAGTTAATATGCTCAGAGTCCCTTGTGCTTTGATCTCTGCTGGTATCATCTCTTTCTAATAGCCAGGCAGTTGACTGAGCTACTGGTGAATGATGGGCACAGTGGGACTGTATGAGGATTTATATATATAAAAATCCCTACTCTGGTTGCTGGCTCAGTTCTTAACAGTGTTGTTATACACCTCGGAAACTGAATCAGATTTTGAACCAAAGGAGGCCTGTTAATGCTTGAGCCTCAGAAAAGAGTTGAGGAAGCACAACTACCAGAATGGAAATCAAGAGAGTAAAGTATCAAAAACTTTTCTAGTGCATATTTTAGAGGAAAATGTGAGTATCCAGGGGTATGAAGGAGAAATACTGAAAGAAAGGAGACATATCCATTGTAATACCTATTTAAAAAATATCTATCGTTCACATAATGTAACTATGGAACTATAACTGAAGTACACTATCCTCTGTAATAATGTTTTAGATATTGCTCCAGGTACTGAGGAAAACATGGAAAATTATTGGATGGACTAGAAATACAGTGTTCTGGCTTTCTCCTGAAAATGGAGGGCTCCCTGTGAGCAACCACACATTCACACCCATGTATCTCATTTCTGAGAGGGCTTCAGACCCCAACTGAGGGAGGAAGCCAGATGGGTTTTTCCAGAGCTTCTTCCAATGACACCTCAGAGAAAACTTGCTATATGAGCAGAAGATAGACTAACATGTTTGAATTCCAGCTTTGTGTTCTGGATTCTGAGGAGTATTCTATATGGCTGTGTCACGACTTGATAGCTCTTTTCAGAGGGAGCCAGTGCCTCTGGAAATGCTACAGTGACCATTAAAGGCTGGTGGTTACTGAAAGGGCTGAGAGGCTTTGACAAAAGTGTCTTTCTTCAAGTTCTGGAGAACTGGCACTGAATTCACAAAGATGAGAGCTCCCTTCTTCTTCCCCTGAGGAAGACAAATCATGTGCTTGACCCTTCTCCTCCTTGCAAAATATACACAGAAAAATAATTGGATTGACAGTGTGGTATTCCTTTTTTCCTGTGCTGATAGGATAATGGGAAACTCTCAGAAGCATTCTGATAACATTCAGTAAAGCTAATTTAATAGTAACTGAATTCTTGAAAGTTCTCATTACGATGCTAAAAGCAAGCATCTGTGTAATATAGGCATGATCAGCTTTACAGTGGAGCATGGGGAACTGATGTTGAAGCTGCCTGTTCTTCATACAAGCAAGACTGTATTTATTTCATTTCTTAGTGACTTAATGCAAATATATTTGAAGGGGTTGGACTGGGGGAAAGAAGAGAGACAGAAAAAGTGTTTTTATTGTTTTCTTTGCCAGAAACCTAACAGTGTATTTGCAGCTGTATATATTCTCAGTCATACACTAGGCCTGATCAAAAGGTATTGTACTCCCTCTAGCTTAAATTCAGCTGCTTTATGTTGTGCTGCTGGTATTGTTCCAGTTCATCATATGCTTAGATGACTCATAGTGCATGCATTGTGGTAGTTAACATAATATGTTTTCCTCTTTTTAAATTAGTCTGCAGTGTATGATGTGAAGTACAATTCACAATTAGCATTTCAGCACTATTAAATCCAGCTTGAAGTGTTTTGATGGAAACAGCAATCTGTTTTATTCTTCAGATTTCCCTAAACAAAGCAAGTGCATCAACAGCTAATGGTGTATATTATATGGTATTAACTGGTGTCTTTCAAATACAATAATATTTAAGAATTACTCTTTCATAAGCCGCTAGCAGTCAGAGAACCCAGTCTCACCTCTTCCAACAGTATTGAATTATAGTGCATTTGATTTGCTTTTGCTTTATCCCCATCACTTATGTCTGGAGATGCTTTGTCATAACCTACAACAATCAGGCAACAGAAAGATAAGTGGACTGACTGATGTGGTGCTGCATTGTTTTTGCAAATGAGATAGTCAGAGTGGTTGTCATGTCCATTGTGATTGTGAAGACATTCCTTGTTTGGCATTTGAAGTGATGATCCCTGACAAGGCCTTAGGGGCAGAAGAAACACCAGCTGCAAATGCTGAAGAGAAAGTTAATAGCACATATACACATTTTAAATGGATGCAAACTGTGTTGAAAAAACGAGGCATGGCTCTGAAAAATACTACAAGTAAAAGGAATGGAGGAGGCACATGAGATAGAAAAACAAAAGAAGAAATTATGTAGAGGAAGGGTCAGGTGAAACAGTGAGGAAGAGGAAAGAGCTATAATCTGACTGACCATTCCTCAAAAGCAACATGAAAGTCAGATGGAAGGGATACTGGGGAGTCATCACATGAGAGACAAGAGGTTAGCAGGACGTTGCTCTCCCTCATTAGCACCACCATGTGTAGTGATGTTAATGTGGCAGAGTTGCAGATGCTATAACAAAATCTGTTTCCTAGCTCTAACTTTAAGCCCTGAATAGGGGTCTTCAGATCTTCAAATCATGGAATCATAGGTTTGGGTTGGAAGGGACCTTAAAGATCATCTAGTTCCAGCTGCCCTGACAAGGACAGGGACAACTTCAGGCCTAGATCAGGTTGCCCAAAGTCCCAGTTAACCTGGCCTTGAACACTGTCAGGGATGGGGCAGCCACAGATTCACTGAGCACCCAATGCCAGTGCCTCATCACCCTCACAGTAAATAACTTCTTCCTAATATATAATCTAACCCTACCCTCTTTTTGTTTCAAGCCATTCCCCCTTGTCCTATCCCTACATGCCCTTGTAAAAAGTCCTGATCCAGCTTGCCTATGTGTCCCCTTTAGGCACTGGAAGCTGCTTCAAGGTCTATCCCAAGCCTTCTCCAGGCTTAACAAGGCCAGCTCTCTCAGCCTGTCTCCATAGGAGAGGTGCTCCAGCCTTCTGATCGTATTTGTGGCCTTCTTCTGCACTCACTGCAATAGGTCCACATCCCTCTTGTGTTGGTGGCACCAGAGCTGAACAAAGTGCTCCTGTTTGGGGTTTCACAAGAGTGGAGGAGAGGAGGAGGATCACCTCCATCAACCTTCTGGTCACCCTCCTTTTGATGATGCCCAGGACACAGCTGGCTTTCTGGGCCTCGAGGGCACATCGTCGGGTCATGGTTGAGCATTTTGTCAACCAACACCCCCAAGTCCCTTTCCTCAGGGCTGCTTTCAATGCAGTCTATTCCCAGCCTGTATCTGTGCTTGGGATTGCCCCAAACCATGTGCAGGACCTTACACTTGGCCTTGTTGAACTTCATGAGGTCCTCAGTGGCCCACCTCTCAGTCATGTCAAGGTTCCTCTGAATGGCATCGTTTCCCTTTGGTGTGTTGACAGCACCACGCAGCTTGGCAAACTTGCTGAGAGTGCACTCAATCCCACTGTCCGTGTAACCAACAAAGATATTAAATAACACTGCTCCCAATACTGACCCCTGATGAATACCACTCATCACTGTTGTCCACTTGGATATCGAGCTGCTGACCACAACTCTTAGTGCAACCATCCAGCCAATTCTGTATCCACCGAGTGGTCTGTGATTGTGTCTTTGCATATTAGCAACTTGCATTTCTGCAAAGTACATTTTTTTACATCCTGCAATGAGGTAAGTGCAATAAGAGGGCTCATTTCGTCCATATATGAGATTTACTTGGAGGCAGAATCCAGTAAGACGACAACATGAGACATGAATTGCCACAATTAGTGTGACAATTAAAACCCTACGATGACTCAAACATAAAGTATCAAAAGCAGCTACCACAGCCTTGAAGTAGAGGAAAGATTACATTGCTCAGAAAGCTGTTAATATATTAAAGTTGATGTCATTGCCTGGAAGAGCTGGGTGGTATACTAAGTGGTATATGAATAAAGAGTGAATGTTCTTTATCTGCATTGTGTGCAATGTCTTTTGCACACAATCCACACAATTTATCTGCAATCTGTGCAACAGATCAAAATATACTGCAGTTCAGAATGTCTTTGAGGTATAGAGGCTTCCTAACTCTTCCCCTACTTGATTTTGCTTTAGATCCAGCCCCTTCAGAGGATTCTTATAGCTTGTTTAATGTACTATGGATGCTTTTCTGTTATGAATAAAACCTGTGCCTAGCTCCCTGTGAAATGAGGAACCTCTAAGGATCTAAGGAAAGAGTTTGCCCTTTCTGTTCCATGATTGTACAGTATGATACAATGACAGGCATATAAAATTTCTTAGTTTAAAAAATGTTTGTTATTAGTAATAAATAATATCAGTTTACTAATTAGGATGAGGAAGTTCTATGTCTTAAAAAATAGAAATATGTCAACAAATTTAAAAGCAAACAACCAGCAAACTTGTGATACTGTTCTACTCATCTTGTCCTTCCACCCTTATTATTCTTCTGGTAATGTCTCTTGAAGCTTTTCTTTTTTGTCCCTCTCCCGCAGAGTCAGATAGTCTTTTGGGCAGGAACTCTCTAAAGTACTCTGAGCCTTCAAAAAATGAGGTGCTTTAGTCCATGCTAATGATTTGGCCTCCATCTCAATGCAGAGAGAGCCACCTCTGCAGGGCAATGAAAAAGCAGATTAATGTATTGCTGCCTGGAGGTGCTTGTGGCTTCCCCATCCCCTTCTCCAGGTTAGGATAGACTGAATCTGTCCTTGCTGCATGTCGCTGATCACCTCACCCTGCAAGCTGTTCACCTTTCTCCTTTCAGTATTTCTCAGCATTCATGCTTAGCTGATTCTAAGATCCAGAGCTTGAGATCCAAAGGCTTTTCACTTTTAAAGGCTGTCAAATGATTGCATTATCCTCATGCTGAAAAACGGATGGGAAACCCCAGAGAAATTATACTTCTCAGACTGTAAAATGATACATGCATATCTGATGATATATGCGTGTATAGTAACAGCATAGTAAACAATATATACAAAGTAAAAATAGAAAGGCTAAAGTATAAGATGTATTCCCTGAGCTCTGAGCTTGCATTTCATTTGGGGCATTAATTTTCCAGAATTATCTGAGCTGATACTTACACTGTCATTTGCAAAATGGCTTTGCTATTATAGTAATTTCAGTGAAGAGAGACATTAGTCTGTCTCATAATCTGCATAGTCTCTGTGTGTGAACATTACAGAGCACATAGGTGAATATGAGAGCTATTAAATATTCTTTCTGATATAAATCAAATAAAAATTAAAATCTGAAGTGAGTGTTTCTTTGCCTGAGCACTCCATGTCTCAGGGGCTGAGTGCTTCTTGTTATGTTGCCTTGTGCTGGAACCTGGTGTGGGAAAACTCTCTCACAGCTTAACATTCCTTAGCCTACTGACCTCTAGGCATCAAACATGCTTTATATCTGTCTTCCAAAGCAGCAAGGTTGTCAGGGTTTGTCCCACAGCTGGTAAAGAAAAACTTACTCATAGCAAATCCTTTGAGCTAACCCCTTTGTCCCCTCAGCTGCTTCAGAAACCCCAAGTCCATTCTCCTTGGCTTCCACATCTGTGATCTCCTTTATCATGATACTAAATAGCATATTGTCTGACAGCTCTGACTGCTCTAAGCAGTGTTTTATGACATCTGTGATATGGTCGTTTCCTTTGTTTCACTGGATTACAATTTTTAATATTGGGTGGGTAGGTGCACAGTAGTACAGTGCATAATAAATAATCTAGTTTTGAGATTTATCAGCTTCATCATTTGTTTTACTTGTTCTTAGTGTTTGGACTAATTCTGCATGTATGAATACAGGCTAAGTGGATAGTCTTTATTTTTCAAGTCATTGCTTTCTTTAATACCTTGCTGAAAGTGATATTTTTTTTCCTTGTTTTGCTGTTGATACAAACTGAGCATAACCAGGAACTCTGCAGACTTTTAGTCCCCCAAACTTCTTTCTGAATAAAGACCAGTCAGCAAGACATTCAGTACCTTGACTGTCTTTTCTTCCTGTTTTGTCTGTTTCATAATGGTCACACCTGAAGTCTTGGTGCACACTCTGACTTTTCCTTCCCATAATGTACTGCTGCAATAGCCTCTGACTAAAAGCATCTTTTTTGTTCAACTTATGACATATTTGTGTGAATCTTCCTTCCTTGTTTCCACTTCTTGATGACTTCTTGAGTGCAGTCATTGCCTTCCTCTATCTGTTACCCTTGACATTTACTGCTCTTCATTTTGTAATATTATCTGCTTATTGGGTTTTTTACATTAATCACAGTCACAGAATGGTCGAGGCTGGAAAGGACCACCAGAGGTCATCTAGTCCAGCCTCCCTGTTCAAGCAGGGTGACCTAGAGCACATTGGTCAGGGCTGTCTTCAGATGGTTCTTTAATAGCTCCAGGGAAGGAGACTCTACAACCCCCATGGAAAACCTATTCTAATGCTCAGTCACCCTCACACTTAAGAAGTTCTTCTTCATGTTCAGAAAAAAGCTGTGGTTCAGTTTACACCCATTGCCTCTCATGCTATTGCCTGGCACCACAGATATACCAGGTTAATTTACATCCAGACAACATGGCTGTCATAATAAATGCATGTCTAAATTTAAATGTAGAATTATATAGTGTAATATTTATTATAACTTAATATAATAATAAATGAATATATGCATACATTTAAAAATAATCATTAATTAATCATGTACTTGCTCCAAGATAATTAATTACAAAGAGATTTAAGTTGGGTTGCTCTTCCAATCTCTTCCCTCTCAAGATACTGCCTGAGTAATTCTGATTACTGAGGAATTGTGACAAAAGTAAAGCAAATCACTACAATTACTACTAAAATCATATACAGAAAAGCAGATAGTATATAGTAACTTCTTTCAGACTAACTTACTCTCACTGCAGGGTATTAACATAGACTAAGGTTGATGGTTTACTTTCCCTGTCTCCCTTTCTCCCTGTACAGTTAAAGACTAGAGATAGGCTTCTGCAGTACTTTATTCAGAACTTCACCTGGAGTCATCTTCTCCAAAGCCATTGAGGGAACCCAACTACTACACAAGTAGCTCTTGAGTCTGGAGTTTGCTGCTGGATGGTATATATACTATGATTTTGCCTCTTGTATTAATTCTCATTCATCTGGGTGTTGAAGAAGCTGACAGAGCTGTATTCTTCTTGCTCTTTTTTGCTGCATCTTAAATGTATTTGGCCTTCTTTCACCATCCTCCTAAGTTCTCAAAGATATTTGCTAACAAGGCTTTCAGACATCAGCATCCCACTTAAAAATCCAGCAATAACATCCATAGAGGTCACGTGATTTAAGATTGTCCTACTTATGCAGGTGACCTCCCATAAACTCCTTTTAAAGCCTGACCCCTTAGCCTTACATTGCTAAGTAACGTTATGATCTACCCAAGGACTACTTCTGTATGCATGTAAGCCCTGTCATAGAAGTCAGCAAAGCAATCTACGGCATTTCTGGTGGGGGAGAATGTCAGCACTAGCTGGCACCTGCTTTTAGGACAGGGAAAGAGCAAAATGAATGGCAGAGGGAAGTGAAATGTTTCAAAAGAGAGGGAAGACTTCACTGAACTTCAAGCAGGAGACACTGCTTAGAAACAAGAAGAAAGGAAGATTACAAGAAAAGGCTGTTAGGGATGAAAGAAAGCTAGCATGAATGAAGAGGAAGGCAAGCAAGCATGATAAAGGGAACCCCTTGAAGAAGCAGCTCTGCTGAGGGGCCATGGCAAAAGCCAAGGTCGGTGCAGCTTTAGCAATGGCACTTTGGTGACAGGGGAGAGAAATCCAACCAGACGTTATCTAGGAGAGGGTCCAGAGGTACATAAAGCTTTCACTGGATAGGTGTACTGTGAGTAAAAATGTAAAGAAGAAAATTTGTACTAATAGCTCATACATTCTCTCATAAAAACTGAACTTTTCACAAATCAGCACTGCCAGTGTAGCTAAGCTACTTACAACACTTGCATCTAGCGCATGAACCTGTCAATAAGAGACATTATTAATTTTGTGTGCAGAGGTCATGTAAAAAGTAGCATAGTTTCTCCATGATTTAGTTCCCCATCTGTAAAGTACTGCCTCTGCTTCATTAAAGGCAAAGAAGCAATAAATTGACAAGTACAAAGCAGATGATTTAATGGCAGAATCATGATCAGTTCTGGATCAGAAAAAATGCACATAAAACAGTGAAGCAGTTAACCGCTGTCTTTTATAATAAACATGCCAGTATCTTCCAAAACAAATTTGAAAAGGGAACAGGACGGTCCAAATATCAGTAAGAAATTAACAACACTCTTTGCTTTATCCAATCACAGGCTCCGCTCCCCTATTTACCTCACAACTAGTAAGACTTTTTTCCCTTCTTTACTCTTGCTAATTGTCACGGTTTAAAGGACACTGAAGAGCACAGGATGAGTTCATTAGACTTGCAAAGTATCACTGCTTACCATTTGCAGCAGGGTACCATTCATCTCTGTTGCCACACCATACTGTGAGGTGGCACCAAAAACCAGACGCTGCAATCAAGGGCTAGGGAATGCTAATCATCCTGCATCAGACTGAAACCCACGCAGGATTCAAGGTCCACTGTGGTTAAGAACATCTGTTCATGGCCATAAATGAGTCCCAAAAGTGAACTGGGATGGGCTTCGTGATTTTGACATGGCCAGCTTCTTTCTGTTGGCTTACAAGACCTGGGTCAAATTCCTGGCCATTTCTTTTGACCCTTTGTGTATACATAACCACCTTTTCTGCTCCCTTCTTTCAATGAAGGACACAGCTACCTCTCCTCAGACCATTTGAATACCAGGAAGCCACCCACAGTAAGTCATGAACATGACCATCCCTTTCTTTGCTTTGCCACTGATTGATGAAATAACAATATAAATTACAACTACAGTGCAGACCTCAGCATAGCAGTCCATGCATACCATTGCATAGCTTAGCTAAAGGAAGCTGTTGAGCCAGTTGCACAGATTCACCATAAAATCATGTCCAGACTGCCACTTGAGTTTTCACCACCTCATAAATGTCTGCCTTTCCCTGAAGTTTACTTAAAAAACGTTTATAGTTTACCATCTTCCACATTAACACCACACATTCCTTTCCATCCAGTAGCAGAAAGGAAGCAGAACTGGAAAAGGTACTCTGTCAGCACTACACTATGGTGCTGAAGCATGACTGGAGAAGTAACTACGAGGCTGCCGGATCAGAAAGTGAGTATTAAATTACTTTGCATTTGCTATAAGTCTGTAGTCCTGCAGTCAATAGCATGCCTCCAGTTAATTGCGACAAAAGTAAGATGTATTTTAGGAAGCAACCATAAAGAGGTAGGCAGGATTATCTAATGACATATACGTATTTTACTAAACACGTTACTTGTTGAGCTAATTAGTTACCTTGTAAATGGAAAGGTCAACCCTGCATAATATTTGCATCTCATCTTTCTGAGGCAAATTTCCTGGGTGGTAGGTGGAAAGAAATAAATTCTACTGAAGTTGTGAACAGCAGACAGGAACACTTTGGCAGGCAGAGAAAAATGAGAAAAAAGCTGTTTAAGGCTAATCTGAAACTGAGAACATGGAACATGTCCATCAGGAAGATACCTACCCCATGTCCACCAGCTCCACATATACAATTTGTTTTGAATAACTCTGCAGCCATGCAATATATTGAACCTGCCAGTCACATTTTTGAATGCTCCTGCTACCCTTTACTAATCCACATGCGCAAGCACAGAGCCAAGGCTCATGAAACCGCTCCACTGCACCAAGGTCATAGTTTTGACCCCAAATTGCCATTCTCTAGAGAAGATTTTCCTGACATCCTACACTATTGTGTACACACTCTAGCTGTGTGCATATTTCCCCCAATTTCCACAGCTGGAGACACACAATCCAGCACAGTACAACTATTCCACACCTGCAGCTAAATAATTTTGCAGCTTTCAGAGCCTTGCAGATCTACAGCAGTCTGGATCCCTTCTCTTTTCCAATAACCATGTCATTTACATATATTTGAAGTATGCAAACTTGACACAAAAACAAATGCTTGAAAGGTATTGACAAAGCCATTATAAAGTTTAAAGCAGCAGCAGCAGTAGCTTTCTTGGGAAATATCAAATGAAACAAACAGAATATTTCAGGGCAATCAGCAGATTAACTGTGAACCTTTGGATTTTTTTTCTTTTTTTAATGAAACAGCTGTTTTTTTGTTTCAGCCTGTAAACATCCTATGCCAGGAGAGCATCTTCAGAGGCTCTTTGTCCTTGCTAAAGGGCTTTACTTAATGGGGTGTTTCATGAAAAAGCATATCTGTCTTTCAGGAAAATATGTGCTGCAAACTCACTGAAACAGTGGCAGCTAGAGGAAAAGAAAACCATGACATCAAATATGTCCTGGCTAATACAGGTTTAAATGTACATTAAGTCACTCTGCCAGGACTGAAAACTCTGGCATTATGCATCTCCTAATAACCTAGGTACACTAAGTCACTAAGTAGGAAGCAGGGGACCCCAGTTCCCTTCGGGAAGAACCAGCATCTTTCAGGCAGTGTATCCTGCTGTCAAATGCTTGAGTCACGCTTTCAGAAGCTGCCCAAGCCAGCTTTGAGCTCACCCTCCAACTGAACTCCCGACTGCAGGGCAGCCACAGGAGCACAGGGCTTGCCACACATCCCCTGGCCATGGGCAGACACTCTGCAACAGTTTAACTGTGACTGATACACGAACTGGGAATTTAAAACTGATGCAGTTGTGTCACAAAGAGTTGCATTATACTTTAAACGACATATGATTTGAAATATCTGAATTATAATTAGGGCAGATTATTTCCTTTGTGAGCCAGGAGAAGAATTTTGCACCCCATTTTGCCAGTTTATATATGAGAGGAGCAAAAGATTTCTTAAAATGCAACATAGACAAAGTTTAGCTGATTATTTGTATTTTGAGACCGTCTATTCCCTGTGTTTAAATGAAAGCTGTAAATTTCAGATGTACCTAAAGAAGACTTCTTTTTATTTTTTATTTTTTTTTTTTCGGGTGCATATACAAGCTTCTGGCCTGGAAGTACTGAGAATCAGCTAGTCCATTAGAAATTAACACATATTCAAATATAGGCTTCAAAAGAAGACCACCCCCCCCTACATCTTGCGTCAGGCAGGTTTTTCCTGAATCCAAATAGCAATGAATATGGCACTTATGTTCACATTCATCTACTCATGGTAACATCTAAGAACTGCTTCCTTCTGACATTGAGTCACACATCCTACCTGTCAGAAGGGATAATTACTCCTCTGTGTTACCTTAACTCAATTATCTCAAAGCAAAAGATGAAATGTCCTGGGTTTACTCATAACACTCGCACAAGAGAGATTTATGGGGTAGCAATAAAAATTTAAATCTCTTTCCCATATGATCTTAGCTAAAAGCTCTCCCTCCTCTCATCTGATTTCAACTTGGTTCAAGAGTATCTGTCTTATATGTAAATGTAGAAAAACTTTAAGAGTTATCAAAACCCCCAATATGCACACCCCCCCAGTATGTATAATTGTAGAATTAATCTGAAAGAGTTTTGGTGTTTGGAGGGAAAACATCCTGTGTCAGTGTTAGCATTTTTTGAGCAATGTGGAAATTCCCAGTGTTCACCTTAAGGGCCTAAGTGCCTTTGAACCCAAATTGCCAATGGCTGAACAGTGGTACAGACTTATTCTTAAAATAAATGATCCCTTAATCAAAATTGGATGACTAACAAGCATTAAATTACGGCTGTAATACCACATATAATCGTTTATCTCATTGCAAAGAGGCATACATCATTTGCATTGTATTCCTGTAGTGTTTTATATCCACTTTACCATAATCTAAATAAGCATGCACAGCACAGACAAATGGAGATTCTAGCCCATCTTATGCATTTGCCTGGGGAACTTGATTTTGTTTGTTGTGGGTGCTTTTAGAAATTGTGATGTATAAATAAATGTGTTGAAATGTAAAGACAGTACAGTGCGCAAGCACACTGCCTGAGCAGTTAAAACTGAGGGATAAATTTTCCAGAAAGAAGGGATTTTTTAATTTTTTTTTAAATCTGGACAGCAATTTTAATAAAGTATAGTTGAAACTTATACTACTTATGGAATAAATTCACTGAAGAGAATTTAAACCTGTGGATATATCAGCTCAGCATGTGGGTATTGCCAACCACATTTACAGCCCAAAATAGGTATTATTTTCTTCTCCCCACTTCTCATTATCTGGTATTTGCTTAACAGTCCAAGCCAGAAACAGCTTTAAACAACCTTAAAAACTTATAAAAATGGCGATCACCAAAGTATGCATTTCTTTCCTTGAAATTACTTCTGCACAAAGGCTGTAAGAAGCTTTCGCTTCTCCATCTGCAGCATCCCTCCTATGCCTGAAACCACCGCAGCTGTGAAGTTCAATAATGCATAGTCCTTTAGGGAGAGCAAGTATGACTTCACATGACACTATTTGCAAGAGCTGATTCCCAGCTCCCATGCAGGACTTCACATCTTTTTCTGACCTTGCAGATCTGGCACTTAAAACTCTGGCATTTGTATGAGAGAAGCTAGTGTTCTACTTATTTTAGAGAGCTTTATGTCTTCTTTCCTCTTCATGGAGAAAACTCAGCACAACTGATCTTGCAGTAGAGAAGAATGAGATGCTTTACAAGCAAAAAGACACACATTCTAAAATACATAATAAAATTCTCTTGTATATTCTAAAGTTCATTTATCTGTAACATAAATGGCATGAAAATGAAAATATGACATGATCTAAAGGTTTTACTGTTACTTCACTTGGACTGACGTGCATTACACACTGCTTGATTCACCATTTGTGCAACATACTTTTCTGATTCTGCCCACAATCTAAACCTACAATCCATAAAACTAAGAGCAGTACAAGCTTGACAAAGATTAACCTCAAAATTAAACTACAGCTACATTAAAGAACTGTCAGTTTCTACCTTAAGATTATTTGTTCAAAGAATGGGAACATAACCGAGATGCTAGGAGGATGAATTGAAGATGTCCCTGCTCATTCCCCAGCAATTGGACTAGATGGACTTTAAAGGTTCCTTCTAACCCAAACAATATGTTCCTATGAATGAGCCTCAGCAAAATAAAACAGATAGCTGGCTACTCTGCACTTCTCATTAAAACCTTTAGAGCTCAGCACAGTATAATCCATCTTTTGCCGTCAATCCATTTTATGAGAATAAATACATACAAATATTACAGGTAGATATACAATATGTTTATGTGTAGAAATTAAGTATTGTATTTTATCAAACTGAGCAAGCATTGAGCAGATGGTTTATTACCTGCATGTCCAGCTCTTATTATTGATTGACATTCAGTGTTCTGTTGCTGGGGGTGGGGTCAATTGCATTCATCTACTACTTTAAATAAAATGAAGCAGTCATTCTTTCCTTAGAGCGCAGTACTAAAGCCATTACTTTCTCTTTACACAAGCAGATTTTGCATTCATTCCATTCTTTGTTTTTGCAAAATGAGCTCTTTCCAGTAACCTTCCTGTTGTATCCCAGAATGGTGTTCAGCTTTGACCACTAGTTCTGCCTCATTGGCTTTATCTCATCTTATAAAGCATTTCCATTTAGGTTACATGCTTTATTTCTTTCTCCTAAATTAATCTAAAACTCATTTCAGCAGCCCTGCATGTTTACCTATCTCAGCCTAGCTTTTTAGAGTAATCTATTTTGTGCATGTCTACATATGACATAGTTTCAAGAAGCTCTTGTGTCCAGGCAAAATATGTCGTTTAGTTTACTTTTCACTAGCTATCAGGGCTGTTCACAGAAATTGTACTCATTCATCAAGTTTGTTAGCCTGATCTTTAAACAGCAGCAGTTGTTCTTTCCATGTTACACATTCCATTGACTTCTCTATTCAGCAGTCTCCTCAAAATACAGAAACACCACTACCCTCTTTTTGTCTTTTGATGTTTTCCTAGCTGGGAAAGGTGTGGAAAAAAAAGGTATTCTAAATGCTTTTCTTACTTTACCTTTATGATTCCTCTGGAATTTGGGAATGTTATTCATCTAGATCAGGTGCCTTGTCAAACTTTAATGGTTCCATATACTTAACTGTGTGCTCTGGCATAATCAGAAAGCCTTCAATATCTTCTATGGGAAAATATATTCCCATCTTCCAGATGTGACCTTCAGATTATTTTCAGAAATGCCAATACTACAGAAGAGAAAACACAATGAGTTCTCTGAAATAAATTCTTTTCTAAAAATAGCTCTCATTCATGTTGCCTTATGGCCTTTCAAGCTAGATTTGACAGGTAAATCTGTACATATTACAAGCTTTTAAAACCATTTCTTTTTACAATATTAATGTCATTAATTAGTATTATTATTGCCAACACTAAAGTCTAAATTTTTCATATCAGCAATTTGTCATGAATATCTTTATCTTTCCTTGCAGCTAGAGCTCTCCCTCTTTTGTGTGAAGCATTTTCTTCATGAGTTGTTTTATCAAACTTGAGGTAAACTCTGGGTTATCTGGTCCAACCCATCTAGCTTACATTTGACATTTACATACTCTTCACATATGTAAGCATATAATTTCATAGCTCTTACCTTCTGCAACAGACCGTTGTACAGAATGAAACCATCTGTAGCCATCCATAATGACATACAGAAAGGGGGAGATGCTAAATTTGCTTCACGCTACCAGACTTGTGCCTGTGATATTGGGTATTATAAGAGAGAGGCAGCAGTTTGCAGACCTAGGAGCACATCTGAGCAATGCTGCTAGTGGGGCAGAGCAATGGAGTAACATAAATGCCCTGCTCAGACCATTTATTCATGTAGTGCAACTGACAGCTGTGAAACCCTACCGTAGACAGAGCTTGAAGATACTGCCAGAGCCACTGTATAGATGTGTGATATTACACACAGGAGAAAACCTCAACATTTCAGTTCAGATTTTTTTCCATGCTGCCCAGGTACCAAGCACCTGTCTGGCACTCCCCAACATAGGTTACAGCCTCTTGAGAGATCCTGTGTTACTAGTTCTGTGTCATTTGCCTAAATATTCCCTAACAAATGTTTTCTGCTTCCTCAGAAAAAGAGAAGTGGGTGTATATATGTATCTGTGTGGGATATGGGGAGTGGAGAGACTAGCTATGCTATCAACAATAATTAGATACTGTCCAAATACCCAAGAGGGCAGTCGCTATTGTAAAAGTCTTACCAAATGACATAGCATGGCACAAGGCAAGCATATGACTGTATAAATTAAAATACAAACCATTTATATATTTATATATATGCTAGATAACTATCTTTACATGGTTTTCTCCACAGTTAGATCATTATCTGAGTAGTAGCAAGTCCATGTTTAAGACTGCTGCAATGCAAACTTGTTCTTTCCACTTTTCAGTGAATCAGTTTGCACTGGTCCTACTTGCACCCCTCATCAGTTCATACTACCACCTTCCTTGTGTGCCTTTTACTGCTATTGTGCCTTTCAACTACAGTACAATTCCCTTTCATGTACTCTCATCCTCACCTTCTTCCATAGTAAAGAATTTCACTTTATTGCTTCTCTATTTCAAGCTTGCAGTTCTCCCCACTTGCTTTTCTTAATTGGCTCTTAAAAGCTTTTTCACAATGAGGGAATTATGTAAATTATTTTGATCAATTTCTAAAATTTTCTAGAGGAAATGCATAATGCAGAAGTTTGCATTATATTTTTTTGTTGTTGTTATGTAATTTAGGTAATTTGGAGCTTTTTTGCATTTCTTGGGACAGCAATAATGAAGCAAGCTTTCCTCTGTACCGTAGCTGGCTGGGAGAACTGTTTCTGAAAGGAGATTCCTTAATATCAGTCTCTGCTTCAATAACAGTTGTCATACATTTTCCAATGCCTATGTAATATAAAATAATTAAATTGTCCTTGAAGCACAGACTAGAGTCTTCCATACCCATGGAAGTAGCCTAACCACCACACTGCAAAATCAGGCTTAATCTTACTCCTACTCCCTATCTCAGTGAATCTTTAAAACTTCTATAAATGAAACCCATGTATACAGTGTAATTGTATATATACAATCTGCCGTATCTTCTGGGGCAGAGTTTGAAAGTGCTTATCCTCCCCAGCAGCCTGTATACTGAGGAACTTTCCAGGTCAGACTGAGCTTGTACTAGCAGAAAAAAGGAATGAAATGAGATGTCCTCTTGAAAGGGAGCTGAGGAGGAGGTGAGAGGAATCACCACCTACTTCTCCTCTGGTTCCCTTTCAAAAGAAAATATTGATTCTTGTTCTATCTGTTTTTCTGTGAAGAAGAGGATTAAGTGCCTACTTTCATAGCCATAAATCATGCGTGGAGAGAAATGCACAGTTAAGAACCTAAGCCTCTGAAAGGGTGGGGATTTAAAACATGAGTAAGTCCTTAGGGCTTTGCTACTGCTACCTCAGATGGCTCACTGCTTAGTGTTGTGCATACCCTTATGAATCACACAATCTTTCTTTTACATTGTTAGGAATCCTATAACTTCAAGTCAACAGATTCTGCCATGACCAAAGCTTAAATGTCTATAAGTTATAAATAACACTTACTTACTTCTTTTACACGTAGCACTGTATGCTTTTGATCATCCAGAGACATGAAATTTTTCAGCACCTGGAACAGATAATGAAATACATGCAGGTATATTCATACCTGCATTGTCAGGCAACATATTAATGTAGTGTATCAAAATCCCTAACGTACCAAAGGGCACCAAACTTAGTAGGTGCTGACACCACTGATGTGTGCCTTACCTTACTGTTCTTGTGCCTTCCCATCACATATACCTTACTATCATAAGCCATGCCTCGACCTGTTCTGTCTTTTGTGGCCTTGCTATAGCTCTGAAATTCTCTTCTGCTCATCCACTGATCCCTTCACCATAGCCAGGGTAGTGCTGTTTGCATGATCCCAGTGCTGTAGCAGGTGAAAGGACAGGGGAAAGGAGCAGGGCAGAGCTGCTGGATGCACAGGGGTAGTTGAAATTTGTAGGTCCTGCAAGAACATATTGCACAAGGTCTGTATTTCAAAAGAAGTGGAGGAACGAGGAAAGTTTCAAGGTTCTTGGCATCTTATGCTGCAACTTGCAATAAGATTTAGAGGTCTCTTTCTCCTCTCCCTAGCCAGGTGCACCATCAGTTCCATGGTCAGTAAGACAGAGATGGTAACTCTCCTCCTTTCACTGCCCTGCAAAACCCCAGAGAAGTTTTGTCCTAAGGCCCTAATAGTTTTTCAACACACACTGCTTTCATTGTATCAGCACAATGAAAGATTCAAATAGTAAAACAAACTCGGAGTGCAAACAAGCACTCCCATCATCTGATTCAGCATTTATATGCCAAGTAGCTTAGCTTTATGCGAAAAGTTGAGAGGCTGAATCTTAATGAAGCCCTAATGCTAAAACTAAAGACAATAAAGCATTCAGCTGATGGAAATAAAAATAGGATATATTTTAAGAGGATGTATATATATATATATATATGTAAATGGTAGAAATATTGAATCAAATTTTGCCTGTCATGAAGTTGTCTCAAAATGATAGGAATTACCTAGATTTATTAAGTTAGTACTTCCAAATCTTTCAAGTGCGCCGTTTAAACAAAGGCACACTGAGTAAAGAAATACCAAAACTACAGCTGTACTTTGTTCTCTGGGGGAAAAAAATGAAGACTAAATGACAAAATAATGAGAGAAAATAGTGCCTAACAGAAACTGTCAGCTTGGGCTATTTCCTCATACACTGAAAAAGTCAGTAACACTTAGGGATGGCTATTGGTCAGGAAACATCTCTGATGAAACCACAGATCTCTGAACTTTGACAAACTGTGCTAAGAAAGTTATAGAGTGTTCATGTCCATTTCCTGGCAGCTTTTATTTGCATTTTTCATTTGCTAAAAAGGCAATTTTAGCTCTTAAAACAGGCATTATAAGTGAAACCCAGAACTGTGACCTGGAAAGATCATATAAATGGGATTTTTCTGTCATCTCTTTATGCTTTTGATTATTCTTGACATTGTATAATGTTAAGTTATAAATAGGAAGCATTTTGAAAATGTCATAATATCCTGAGTCTAATAAGAGAATACCAGAGATGAAAAATATGCTTAAGAAATTGCGTATACATGGCAAACTCAAGATGCAAATTAAACTGGACTTCACTGCAAGGGAACTTGTTCTCAAAAAATGTGAATTGTGAGCTCAATCTGGAAGCTAAAACTGAAATGTAAACATTCCTTTTTGAAAGAAAGATGCTGCTTTAATGAAAACAACCACAAAAGCTGAGGACTTACGGCATTACTGCGTAGAGCAGTGATGCTTTTTCGCCCTTTCAAGTGGATCTAATTCAGATTATGTCCCCCAGCTAACCCAAACATTCAAAGTCCTTTTACTTGTTCCTTCAGCAGAACGTGAGGGTTTGGTTTTTTTTTTTTTGTTTGTTTTTTTTTTAATATTCTAGCTGGATTGATTTCTTCTTCTCTCTCCTTTCTACCCCATATATATTCTTCCCATCTATTTCTAGTTTTCCTGTATCTAAGCTCTGCACAGGTAAAAGGGCTGGTACTGCTGAAACCATTACAAGCTTCTCAGAGTCTCATAAAATAAACCAAATCATCTGCTAAAAATCAAAATGAATTAATTATTTTCTGTCTTTGAACCTAAATCGAAGAACAATTTTTACTTTAATTTGTACAGATACCTTTGCTAACGGTATCAGTAACTACAAATTCACCCCAGACTATATTTGGCCCCTAGCACATGCCTGAGGGTATTTCATAGCCTCATCAATCACTTTCCTCTGCATCATCCCTCCAGGAAGTCCTGGAGGCTGCCACCAGTGACTTCTCTAGAGTCACAAACCCAAGGGAATCACAGCTCCAAGGCTCCCTTTTTGCATAATGGGAAAATAAGTGTTCCTCGAGAAATGGATTCATAGCACCTGCATTATATTCCTCCTCTTAATATTCTTTCAAAAGAACTTCACTGGCAATAATTTTGTTAAGTTATAATATTTCTTGTCTCACTTGAATTGTTTTTGACAAGTAATGAAGCGTAACTGACATTATAATAAAACTGCAGCAATAAAACGGTATGTGCTGATGTAACTGGTGAAAATTTCAATGAGTGATCTGTGAGATCAATAAAAATTAGAGTCTTACAGTAACTAAATGGTTTGGAAGCATGTCAGAGATGAATATGTGAAGCAGAAAAAAAATACATGTAGGTAAGTCTATTTCTGCCACACCTTTGCCCAAAGTGACATTTCTTCCCATTATACATTCCCATTCAAACAGTCCCTGGTTTAGACAAACAAGGCAACCTATGAAAAATAACTCTTCTCACTCTAGAAACTTACCTGCTTGATTTACAATGAAGTGAGGCTGAGACTTTGAGTAATTAAAGGTGACTGCTCAGAAAAGAAAATAGTAGCAAACAGTAACTCGGATCAGTGTAATCTGACAGTCAGAGCTGCAGAAGGGCAAGATCTGTCACACTGCCACTGCCCCATAGTGGAATTAATGTCCACAGTAATAAGACGATGGGGACTGTCAAAACTCAATAGCTAAGAAAACAGAGTATTTTTTCACCTGATCCAAGCAAAAATATTTGACTGTAATTGCATGACTGAAGACAGAACACCCTTTGAAGAGTTAACTGTCTACTAAAAATTGTCTTCTCTGATAATTCATTTTTCTTCCAATGTCTCCTGTCTGTCCCAGGTGCACACAAATTCTCCTCATTTCTGTTTTTTTTTCACTTGAATGTAAAACCAGAAATTTTTCCCTCCTTTCAATCAAGATTACAGTTAATATTATTGTAATACAGCTCTTATGTGATGAACTTCTAATTTGTTGCAATGAATAAAAATTTGAATTTAGCCTGAGCTCAGCATTTTCTGAATTACTGAAAAGAATGCAGGACTTTCCTTTTCACTTTTAAGCTGTGAATTATGGGCCATCTAATTCCCTCACAGCACCTGAAGGTCTTATATTATAAACAGTGAATTATCTTTTTACTTTTGTCAGGGATATAAAAAATAAAAGAAGTCAACTTTTGGAGATACTAAAAACTTAACATAATCTATATAAATTGACATCTGATTATTTTATTATTTTATTATTTTTTTGGTTTTGTCAGCTTTTAAATGAACATTTTCTGGACTTGGTTGCATTAATACAGTTTTAGAAAAGATGGTCATGTTGGACTTGCTTCCATACATATGTACTAAACTTTTACATTAGCAGTAACTGCACTCATCAGAAGTGGGAAAATCGTGTATACCTAACTATAGAGGTGAATTCCCAGAATGTCCAAATCCTTAAATTCATACAAAGTTCACTTTGTTAATTTTTTAGACAAAACCAAATAAATAGCCTTTCATGATCCATATTACTTCTGAATGCTGTGACTGCACCCAAAGTGACATTCCTCTTTCAAAGAGTTTTAGCATCTGTAACAAGTAATATTTGTAGCAAGTGAAAAGTAGGTCTTGAGAAAATCAAGCTGACATTTAGAGAACTACATTTGGTGCAACTCAAATTCACTGCAGCTGCAGTATAAATAATCTGAGCACTGCCAAAGATGAGCTACTTATGTCTGAATACACACAGAACAGTTTAAACTTCTCCACATCTAGTTTCAAATAAAGGATAGTTTTATGGCTGATCAGCGCATGATCTCAAGCGTGACAAAGCCATGAAATCTAAAGGAACTTTCATCGCAAAGAGCCCCAAACCACACTGATTTCTTCAAAACTACTCCACAGACCTCTCCACTGAATCCAGCCGTAATGTGGGAATTTGGTGTAATTCCCACTTGATTACTTTGAAATGCTGTTTGCAGATAAAATCTGTACAAAGGTAGAGATTCAGGGCTCCCTACGGCACTTTCCATTTTTGATAGTGCTGGATAGAGGGGTCTAGAGGAATGCAGGCAAAGAGGTGGCTGGAATTTTTGGACCAACAATTGCTACATAAATTATCTTTGTGCTACCTTTTCACCAGATACCGCACAACAGCATATCTGTACTGATCGTGATAAGGAAGCAGGGGCACAAAAGCCCATAGATGCTCAGCTCCTCTGTGAGTTCAAAGGGATTATGGCCTGCACTGCAAGCACCCCAGCCATGGCACAGGAGCCACATCACTCACAGGGACTAAGGGCTTCACCCAGTTGCTTTGGCTCAGTGAGATACGGAATGGGGGGAAATGAGACAGACATTAAGGACTCAGTTGAGCCAAGCCAGCATTAGATTTTCATGGTTAGGGCATACTGGATTTAAGGAGGGATCTTGTCTAAAGCTTTCTTTTTTGAACTCAGGTTTTTACTATCTGAAAGTCGATTTTTACAAGAAGTTTATGGAGCATGAACAGCAGGGAGGTAATGATGTGCTGATTCTTTTAAAAATGGCATTGGGTACATTGGTGCTTGCCTCCTCCACATTTCAGTGTTGTCTTACAAGCACCTGCAAGTACGGGCTGCAGTAAACTGGAAAGGCAATAGGCTGTAGAATAATAATGGCAGAAATAAAAACAGAGAACTCTGCTGACAATCCTTTATTCAGATGTGGTCTCTCACCATAAGAATCACAGCTCCTGTTTCCAAGCTTTAAAATTATATAATTCAGATGGTATTTTGAAGTTTCTTTGTCCCTCTTGCTTTTCTTTTGCACACCAATTCTTTAACCCTTAGAGTTGCCTTGTCATTTTAATGGTGCATGAATAACATCCATGTTGCTGGATGTTTCATTGTAAGCTATTCTTAATATTTAAGGAAAAACTGGACATGCTTGAAAAAAGTTCCAGAATTAACAAAAAATCCCAAAACAACAAAACCCAACCAACCAAACCCAAAGAGATGCATGTTGATGGCAAAGAGCATTTAGCATTTTCTTAAAATCTGCATTTTAAAATTAATTAACTCCCTTCAAAATCTTTGACTCATCTCATGAAGGAATAGAAAGTCTCTGTCAGCTTTAAGAGACTAACCATGCACCCAAAGAACACTTTAATCCATATCCAGGGTGATCTCAGTAGAAACAGAGTCGGATTTTAAAATGTTCATTGCAACCATTTCATGAACAGTTTTACTTTCCAAGATAAATGACTCAATCACCTAGCAACATCATAGGTTTCGCAGGAATGCCATCTAAATCCAAGCTCCTGCAAACTTCGTATATTTATATTTGAAGCTACAATTAAGAGTAATGTCTGATAGATTTAAGAAAAAATATGAAGTTACATTACCCAAATGTCCTTAACCTTGCCCTTCAGAGATGATAGTTACAGTTGGTGTAGCAGAGATGATAAATACAGTTATTAAAATAACTGCATTTAAATATCCTATCCTATTAGGATCAATTGGATTAAAAATGTGTTTCTCCTACAGAGAAGAGAAAAATTTGCCAAAGTATTGTACCTGTGCATTCCTTCTGCTTGCTCAGAACAACAGCTGCACATACCTGTGGGCATAATTTTGCAGGTAGGACATTAACCAATATATCTGTCAGTCAGGGAGACATATAAATGACTTAAGTTGCACCTGTAATCAAATGTGCCTACAAAGTGGGGGCAAAAAAACCCAGGCTGCAATTAAGAAATCTATTCCTCCTGGCACACTTCATGTGATTCTGATCTCTGCTATATGACAGTCTTGACCCTAGTGCACTATTCTGAATTTGAAGGGGCTGTTCATCACTGACAATATTAGGGAAGTCAGAATCAGGCCCAGAGAGGCTCAGATCATCAGATGGATTCCACAAATGTGATGGCCTGCCCAGCCTCATTCCTAACATTGTTGCACCTGCTGTCCATGGCAGTTTCTTTGGAAAATGAGCTTCATTCTTCATGTCTGGTTTCTCAAAAGCAACAAAGAAGCCAAGATCAAGGTGTAGCTGACTTCCCATGGGCTGTCCCCAAGTTTAATGATTTCTCACAATAAAGCCAAGGCATGGACCAGCATGAGGGGTCAATTTAATGCAGGTGCCTTGTTCTCAGCACTGTCTGAATTATAAAGAGGAGGGTATTGTGACCAATATGTACTTACTGACACAAATGCAAAGTCTGCATCTGTCTGAACTGATGCAAGGAGCACCCTGTGATTCCTTGAGGATGGTTACATGCCTCTATAGTGTAAGAAGTAGAACATCATCTCCTCCACCTGGAAATGAAGGAGCTGATCCTGAGGTTGGTCCATCAGATTTGCTCCTCTTCTGACAGGGCTGCAGATCCCAACATTAATCTTATTCACAAGAACATGGACTGAAATACGTACAGAGGAAAGAGATCTTCTGTGTATTTTGCTGCGCTTTTTTTGCCGTTTGTTTGTTTATGGGACAGTTGTTTCCTCATTCGTCTTCTACACATTTGAGAAAATATGTAGTGGTTTGAATTGTCTACAGCTTTGTAACATCTTGAAACAATGCATTCAACTGCTACCATTTGAGTCAAAGGGAGGCAAAAAGAGACTGACAGTACATGGTGCTCATTCTACTTAAGACAGAGACTGACAGATATACATATGATTGAAGCGAAGGCCCCTGAGTTGCTCTGCCTTGTTAGTCTTAGAAAATGTCAAACTGGTTGATTTCTGCTGCAGTATGCTAAGTAACATAGTCAGTGGAGCCCTCTTCTTGTCATACTCTTAAGTATGCTAAAATCTTCTCTTATTCAAGTGTGAAATGTGTATCTGTGAGGTATAGGAAATATTATAACCCATATTTTAAAGGTGTGCACAAGCCATACTTTAAAGGTGGCATAATCTTTAATGCTGGGGGTAGAGATTAACTTGCTCAAAGTAGAAAATTTTGTCTGCATCAAAGTCACAGCTGCAAATCATCCCCTCTCTGCACATTACCTACATGTAGATAAGACAGAAAAGGAAGGGAACTTTTACAGTCCTGACACAAGCAAGGCACATGAACTGTCTAAATAAGTAAATCTTCTAATACAGCATAGTTTGCAAGGAGCTGGACACACATTAGCTGAGCTTCTACATCCTTATCAGTCATTCCTAACCAACTTTCTTATCATAACTATTTCATATTGCTTCTGGTTGCTGCAACATTATGGCCCACAGGCAAACAACTTGAATGCTTTAGCTCATAATTTTATGTATTTCTGTTTTATTGTTTCATTTTAAATCTCCATTAAAATGAGAGCGGGGGGGGCGGGGGAAGAGAGGGGGGAAATGAGCCCTTCACATGCTTATTCACCAAGCAGTTTTCTTAGGTTCTTAGAGGTCTAATTACGATATGAAAACATGATTTCCAACTTTGCAGATGATACTAAATTGGAAGAGAATAAAAACAAATGAGGAATAATTAGGTAGTGCAGCCAGATAGAAAAGAATTTAGATCATTTTTTATTTCAGGAATAATAGATGGCAGATGCAGGGCTGTGCAAATAAATTCAGGATAATTAGCCTCACAGTGTGGCATAAAATGTGAGACCCTGTTTAAAAAGATGAGAGGCTACAACACACTGAGTGCAATAAAACCTGAACTTCAAAGTTCAAAATTTACTTCTAAGGTTCCCTTACCTATATGACTTGCTAGTGACCTCAGTGGCACTCTGCTAGAAATAAGATAGACTCAGAGTCAGCAAGAGAATCACCATTTGGCCTCTGGGAAAGGAAAGGCTGAATATTATTGTCTGAGAAGGACCGTTTCCTCCACAGTGATTAATTTTGTGCCCAATATTGGACCACAGGCTGGATCTGGTCTGTAGGATGTCTCTACCCAAGCCAGTGTCTTTCTCCAGAGGGAAAAAGAAAGCGGAGAATACACCAAGGAAACATCAGCTTTTCTTTGTTTTGCTCAAGTGCTCCTGAGGAAGAGGCACCTGCCCCCGGCTGCAGCAGAGACAGATTGCTTGGCTAGAAGGAGCTCTAGGCTGATCAGGAACAGCCATTTTTTATATCCTTTCATTATGCTATATCCCTTGGTGTGCTCAGGTCTGAAGCTAGGAGAAGTCTTTCGACAGTTGAGCAGGGAAGGTTCTAGGAGAGCTGTCAGTTGAAACCATGTGGAAAGATACCTTGCTGGTTTTAAAACGTCGCTTCATGAACCATGACAGATTATATGCTGAGATAGGAAGGATGGCAAGGGACATCACCCTAAGAGATCACTATGGTTTCCTATTCTGCTATGAACCACTTTCCGCTCTATATACTGCTGCATGCTTCTCTGCTCTTGACTGAACCACAACTTGTCAAAAATGCACTCCCTCTTCTGCATGTATCAGCATATTAATTTTCAGCTATGTGATACAAGAAGTTCTTTTATATCGACCCAAGAAAAATTACGGGGTTTTTATTCACAGCAGATGTGAGCAAGAGCCTGATTTTTGTTGAAGAGGTGATGTTTTCTTTGGGGAACTGATTTTTTATTTTAGTGAGAGTTTTCTGTTCACACGGAAGGCAGGAGGAAGAAGGGAAATGTACAAATGCATGAGGGAATTAAGGTCACTGCTGGTGAATCCGTACAGCAAGGGATTACCAACTACAGAATATCTTCACTAAAAGCAAAATTAAACAGAACTCTCTGAAATAATGAGGCCAAAAATCCGTCATTATCCCACGAAATTTGAAAAAGTATTAGGCTGATCTGTTTGCCAACTAGAGATGCCTTTGTAGGGGTGAAGATTTACCTTCATATGTCTTCTTATGTTAAACTTTTAGTTTGTTTAACAACAACAAAATCATGAGAAACACTGCCTTGTTAAGGGGTTTATGCATTTGTTTCTAGCCATGTTTTCCATGGAATAGGTCTGAATTATTAACCATCTTTCAAAGTATGAAAATGAAAGGAGCTTCAAATCTTCCAAATGCAATGAATCACGTTTCAGCATTTCAGCATTGAACGCCTGTGTAATTTATGGCAGACTGCACGTAATTTCTATGTATGGCTATACTTGGCGTGGGTAGCTCATTTCACATTTGAAATTCAATTCTGCTAGCTGACTAATTGATTCGTTTTCATAAACACCCTAAAATTTGTAATAAGAATGATGCTTTGCTGTAAGATACTGTTTTGAGGCTGTACCAAAATTAACTATGAATATTTACTTTCAATAAAAGCCAGTGGGACCAACAGCAAATAATGAAAACAGAGTGATTTATCATTTCTTTTCACAATCACTATTGTTCCATGAGATTCAGCAAAATTTCAAACCTTTTAAATCATCTGCTTAAAATACCAGTACTTTTATTCAATCACAGTTTCCTCTTGTCTACCTCCTTCCTCCCTCTCCCTTCCAACAGCTCTCCCTCTGCTGGCATCCTTCCAGTCCATCTTCTTGGGATATGAGGCACTGATCAAGCTTCAGCCACAAGCTTTGATAGCCACCACATCCATGATCCTTCCCCAGAAGAGCTGAATTAGGGCGTTTTCAGGGAGGGTGAGATATTGTGTTTCCAGGAACAAAGAAAAGACAGAAACCTCAAACACATATTCTGAAGTCAAGTTGCACTGGTTTCCAGGGCAATGACCTGGTTTAAAGCACACAAGACTGTGCCACTGTCCTTGGGAAGTGCTGCTGAGGACTGCAGTTCAGTTCCCACAAGTCCCAGTGGGTCTAGTTGTGCAGTTGCTTTACCAGTCGCATCCCCTGATCTCAGGAAAAAGTGCCCTTCCTGGGAGCAAATATCCGTCTAAACAGCAAGTTGTCTGACACAGAGAGTATAAGAAAGTATGTACCACAGGAAAATGAAGCTGAACATATTCCAAGCTGTGTGACAGAGGTACAGAAATGTGGATGACAAGAAACCACACAGCAAAAATGGCAGAGACTTTGCACTCATCCTTCCCCATCCTTCCTTTCTTCATTCCTGCGTACAGAATGAGGTGAAAAAAAAGTACCAGATCTATCATGGGAAAAGAAATTATATTAAGAGACAAATATGACTGTGAGGGTGGTCTAAACAGACGACTGACAGGTAAGTATTAGAGCATCTCTTTCAGAACAAAATTGATGGATCTAGGACAAAATAATTTTTAGATGGCTCATACGCTGACAGCAGTGTGCAAAACATTCATTTCAGGAAGCTGGAGCCCAGTTCATGAATACAATGAAGCAGATGCTTTTGACACATTTGCATTCAGAATAGCAACAGGACACATGGGCTTAACATTAAGCACGGGGGTGATTTGTTAGCCCATTGCAACTTTGGCATGGTTGCGCTTGGAAAGCAGCACCTGGACTGGTGACCTCTGGGCTTTGGAGAGTGTGGTCCAGCCTTGTCATATCATTCTTCTGCCCAGCTGCAATACAGCCGCTCTCCCTCCTGCTTGATCACTAGTCTGCAGCGCTGACATCTGGCATCTGAGGAAACAGGCAAGATATGTCTGAAGTAGGCTTAGGATCAAAGTTATTCATTAATAAATCTCATCAGTTTTAGATTAACAGGATTTTAAATATATTCAGAGGTAACTTAAAAGCTGTGACTATCATTGAGCTCTGTCTGTCCCAGACCTCTTTAACACAGTTTAGGGATGAGAATGCCCCCCTCTCAAACCCACCAGCCTCCCGCTGTTCTTATCTCTGTGCTATTGTCATGTTGTTTTACCCCCAGATGAGGGAGGAATAGGTGGCAGAGCCAAACCTGCCCTCCAAAAGGGCTCTGTAGCCTGTGGTAGCCACAGGGAAAACCCACCACAGAAAATTTCCCATCAGATTTATCACCTCTGCATAACGAGAGTCCTGACATTTTGATCTGGAAACCTGTCACTAGACAGGAAACCTGTCAGTAGAAATCACAGCTACTGGAAGCTGCTCCATGTGGTCTAGGAAGCAAAAGCACTGTGAATTCGCACTTCAGCCAGAGTGTTGCTCCAGGCAGGGCCATGCCCATGTGGCCACTACTACCATTAAACATTTAGATTGTGTCAGGAACCATAGGCCAACTGCCCAGGGCCTCATGCTTGGCACCAGGGACCTGTGGCCTTGGCACAGCAGCAGACACCAGACACCACGCTTCCTCTCAGGCAAAACCTGTCTGTGCCCTCCTCTCACCTTAACTGCGTTCTTGTCCTTTTCTGCAGAAATGCAAAGTTTGAGCTATTTTTTGTCTCCACAAGAGTTTTCTGGCCCAAGAATTGTTCCTGACATTTAATTCAAGTTTATTTTTGTTAGGGATATAATTCTATGTCCTTAATAACTTTTTTTTTTTTTGGGGGGGGGGGGGTGGTGAGAAAAGCATCTATATATAAATAAAAGTGAAAACTATTAAAAGGTTAAAACCAGCCTGACTTCCTCTACAGACTTTTCAATCCTACAGGATTTAGCAAAAATAGAGTGAAGTACTTACTTACATCTTCAAAAAGCATTTAGCCAAGCACTTCATCAAAGGTTAAAGTGCAGAAACATGAAATAAGTGAAAAGTTGTCTCACTGGCTGAAAACTGACCAAAGAGAGGAAGTGAATTTTAAGAGGAGAAGAATTTATAAGGGATTGTGATAGAGATCAGCAGTAGATCTTCAGCCTCTCAATATTATATTAATAATGGCACCAAAAGTAAGTTTCTGCTGTCTTCTTATAGTAAATTCTGCCAAACAATAGGAACCATACAGTCAGAAACAGAAAAATGTAAAATATTTATGCAGTGCAGTACTGATAAATAACAACACAGGTGAAAAAAGAGAGAAAAAAGTTAAGAAAGGCATCACTATTTAATGAAAAATTGCAGCAGAATTACAAGGAAAATACTTACAGAAAAAAGTGTCTAAAGCCATAAAGATGTAGCTCCAGTAAATAAGACAATCTGAATTGCCTTAGAATTAGGCTCAGCTGTCAGAAAAGCATTTCTTAGGTATATATATATGAGCCATCATAGAATTGTGGAATTGTTTGGATTGAAAGGGACCTTAAACATCATCCAGTTCCAGCCTCCCTGCTATGGGCAGGGACAACTTCCGCTAGACCAGCTTGCCCAAAGCTCCCTCCAACCTGGTCTTGAACACTGCCAGGGATGGGGCAGCCACAGCTTCTCTGCGCAACCTGTGCCAGTGCCTCACCACTCTCACAGTACAGAATTTCTTCCTAATGTTTAATCTAAATCTCTGCTCTTTCATTTTAAAGTCATTCCCCCTTGTCCTACCCCTACATGCCCATGTAAAAAGTCCCTCTCCAGATTTCTTGTAGGCCCCCATCAATCATATATAATCTAGATTAATTTGAATTCACTGCTTTGGTGAAGAGTCAAAGCATATGTATAGGTGTGTGTAGACACATTTATACAGTACAAAGTCTATCTAATCTTCAGTGCCCTACTGGGCAGTGTCTGCAGTTCGTCTCAAACAATATTCCCAAGTGGTTTCCACTCTTATTAATTTCATAATCGTCATAGAGTGCTCTGTTTTATCATTATGAGGTCCACTATACATCTAGGAAAGGCAGACAAGTTGTGACCACCACCAGCATCATTAGAGAGATATCAGTAGAGATTGCATCAGTAGAAAGGTAACCAAACATCACCATTGCTGGCTGAAGTATATAAATCGGGTTTTCAAATTTTTCAAAAGCTCTCAGTTTTTTCCCTCAAGTTCCTATAGTTTGCTACACAGCCTACAGATGTCTGAAAGCAGGCAAATCCACACTTTCCTCTAACCAAAGGGTTCAGCTGGCCTTCCATTTGCTGCCTCTCTGCCAATGACCCAGCAATGTCTTAAATGAAGAATACTATTTTAAAGTACTTTTTCATTTCTTTAAGAAAAAAAAACAAAACACAAACACAAAATAAACCTTACAAATTTTGTTTTTACATTGTGTTTTCTTTGCATGTGCCTTTCAAATGCTCCCTATTGTGCCCCATCTCTAACTAGACACTTTTACAATTTTACCATATAAGGCTCCTGAGAAGTAAAATAGTTAATGTAAGTATAAATGTAATAAATATGCCCTTTCCCAGGATGCTGGTTCTTTCCTTGTCAGATCCCAACACTATATATAGGAATCTCTGCAGCTTTTTTTTTTTTGTTTTATGGGTTGCTAAAACTTGCATGTGACCACAGAGGACATGACCAAAGGATTTGGAGAACCTCACAGACAAGATGCCTGATGAATACTAGGCTAAAGATAATATTAACAGAAGAGAAAATCTATGCTACTTCATCAGAAGAAAAATGCCATCCTGTGCTCCTGCATGGTAAAATATGCAAATGACACCACTGAGTCAACAAGTACCGGAGTGGTTAAATCTTTGCACTGAATCTGATTAATTTCTCCATTGCTAATGGAATCTAAGCAAAAAGTCATGAAATATCTTTCTGGGAATGGGTTTTAATGGTGCAGGTTATAAAGAAAACTGTTTTTGTTTTTCAAAGACTGCCTCATTCCTTGTTTTTTGCAGTCAAGTCATAGCTATTTTATCCCATGAAATAAGATTTATGTCAGAACAATGGCAGATTTTTTGAAATCTGTGAATACAGGGCCTATATTAAATGTCTAGGCATGAAAACAGAGCAAGAAAAAAAATGTCATTCTTTAAAGATAGCAACTGTTTAACAAAATACATAATGGGATAATAACCATAAGGAATATCTCCACAATAAATGTTCAAAATGAAAGGCTTTTGATTGCTTTTGCTTCTGAAAATCATGTTTATCTGTGAAAAAATAATTTTCTTTGAAGACTAGCCTATCCTTTAGCAAGCATTATTTTCCTGTCAATCAACACATTGCACATCCATGCAATTGCAGTGTGGCCAGAGTTCTCTGGATACTTCATTACCAATGGCTTCCAGCTATCCCAATTCCACTCTGTTTTTAAAAACCCTTTTTTCATAACTGAAGATATTAATGAGAAAAAAGTCATGGGGGAATGTCTCCCCAGATAGCTTCACAAAAAACACCACCAGGAGGGATATAATAAAAAGACAAAGCAAAAGCTGAAGATAAATATTCTTGTTTCAGTTTGCACATTCATTTTGCAGGCACCAGTCTAAGAACATTTATGCTAAAAGCAGTGGGAAAGAGCCTGGAGAGATTAAGTGACTTCCTGTTAATAGATGGTGTTTTGTAAAGGTAAACGTTAGCAAAGTCTTTAATACCTCTATGCTTTATAATGAGGGTTTTCAATTTGCCTAGCTAAAAACAAATTCCAAAGCAACTAAACCTTGAATTCCACTAAACTATGGATTCTGGTGGAAATGTGCAAGGTGTTTTCAATATAAACAATTCATAATTGTGCCAGGAGAGTGGAGGTGCGGAAGGCACAGGCTCTGACACAGTGATTTGAATGGCAGCACCAGGCTCCCAGTGTGTAAAACGACAATAGTTTTGGAAAGTAGCAAAGAAAACAAAGGCTATTAAAGGTCTTTTGGTTCAGAGCTTACAACACAAGACTGTCCTTTAAAAGAGTTTTCTTAATCTTTTCTCAAGCCTAAGTTTACATCTTTCCCATGAAGGGTCTATAATCTTTCCTTTATTAGATTCATGGTAATTTGTATTCATCGGATTTGGCTGATATCTAGCTTTCTATTATTTCAAGTAAACTCCAAAAACAGAGAAGAGGTAGAGTGGGTTTGATGTCAGCTATTTTTCTGAACAGAACTATATTCCTACTTTCCACTGAAAGTCTTGAATCCTTTATTACAACCAAGACTTACATAAAAATGAAGATGCAAATTTCATGTGAATATACAAAATTGAAAAATAGGAAACTGTGAAGACAAACATAAGGCAACACATTGCTAAGAGCCCCAGCTTCTATTTAACGAGTCATAAAATCTTCTGTAATGTCATGGCTAACTGTCCCCCTCTTGTAATATTTAGGCTTAAAAAATCTGTTTCAATGGGCTAGACTTTAAATTACTAAGAATAGAGGATTCATTCATCTACTGAGCTAATTAGATTCCCTTTTTCTTCTATTTTCAGATCCTCCAAATACTATAAATTTTAACTACAGCTCCAAAAATCATTGTTACCTTCTCTGATTCTCATCACATATCCCCTTCCATTGTTAATTTCTTTTTCACCAAGGGTATTGTTAATATTTAATTCAAATGGAAATTCGGTATGACCATATGAGCACTTATAGATTACTTTCCATAATCAATTAAAGAAAAATAACAGAAAGTTGAATAAAAACTGCCTTTCAAACAGCTATGTAAGCTATGAAAATGTAAATAAAAGATGAAATAGATTAAACATAATTAACAGCAATAAAACATCAAAACAACTTCTAATGTACTTGGGGTGCCCATCTACCCACAAAGTCAGGAGGTGCTAACCCAGAAGACTACAGCTATGGGTAGAATTTCTCTACTCTTCCAAATGCTGATATATATATATGTCTAACAGTGGGCATTCTACTGTTGAATCTACTCCACATAGCTTGACAGATAAAATTAACCTACAGTACCAAGCAAATAAAGTCAGTGCATGCTGGTCTGACCACAGACTTTCTGTTCTACTGGAAAACACCAGATTTGTTTTCATTATGAATAGGGACAAAAGAAAAACATGAATTTCATTTTGTAAGGAAATGCAATAAAAAAAAATATTTGATAAACTAAAATATTCCACTTAAAAGTTGAATCTTTTTGTTCAGATTTTGATTTAATATTATGTTCAGTTAGACTACAGATTGTGAAAATGAGAAGTATTTTTAAATTTAAAACCTCAACATTTTATTAGGGATAAGAGTGAAAAGTTGTTTTCATCATTTTTTCCTAATTAGATTTTATTGAAAGTGATGTTTTACACAAAGCTTTAGTATTTATAAATACAAATGTTTTTTCGTATGAGAAACTTCTACTTCAGTTCTTATTTCCATGACTGAAAAAATAATGTGACTGTGTTGTCATAAAGGGTTGAGAATTTAATCAGACCGAAATCAAACCAAAATCTACATCAGCAAAAAAACGACTTCTTGGAGCTGAAATGTTGTTATAAAAGTGTACATACTAGAGACAAGTGAGAAATTCAGTGCAAACTGTATCCTGTATCCTGTATTCATTGAAAACATGGGGCCAGACTGTTCTCAGTGGTGCAATAGGATGAGAACCAATGGGCATAAAATATAACACAGAAGTTCTACCTGAACATGAGGAGAAACTTTACTGTGAGGGTGACCAAGCATTGGGGAAGGTTGCCCAGAGAGGTTGTGGAGTCTCCTTCCCTGGAAATATTCAAGAGCCATTTGGGCACAATCCTGAGCAATATGCTCTAGGTGACACTGCTCAACATATGTTCATTTATTGTTATAATAAGCTATAATAAATATTACAGTATATATTTCTACATTAAAATTTAGAAATGTGCTTATTATGACAGCCATCTTGTCTGCATGTAACTTAACCTGGTATCTCAGTAGATCCACGCAACAAGAGGCAATGTATGTAAACTGAACCACAGAAAGTTCCACTTGAATGTGAAGAGGAACTTTACTATGAGGGTGACTGAGCATTGGAAAAGGTTGCTCAGAGGGGTTGTGGAGTCTCCTTCCCTGAAGATACTCAAGAGCCATCTGAACACAGTCCTGACCAATGTGCTCTAGGTGACCCTGCTAGAGCAGGGAGGTTGGACTAGATGACCCCAGTGGTCCCTTCCAGCCTCAACCATTCTACGATTCTGTGGTTTTATACAGACGTAATGAGTATTAGAATCACTCCTCTGAAACTTGTTCTTGAGCGTAGGTTTCATGCTTATAAAGGTACATTAGCCTGTCTGATGTTCATAGGAAAGTGTGTAAGGAACATGGAAAATGCTACCTGAGGGAACTGAGGTTGTTTAGTCTGAAGAAGAGAAGGCTCAGGAGGGACCTTATCACTCTCTACGATTATCTGAAAGGAGGATGGAGCAGGGTGGGGGGCGGTCTCTTCTCCCAGGTAACAAGTGATAGGACAAGAGGAAATGGCCTCAAGCTGTGCCAGGGGACGTTTAGATTGGATATTAGGAGAAAATTCTTCACTGAGAGGGTGACCAGTCATTGGAACAGGCTGTGCAGGGAAGTGGTGGAGTCACCATCCTTGGAAGTGCTCCAAAACCATGTAGATGAGGCCTTCAGTGACATGGTTTAGTGGTGGTCTTGGCAGTCCTGGGATAATGGTTGGACTTGATTATAGAGGTTTTTTTCCAGCCTACTTGATTCTATGATTACATGACTCTATGAAAAGAGGTCTTGAGATTAGTGCATGCCTTTTTAGAATCACAGAATCATAGAATAGGTTGGAAAGGACCTTAAGACCATCTAGTTCCAACCCACCTGCCATTTTTCCCCATTATACTTACATTATTCCTCAGAAATATTTGTCTGTACTTAAACCACTCTGTCTATTGTAAATGTATACCTTTCGTATTGTCTTAGCCTGTTTGCAGTTGCAGTGGTGCTAATCACTATTAACAGAAAATGCTTTGAAAAAAAGATTTTTTTTTCTTGCAGCAGCATGGGTCATGTATTATTTTGCGGGGATTTAAAACGTTTTTGTACTAATTGTGAGTTAAAAGTTAACAAAGTGTGACTGAGGTATACTATTCACCAAAGATATCGTATGGCTCAAAAGGCTAGAAAAACCTTGGAAGTACAAGAGGGGACATGAATGAGAAGGGAACCAGACCTTTCAATGACAAACTGAAATCCATATGATTATTTTTTTTCTCAGAGAAAAAGTCTTCCCTTAGGCATATGTTTGTTGTACTTCCTGGCATTTCAGCTTGCAATGGTAATGCCTTTTCCTTGTGCAAAAGTGCTTAAACTAAAACTTAGCTTAGGTTCTTGGAGATGAGTATTGACTAATTAGCAAATGTACTGCTTTGCAGATGTGGCTAATTGTGTGACTCATGGCTAAAGCACCAATTTGAGTGTGAATCGATTTCATAGAGATCTCTCATTTTCCGTCGTAAAAGTCAGCAACTGAAAAAGCATCTTGGGGCCTATGACAGCCAGGGAGCAGTCCATGGTATATCACTGCTATTGGACAAGTTTGCCTTGAGGCCAGGGTACAAACCTCAAATTGTAGGTATGGAAACACCGACATCATTCTTTCTTGCATTTCCATAGTCAGTGGTCCCCATCAAAGAACCACTTCTATCAGTGGAAACACTCTGGTTAGAATAGAGAAGAGATGAAGACTTAGTCTTATAGCCCTGATACAGGTTTAGCAAATCAGCCTGAATTTTGGGTACAATGAGAGTAACAGCTGGGAAAAGCAATTCATTAGAGATAATTGCATTATATCGGGAACTGTTGTCCGAAATAAAACAAAAGATTCAATGAAAAAGAAAAGAATCTAAAATAGGTCTGGAATAGGTTTTCTTTTTAAGAATAAATGTTAACTTTATTTGTAGGACTGCTTTTAAGAAGTCTGCAGTGCTGTGGCTAAACACCATCACTGTCCAGTTACCCATCTCATTCTGCAGCACTAAGGAGAAACTGGTTCCTCAAGGACCGTCTTTATTTCCACCTCTTAACCCATGGGGCAGGTGGAGTGCCTGGGGCCTTGATACTGCTCCTGAAGAGTCAATTTTAGTGTTTAAGTTCCAGATTTCCCTTTACACAGTCATGTAACTGCATGGCAAATTGTGTATAACACATGACTAAGTGTGTACCAATCCTTACAAAGTAGAGTGCCCCACACAGTATGCATGATACCAACACTGGAAAAGAAGGGGTGTCCTTTGTATTATGAGTATCACCTGGTCTTCTTCACTCCTGTATGGATCAGAGATCTGGTCGTGATATAATTAACTCACTCTTTCTTGCTTCTTGATTAAAATATCTGAATCCCTTTGAACAGTCATATGATAAATCTATTGGTAACTTCTCCATTGCCTTTTTTAAGTAATTTGGCTAATGTGCAGAACTGAACTTCCACGCAAGTCTGAAAGACTTTTTTCCCCAGTTTAAAAACTGCAACTCTTTGCTATGTGCAGCAAGTTTTCCCTTAGAATAGAGTAAAATGGCTCTATTAGGATAGCTTCTGGTTTTCACATATCTCTCTTGGGTACTTTTACACAGAAAATGATCACACTGAAGTACTTATGAAAGGGAAACCCTTTTACCTCGTTTGAAGCAGACCCTGTGCGCGTTGGGTAGGCCTGGATGCCTGTGCATTTTCTTCCTTTGTAGTGCCCTTCTCTGTAGGGCAGGACACCATTAAGCACCTTTGATGGCATACCTGCCTTGTAGTTGTGACTTTACTGGCTTTAATCCTCAGCCTCTGAAGATGAAAAAGTAGTTGTTGTCAACTACTGCAGTGACTTTTTGCTAATTGCTAGGCTGGATCAAAGAGTGGAACATTTTCATTGCATTAAGACATTGCCTCATGTAAGTGGGATGGAGGCAAGCTGGGTCTGCTGTAAGGAATAGCTTTGCTACAGTTTGCTGTGGCTCTCCATGACAACATGATGGCAGAAGCAGACTGTTAGGGTGGATGCTGGGGAGAGATAGTGACATTAAGGCAGCAGGCAAGAGGACGCATGAAGCATGCAATTCAAGATGGCATGTTGGTCTGATCTGCAAGATACCCAGCCTTGATACCACCAAACATAATGCATGTACAGCTGGCTGTCAAATGGGCAGTGTTATCATTATCTAAGAAAATGCAAGGGTAGTGCAGTGGTGATTGGAATATTTTCCCACAAATATTCCTTAAACATAAATGATGGTGATGAAATCATAACAGTAATTGAGTCTTGTAACCCCTTTTTTGAAAACAAGTTCAATCTAAGAACATGTAAATACATCCTTCTTTTCCAGAATATTATTGAAAATTAAAAGACCATCTGAGTCTGCAGTGTCATGAAGTCTGTATCCATTTTTTCACATACCTGCAGTTTCATCTCCAGCAGCTCTCCATCTGTTTGCAGGCTGTTTTCTGTACCAGTGTGATGCCTCAGGTGCAGAAGCGAAAGACAATAATTAACAATGTGGCCTACAGCATCTAGGGGAGCAATTAATTTCAGTGAATGGATGAGGGAGGAAGAAGAAGGAAGCTTTGCAGAAATTTCCGCTTATGCATTCACAAATGTGAATATTGGACGGATGTACGTACAAATATGTATGTATCTCCCAAGAAGACTATTTTCAACTCAAACTTTAACTCTTGCAATAGCTGTTGCGCACAGAAACTACTTGAAAAAGGCAGTGCCATCTGCACTAAGGAGATTAGGGGGTGTCAGGGAATATTTTTTTCTCACTTCTCACATTCCTGCTTTTCTCCACCCTGTCCTGGAAAAATCCCAGCTTTTAACCTGCCAGAACAGTTTTAAAGCTATTCTCTGATATATGGAAACCTGTGAGACAGACCCATGACAGCTACATACTGTCAATGGAGTTTGACTGCATGAAAAAAAAAACATCAAAACCCCAATACTGCTGAATAAAAGAACAGAGAAATGAATGAGGCTGCACTAGCATGTGGGGTAGTTTTTCGTGCATATCTATGCACATACACTGATTAAGGAAAACTGAATTTATATATAAGAAGACTATTTCACTGATTTGTACATTGGAATGTTATAGTGTGTATGCACAGCACTGAGAATTAAAGATCTGCACATCTGCAGAGGGGTTAAAAAGGAAAAAAAAAAAAAAAGAACAATTAGACATTTCCCCCCACCTCCCATTTAGGTCCTGAAATTAGAAAACTAAATCCAGTTATAAGCTCTTTAATGCAAGTGGCCTTATTTCATATGCACTGAGCAGCTGCTGCATCTGCTGGCTTCTGTTATTAATACTGGCTCTGTTTCTGAAAAGCAGCTGTCAGGAAGGAGCTCTTATAGGATCTCCTCTGACGTGTTTAGCTAGAAAACAGCCAAGCATGACTGCAGTACCTGTGTGCCATATGAGTACAGCTGGAGGTACAGAGAGGTGGTGCAGAGCTTTCTGACTGGCTATGTAATCTTCGGGGAGGAATCCAGCAGAAAGGCTGAGGGGAAACCCCACCACACACTAATTGTTTTGCTGCTTTGACTTCTTGACTTCTTTTTCATATCCCTCTGTCCCTTTTTGTTCATACACCGGTGCCCATGCTAAATGCAGAGACTATCTGAACCAGAAGAAGAAACGCTCACTGTGTTAGTTTTGAGAGCAGGATATCACAGACGTGACTGTTTTCTTCTGGATTCTGCACAAGCAAACTAGGTATTTTGAAACGGGTTCATCTCACAAGTGTATGGTCAGTTTTGCTAAATGGTTGTGTTAAAAAAGGGGAACTGAAAAATCACGAGCCCAAATAAGGTGGTTTCTAAACTTTTGACTCTATTCTGCAATGTTGTAATTGCACAAACATGAATGCTGCAGATTGAAAACAGAGTGTCCCACTGGAAAGCTACTAGTGCATTCATCCCTCCAGAGAACACTCATTTGCCCTTTTCTTTTTATGCCTGCTTATTCAAACAATTAAATAAATTAAACCCAAGAAAATGTTCTGCTCTGGGCCACTCTCAAATGTTTTCAGGCAGTAAAATAAATGAGAATCAGTAATCTAATGCAAAACTGATTTGAACATGTTTACATGTTATTAGGAAGCTAAAAGGTTTATTCATGCCTTTGGTTCTGAGCTGATGTGATAGACTGTGTCTGTAGAAACAGCTGCACATAGAGGCTGCTGTTTGGTGGCTGCTTTCTGTGCAAAAAAGTAATACTCAGGCATTTGTCTTTTTCTCTTCCAAATGTCCAGGGGCTATGACAGGAGGGAAGACTACAGGCTGTCTTTCAGGATGTGAAAGCTGTCACATCTGCATCCAAGAGAGGACTGTGCTATGAAGGTAGAACTAGTTTTCTATAAGGAAATGACATGCTGGGAAAGAATGTAAACTTCTCTGGAATTTGAGGAATGAATTATGTTAATATCTGCATATCAACTTTGCCCTCTTGATTCACTTCATGCTACATCAATTATACTGTAACTTTTCAAACTGCTGTCTGTAAGTAGTATTGTTACCTACACCCGAAGGTTGGAAAAAGATTATCCTTTTAAAATTTGATTGCTTGCTCACCAGGAAAAGAACAGGAAGGAGAAAAAAAAAAAAAGGAAAAAGTTTTACCAGACCCTGTAGAGAAGTGGAATTCAATTTTTTTTCCACTTCTAAATACAATTTTAAAACCAGAAATTCCCATGTAGTATTCCAGTCACTACACTTTTAGTACCTCTGAGTCCTCCAGTTTTGTCAATAAAATAAATTGCAATGTGAAATCTGAATATTACATATGCGTGATATTGCATAGAAGTATAGATATATATCACAGAGGTTTCTATTCAAAAAAAGAAAGCCAGAATGCTTTAGTTTGCCAGAATGCAAAATGCAGCACTCCACACTCATAATAGCTTACTCAAAAACAATTTTACATGTGGAAATTCCATCAAAATAAATGCATTCCTATGAATTTTCTCATACGACTCAAGCTACTAACTACGGTAAAAGCTGTTCAGTTTAAAAATTTTCAACCTATCATAAGTTCCACAGGTTTATTTTACTTTTAAATGTAGTTTTTTTGTGTGACTTCTTTTTTGTGTTGTGAATGCAAATGAATTTATGACCTGAAAAAGAAAGCAAATTGTAGCAGAGGGAGCTCTTCCATAATGAAAAAAATAGACCTATGAGTAGACAAAGCAATTCCCAGTATGTGAACTTTGCACAACTGTAACTACTGTAATTCAGTGATATTTCTCTAATTTCTTCCAGCTATTGGTCAAATGGGTCTCATACTGAACAGTATAAGATGTTCTTAACTTATACTTTTAAAACCATTGTTATCAAAACTACTCTTTCATATCAATAGGGGTTAATGTTATTGCTTGAAAGAATATCAGTCTTTCATGCTCCAGGAAAAGTTTCCCCAGTGCTAAGCATTCACTTGCATGATTAAAGGTAGCCTAGGTACTGACCTTCTGATGTTAAAGATAAAACAGAAGGAGCTATGTAAGTTTCACCAGAGTGTAAAGGGTAAGATGGAAGAAAAGGTATAGTGGAAATGACATCCTCAAAAGATTTATTGGGAAAAAAAAAAATGCTTACTGGGAAAAGCTGACCATCATTAGTAATCGACAAAGAATCTAACAGAGAGAAAACAGTACAAAGGTGGCTGCTGAAAAAGTAGCATTTAAAGATAGGGGACAGTAATATTGAAAGAACTGTCCTAGGCACAAATTGTGCTGGAGAGCGCAGTTGGAGTCTCTGTCCTCCCTGATTGGCCACAGTCTACAGGGAAATAATGACAGGGCAAGGCATATTCATCCCTGAGCTGAGACTTATATGTCTGTTTTTCACATCTCTCTGCATAGTACCTAAAGATAAATCGGGAAAAAAAAAACACAAACAAAACAGATAAGAGGAGCAATTCTCATGCTCAAAAATTGTTATTTTATTTTATTGAAATCATATGAGTTCGAAGAATCCCAAGGCTGCTTAGTCCTTCTATATCAAGGCATAGAAGAAGGGGCAATCTGGTAGCAATACTGGAAATGTTCATGAATTATTTTGAACGTGCCCTGTTGAAATGTTCTTGGATTGAGAGAGGAGTGGTTTCTTAGCCCTGTGTAATGATGAGCCTGGCCTAGAGCAATATGAAAAGTAAGAAAGGAGACGAGGCAGTCAGATGAATTATAAAACAGAATTCAAAGTGCACTGGTGAAGGAGAGGGTTGGATTTTTTTCAGTGCTTGTCTGTTTCCTGCTGCTGACAGTCCATGATGATATGGTAAAGCTACCATTACCAAGCAAAAAATTGAAACAAAAGAATATTAATAAGATGATGAATTCTTCCTCCTCCCTCCTTATTGTCAGTGAAAGACCTCTTTGTTTACACATCTAAGAATGACTAGCAGTTACTGTATTCCCTATCTCCTGACCTACAGTTGTTCCTTAGCTGTGCTCTGCATATTTTAGTTCATTTAATCCTTCCTTTGAAGTCATTCCCTCCAGCTCTTTGTTATTTGTCTTGCTTTTGTCTGAACTCCTTCCAATTCATCCTGGCATGATAGTAGCCATATGGGAGTATTTGGGGTGTGCTTTCAGGAATGTGCTATCAGGAAGGACCACCCAAACCTTCTCATCTTCCAGGTCACCTTGGTAAGCTCACAGGACCACTGGCAAACATGGTACCTCCCTGCTCCCTATTTTAAAGACTGCACACCACGAAGCATTGAATGAAAGAGCTGCTAATTGTGCTAGCTATTAGTTTTGTTCTATTTTTGTTGTTACTGAATACCACAGTCCTAGTTCTGATCCTTCTTCCTGTGTTTACTCCTTAGATCTCTTTCAGAATTGCTCTGTTTTCTTTTGCCACAGAATATCTATGCTGCAGTATGTGATCTATGAGATATGCTTTTCTTAGTTTTTCCAATATTTATCTGTCTCAGTGTTTTCAGGAAGTATCACCAGGGTCTTCAGTGCAATGCCTTAGGTATTTGTGTTTCTCCTTGGTGGGCTCCTCCTGAGAACTAAGAAATTTATTATTGCCTGGATTTTAGGATGCTAAGCCACATAATGATCCCCACATTACAAACAGCAGATTTTGGTTCAGTTTGCTGATTTTTTCAATTTCTCAAGTCTCTCTCTGAAGCCTTAGTCAAAAAGGCCGTGTGGTTTCTCAACAGGTTTCCCTGCTATCCTCCTCATTTGGAAGTGAAGTTAATTAACAGTTCTTCCCAGCACTTGTTGACCTTCGGTGGTGCTTGAACAGTGCGTTCTGCAGCCTTGAAAGTGAGACTGTAAATAATGAAGATATTTCAGGTCAGTTTTTAAAAGAAGAGAAGAGATTACTGTCCCATCAGCATGATGGGACATGTAAAGCTAACACACAAACACCATTATTTTCCCAAATGTGAAGACAGTGTCAAAGGGAAGGGTAGTGGAAATAACATGTCAGGTGTCCTATTGTGATATTGCAGGTAGATAAAGCACAGTACTCTGAGTATGTCCAAACCAATGAATGTAAGAATATTTAAAAATGTTTCAAATACCTTATTAAAATTCAAATCTTGTATTTATATCCTGTTCTATCAACCATGTAGTTCATACTTCTTCCAAAAAGCTATCAAGATGCTATGCATTATTTATTATTAACATTTCATAATTTATGCAATGTATTCATGTGGATGTTTGCTTGACTCTCTACTGTGCATGATGATGATTTCCTGTACAGTAACATTTAGATAAACCTGTATTTTGTTCTGGAGATTATTGTTACTTTGAACATCTCCCTACTTTACTACTTCTGTAGTTTCTTGTTTCACTATAGTTTTTGAAAAACAGCAGTTAAATGGCTCTCCAAATGATAAGGCAGCCAGAAGAGAGGTAAAGCTCAGGCTAGGAAATAATTTGCTATAAAGATGTGAAAAGTTGAAAAAGGTCAGGTAGGTAAGAGGTAGAGAGTTTTTAGAGAAGAGATGAAGAGCCGCTTGTATAGGTGTATAGTAAATCAATCTTTTGCAAATGCCTGTAGATCAATGTGTAGAAAGAAAGCATGTGTGTATGTGTATATAAGTGTACAGGCACACAAACACATATATACCTATTTGTGTGTGTATGTCTGCACCTTTATTCCTGTAAGTAGTAAAGGAGAATCCAGAAGAAAAACGAGTGTGAAGTATCTTTAAATGACAAAGAGATAGACAGTTTGGAGGCCAAATTAATCCTCTGAAAAGAACACTATGTATCAGCACTGAACGTGACCATATTCCTTGAAGAAGAAAGGTGATAATTAAGACTGACACGGATTCATGTATGGGGATACACAGTGCACACAAAAAGAAATACAGAAACAGGGAAATTAAGGCATGTTGGAGGAAACCTGGAATAGAAATGAAATCAGAATATATGAACAGAAGATCAAGACTGAAAATTCCACATGCATTCAGCCTTGGTACCATAACACAGATTCCACCAAGATCTAGGATTCCGAAAGTAAGAGTTCATTTGGGAGCATTTTTAAACCACTAGCATTACTGCCATAGAAAGCTTTCCTTTCTGATTGCCAGGAATTGTTAATACTGGGTCAGAGTAGTGATTCATCTTGTCAAGTATCTTGCCTCTGAAAGGGTCTAACATAAGACATGTTGGAAGAGTAGCTGAAATCCCACGATGGAAATCATCACATATCCTGCTCACCATAATGTTTTGTCCTGTCCCTAGGAGTTAGGCAGCATCATATATGGTCTTTTGCACAGTACAAAAAAAAAAAAAAAAAAAAGGGAAAAAGAAATAAAGAGGGTTATCTTCTACATATACAAATAAGCAAGCAAAATAATCCTGTGGTTTGGGCAGCACCTTGTTGTGTGGGACCCATGTGTCTGCTTTGGGGAAGGATTGGGAAGGCATCCTCAGGCACAGTTTAATTCCCTGGCTGAAAAACACAACTAAGCACTTTCAAACCTACCATGTATTTTGACAAAAAACTGTTCATGAAGGATGGCCTCACACTAAAGGATGCTGTAGGAGTATTTCAGATAGGCAATTCATGTAGGTTTCGGTAATTTTGTGTCATTGCATTCTACTAAAACTGAAGAAGTTTCTGCTGCTTTTAGGATCTAATGCTCTAGCTCTCTGATTCTGCATCTACTTTAGCAAATACTGCAGCTCAACAGAACTGGATCCATAGTGGGATCCATTTGGCGCTGAGGATCTGATGTACACGTTGTACCTGATTCCAGATTAATTTAGACTATCTCTACTCTGATGCTAGGAAATGAAGGTGTATTAGGAATTGGAGAGCAGGAGGTGCATTCCCAACGATCACCTTCCAGTTTAGTTTTGCCTGAAGGAAATCTAACCCATGTACCCTGAGATTGATCCCCAGTGCAAACCAAAGCATGGTAATTGGGAAAAACTGGGAGATTATACTTCAGAAATACATTCCTGATCAGATCTAAAACCTTGATGAAAACACTTGTGGAGAGCTAATTTATAAAACAAATGTACTCAGAAATATAAAAAAATTGTGTGCAAAGATAGACTTCTTTGTTGTTTGTTTGGGTTTTTTTAATCAAGGAAAAAGTTCATGGATTTGAGTTAAAAAGATCTGGTAAATTAGCTCATTTACATAACTGGAACTTCAGCTGACAGATACCATCTATCTTTCAGACCATTATTTGAGCAGAAAACTATGCTATGTATTCATGGAAACAGATACAGCAAATTATTTTAGATAGTCAGAATAACTTCTACATTTGCTTTTCTGTTTGTTTTTCCTTTTTTTTTTTTTTAACAAAAAATGTAAGGGGCTGTCTGAATATTACTGTATCATTTAAATGCTAATTTAATAATTTAATAAATAGATGTAGATAATTTAAAATTGTATTACAGAGGAACAGTATCAAAAATTACTTGGGGTTATCGTGTGAAAACTGGTTAAAAGTTGGAGATAAAAAGATTAAATATAATACAAGCACTGCCTATGTGCCCCATCTTTCATAACCAGGCCTCTCCCAGGGCTTAAGGGGATTAAGACACCTGAACTTCAGTGTCTAGGTGTGAAGAAGCACATGAAAGTCTAAGCTTTCCTTCCTGACAAAAGAGAGACCATGAACACTACCAAAGGGCCAGAAAGTCTGGAAGGCCATTACGGACAGTCATCAGTTGCCCACAGATGGCTCTGAAGGCCCTCTGAGATGCCCAACGGTCCCCCACATGTCTGTTTAGGATTGGCCAGTGTCAGAGAAGGCCAGGATGCATTCTGCAGTCCTTGGAGTGTAAGACAGAGGCCAGACTGGGGGCTTCACAGCACCCAAACAACATGATGCTAAACCTAAGCCTATGTTTAGGCATCTGAATAACAGGCAGGTGTTCATATGACCTCTTCCTAAGGAGACACTTAGAATCCATTACCTAAAAATAGAGTTTAGATATTTACATGACAATGCCTACAAGAAAATATCTTCACACCAAACTGAAACCCTCATGCCAAACTGAATCCCTCCCTTGGTGTTAAATGTGTAACTGCATATGAATTATCAAGACAAAGAAAAGGTCACATCCAAAGTCATTCTGTTTCATTTTGTACATTTTTCTTTGTTCAGACACCTGCAATTAATTGCCTCCAGTTAATTAGCTTCATCATTGCTCCTTTCCAGACTTTGAGCAAGTTAACTGAGCAACTGCTTGATATCATCTCTTGTTCTGCACCTGGCATTCTGTGCAATGCTTCATCGCCAGTGAGCAGATCTTGCGATACATCTGTCATGTCGGGATGTGGCAGAGGCTGGTTTTCTGAGGAGCTGTGCACAGAGCTAAGGAGGATGGACAAATATGGGAATAGCTCCACTGGTGTTAGAAAATCAGCTGTTTCGGTAGTCCCTGATCACACTCTGCTGGAGCCATATTCTACATGTCTGGAGCCATATCCTATATAACTATAGAGATAAGTTTTCTTAAAATAGGAATAATGAGACTGGTTAATGTAATGCCCGTCAGAGATCAGTCTATTTCTGTAATGCTGAGACAGAGCCTTTTTAAGTATAATGAACTCCTGCTTCTGGCTAAGTACTGCTAAGCCTCAAGGAATATGTAAGGTTTGATGAACTTCAGTGTCATGCATCCTTTCTCCCTGTCTTCCTATTGCTTTTTCCCCATCTGCCCCTCAATTTTTCTGTGCCTGTGTGTCCTGGCCTTTCCTTCCCTATCTAGCCTGAAAACACTGTTGTCATTCATCTCTGACCTGACCTGCCACCATTATTTGTGTTGTGATGCAAGTGTCTTTGTCCTCTTTGGCCAGTCATCTCTTGCATACTGAAACATACCAAGATTTTAAAACAGCTGTCATCAGGTGTTAACTGGAGATTTGCTGGGGCCTGTGATTTTGAATGGGCACTGCAGTAAAAAGGATTAATGAAAACCTGTTACATATGGAAAATACTTTTCCTACCAGAACAAAAATTCACTCAAAAGCAGAAGGTTAGTGCAAGGGGAATAAATCATCTAATCATAGCTTAAGAAACTAAGAAAGATAAAGATCTATGCTGGCTTTCCACACAGGAATAAATTGCATCAGGGGAGGTCTCCTCAGCTGAGATCAAGGCCGATGGGACATGAAGCAGCTGTGGCCAAGAAGTTGGATTACAAAGTTTGCTTGGTGGCAAACTGATGTACAGTCCTACCTACTGTGCAAGTGTGGGCTTTTGGATAATCTATGGCTGCTGTCAAGGCAGCTGAATGCAGGCAGATGGAGTTTGGCTTTCTCCGCGTTTGCTCAGACAGATGTACCACAATACCAGACAGAGATACCAAAAAATATATCAGTATATCCTGAATTTGTGACTTTCTCACTCATTTTTTCTTTTTCATATCAAGTTTCCCAGAGTGTCCTGAGCCATCTAGCTGAATACTGAAATATTCTCTCTTTGGCCACATTGAAAAATACTTGCAGCTTTTTAAAACACTGTATTTTGCTTCAAGGTGGATTGCTACTGTCTCAAAAGCACCCTTCCTTCCCTTTTTGCATTTGCTTAAGACGGGAGATGTGAGATTAAGGACATGGACACAGATCTACTAAGCAAAGAGGGAGCTTCAAAGGATATTCTCTGAGATTTGTTGTTCCTTGCTGGTGATGCTAGACAGTGCACTTAACATCTGACTGTGCAAATACTGTGGGAAGCTGTGTGCACCATGGTCACTCATTCTGTGTTAATTGTTGAATATGCACCTGCAGCTCAAATGTGTATCTTGGTGGGTTTTTAGTTTTTATCCTGTCTTAACACCCAAAACCCGTGACCAGCTGTGTCCCACTGTGCTCAGTTGTACACAAAACTACATACTCAATGGACTCCTTGCCCAGGACTCATGAAAGTGATGCGTGCATCAGAGCCCTGAGCCCATCAGATGTTGCTGAGGCCTTTTCCTCACTCTCTTGGTGTTTGGCTGCCTGTGTTGGAGGCCATCAAGCTCTGATGAAATGCTGCTGGGTAAGCAGGGGTCAGCTGTGGTTGCAGAAGAACTTGGTTGTAAGAAGGAGCTGTGAGAAGCCTCCTGTAGAGACTACCCCTTAGCTCAGGAGCTGAACTGCATCTCTGGCCCTGCAGCTGGGTCCCTGCATAGTTACTATAGCCATGCCCACACCTGCACATCACCCCACTCTTGGCATCTTCTCTTGGCTCTGCAGCTGTCTCATCCCCATGGCCATGCCTGGCTTCGGAATGCCCTGGTCACCCTTCCTGGCCCAGCTTTGCTTGCCATCTCTGGCTGCAGCAGGATGGGGTTGTGAGGGGAGGTCCCTGCTGCATCTTGCCCCACTGCCCCAACACTCCCTGCCCTCACCCCACAGTGTGCTCTTGCTGCTGTCTGACAGGCATGTCTGGTGCTGTGAGCGCATATTATTTGTGCAGATACAGTCTATCTGTAGTTCTCAGGTAGGTATACGTGTTTAAAGGCATATATCCCTTGATCACTTGGAGCTTACCATGCAAGGATGCTAAATGAGACTGTCCTGTGAAGCTTTTTAACTGTAGGACAGAGGAAATTCCTCTGCAGAAGAGGTTGCTCAAAGGGAACTAAATAGCAGCTTGGCTATGAAATAAGCCCTGAGGTGACTGTGAAACCACTGAAGGATCTAGCTATAATGCAAATGCAGGCACAGATGCCCCTGTTGGAATGATGTGCTTCAATTCCAGGCTTTGTGAATGACAGTTTAATTGCTGAGTCTCTGTATTTGCACTTCATCCACTACAAAGAAGAAAATAAGTGGGAATAGAAGCATGGGAATAGACATGCTGGTAGTAACTAAGTTGCATTGAATTGCTATGTGCAAGGCAATGGTTTTATAATGGGCACATCTGCCCACCTCACAAAACCACTACAAAAATTGGCAGGATTTGCAGCATCTGCTGGGGAAGTTTTAGCTTCAGAATAGCAAAACGTGTTTAATGTTGGAATTCTGTATTTTAGCTGCACAGGTCTCGATATTCTTAGTTTCTTCTTGTGCTCTGTGAATGAGTCCTAAATCCTCTGCAGGCACATTTTCTCTTGCCTTTTTCTGGACCTTCACTGAGGTGTCTGTTTTTCCCTTACTACTGAAAGCTGGCTTGGAGCCTGCTATGGTGTCTCTGCGTAAATCCGGCTCTCCTTACATGTTAATCACTTAGCAGAGCTGGCAATTTTAACAGATATTTCCACAAACCTTTCAATCTTTTTCTAGATGCTCTGGTGGTTTTGGCACTGCATCTCTCGAAAGATGTCAAATATTCACCACAGAGCTTCTTTACACAGATTATATCACATTCTCATGTGGTATAGTGCTAAAGTGGGCTAAGCTTTCCACTCCTGCTGTTGATAATGTACATCTTGGGACCTTCTATTACCTTGTGAACATTTTATACTCTTTCAAAAAAGGTTAAGTTATTCCTCAGTATAGGAGTCTTCTCTGTAAGATGAGCATGACCAATTCTCCTTACAGCATATGGCCAGTCAGCTGCCCCACAGCTACTTATTTCAGCCTTAGCTCCCAACCAGTCTTTCCTAAGCAACTTCTTCTGCTCCCTGCCTGTGCATCTCTAGACTTGAAATAACTTCTGCTTCACCACCAGCAGGGTCTTCCATTGGAAAACCAAAAGTGCAGTCATTGTCCCCGTCTGGAGTGAACTCTGTACCTACCTTTCAGCACTAACACATTAGCTATGTTCCAAGTTCTCTGAGAAGTTTCTCCATGGCATCACTACCACTGTGTAAGCAGGTTTTTGATGTCTACAGAAATGTAAACATGCTGTTCATACACCTGACTGGCCCATCAGGCTCTGTTTGGTTCATTTTACAGACTGCTGCTCTGTTCGTGGTTCTGTAGTACCACCCTATGCTTTACCAATAAAAGGCTTTTCTATTCCAGTCATCTGCTCTTTGTCTTGTGAACAAGATTGCTGCTGAAAATTCTGTCTTTTTTTTTCTACACTCATTTATATTCCTCAAATAAAGAGAAAGCAAACAAAACAAATGTACACTGAATCTCCAAAGCATTGTATATTGGTCTTGTGTTGTCAGGGAACAGCTATGATTTAAGTTAAATGACAGACAGGCAGAAGTCTTGCTTCAGCTTTGCTATTCTTAAGAACTCCTGGAGGACATTCAGTGTTCAGTCATACCATTTGCTTCTCATTTCCCTACAGCTTCCCAGAATTAGTCCTGTGCTGCTGGGCAGTGAAAGATGATTTTTCCACACAGATTCTTGAATTCCCAGCTTCCAAGGTCACACTTGCACTAAATGGTGTGAACCCTGCTGCTTTACAGATACCCTGGCGGATTGTATTGCAATAGTGGGCTTTGTTAAAGCACTCCAGTGTCATCCTCTTAAAGCTTGCCATGCCAGTGGGAATGACGTGACACAAATAAAAGGAAAATGAAGTATACATCTGCAATGTCAAAATTAAGTTGCACACTCACAGAGCCCTACAAAAATGTCGGCAATGGGAACACAGGAACGCAAGATGAGGTTTATCCTTATATCAAATCCAGGAGAACCTGCAGTACTCCTTCTGTTGGCAAGGTATAAAGTAGATCTCCTGTGTGGGGGCAAGGACTCAAATATGGCTTACACAGCATGTCCTCAAAGTCCTGGCTGCTAGAACCTTGCTGACCCTGATGTGCCAGTCTCTCTTTCTGTTTCCATTCAGAATCAAAGACTTTCCCATCTAGCTCATGGATTTCCTAATTCCTCCCAGCGCATCACTGGCTTCCACCCACTACTTTGGAAATTATGATGTTCCTTGGCAGAGACAAGTACAATTATTGCCTGCTTAGATGATAAACAGAATCAGGTAATGGCTGCTTTAGTGTTTGATTAGACATCCAAATTTAGTTTCTCTATACACAGGAAATCCTTTTCCACAAAGCTTGGTTGTAAGATTTTTTCTGCTATGGATGGCACATTTCATGCAAGTGTCACTTATTACTCAAGACTTACACAACTACATAATTATGTATGCCCTACATACTAGTGGCACTTGTCTGAGACTGCATTAACAGTTAAACTTCCTTGCAGGGGTATTGAATTAAGGGGTGACATTCACGCAAACTCTGTCCTTGGGAGCACTAATCAGTACCTGTCTGTGTGAAAACTAGCTATAACTACTGATATTTATCACTCACAAACAAAATAATGCTATAGGTATGTCTAAGGTCATAGAAGCACAGCTTATACTTGACTTAAAATATGCAGTTCAACTTTCATGGTTTGATTTAAAATTTAAAATTAAATATTTAAAGAACTCTAGATACTTGAAATTTAAGCAATGCCATTATGTGTTGTGGGAGGTTATGTATTACTGAGTGTGACTGTCCTTGTGAGGCACTTCAGCAACAGTGCATAACTTAATTAGAGATGCATCATTAGTGCATAACTTAACTAGAAATTAAAATCCCTGATTGCCAAATGTTCGGACCAGCACACTTAGCTTTCATGAAATAAATAAAGGGAGATGATGTTGCTGAATTGATTAGCAGTAGAAAATACAAATCATAAACAGGATGGGGATTTTCATTCTTGTATCACAATGATGCAGTCCCTAAGCCAGTGACCTTATGGTCTAAAATAAAGACAAAACCTGGATATCTGTTTCTGGGGGTTTTCATGTAAGCCAGCAACTATGTTGGTACATGGGCAATGTTCTCTTAATGACACATCTCAACCTGATTTGAAATGTCATTGGTGTTTTTGTAGGGTAACTATTAATTACTATTTGGGAAAGATCAGGTTAAACCTCTCTGTGGTTTAGTAGCTGGATAATTTATGATTTCACTCATACATCAGAGAGTCAAACGCAATTGGCTGGAAACCCACAGTTCACTGTGGTTGTGTTTCCTTGTGAAGAGGGGAAGGGAACTTGTAGTGCTTACTATAAGTCTCTGAACTCTGCAGTCTGTTCCTACATGTGCAAGAAGTTCCGTGCCATAAGAAGAGTTCCAACTGGTGCTGAAGTCCTGATGTTGGACGTTTTTCCTCATTTGAGGTAACCTTTACTTCAAACTAGCTCTGGTATGGTCCAAAGGACGAAATGGTCATAGCATCTGGAGGGCAATACATGTGTTCCTCAATCTCATCTTCCAGTTTTACATAATTTGAAAAGAATGGTTAATTAGAAAAGAATCCTCTGAGACCTCTCCATCATATGGATCAAAGCATGCCAAATGGCATCAATTGCGAGATCTGCCTACAAAAGCATGTTCATGATCTCAAATAAAACACAAAAGTAGGCACATTCTGTATGAAAATAAACACAGCTGCAGTAAAAGGGTTCATTTTATGTCAAAGTCCCATACACTGGGATTTGGCTATAAGCTCCTTAGTAAGCCTGAAATGCTGCAACTTGCCCCATAACCACTTCAGTATAAATGCTTAGTTTAATTATTTCATTGTTTTTAATGTTTTGCAGATTGATGAAAAAGAAACTCAGAATACCCTGATCTAATTTACTAATTGGCTTAAAAATCACCTCTAATAAACTATGCAATTGTACAGGGAAATGGTGATTTCAGTCCAAGCATATTATTATGTGTGTGCACCTCCTTTTTCTGATGTTTCTGGTGTTCACATTCAGATTCTGCTGAGGTTTTATAGAATGATGTTATGTTTACTAAACTGCCTTCTCACTAAACGTTAAGAATATTTGTGTGTATGCAACATTTAAGGAAACATGAATTCATTTCTGCTGAATTTTGTCAAATAAGCAAATCTAATTCAGCTTGCTCTTGGATGACAGAGTGGCAGTTTAATATCCTTTTTGACTTAATGTAACTAGCTTGCTATAAAAAAGCAACAGTTTAAACCTAGCAGATTTTTTTCCCTGATCTTTCATTACAGTTTCTATAAATCAATGTAAAAGCAAGTGATAAACTTATCATTAGCTGAAAATTACCTTGGCTGAAATCTGAGGCATGTAGCTCGGCTAGAGGTGCTGGAACTAGAGCAGTCAAATGTAGTTCCAATGAAAAATTATAAATCAGAGCTGCAAGAGTGTGGGGCCATTTGCCTGGTGAACAATCTTACTTTCGTATATGTATATAAAAAGGTCACTGAATTCCTGAACTCATGGAGATTAAAGCAAATAGGCTCTGCCTCACAGGGTCTCAAGAGCAAAACAAGCACTTTGAAACTGCTCTCCTTAGGATGTAATATGTGGCTGAATTTCCTATCACAGGAAAATTTACCCTCTTACTTGCAGATATCAGAAGGAAGGAATAGCTAACCAGTAGGAAATTAATGGTCTCAGAAGAGTCAATTAGTTAAAAAAGTTGGTCGGCATGCAGGAGTTCAAGCTCCCCTTATCCTCATACAGACCAGCTGAGTATGTGACAGTTTTCTTCTGGGATTATGCTCTTCTGGCCTGGGTCTTCCATGACTGCTTGGTCCAGATCAGTCCAGGAAATAATTTATAGTCTCATTTTCAAGAGGGGATTTCTATCTGGTCCCCAGACTCCCCTGAATCTTAGAAACCATCCCTAAAGCTGGTACATTTCTATGAAAGGAAGTGTTGATGGAACAATATATTCCCGTGGGAACCTTTTTTGCCACACTAGTTGCTCTTGAGCTTTTATCTTTCACATCTCAGATATATTATTGCAATCTGTCCAATGAGCTGAGCAGACTTTCCCACATAAGGTCAGATTCCTCAGTAACAATGGTTTCAGGGTCATTTTTCACTTAAATGAACATACAGTTCCTGATATACTGCTAGAAACCAGCTTTAATGAAAAAATTGCCTTTGTGCAGTCTATAACCAAGCTATCTGAGTACTTTATATCTAAACATAAGGTTACCTGATGTTTTTATTAGAAGGGACATATGATGATGTGAGTCTTTCAAAGCAGTGGATTCTCTCAGTTTGAAGCTCTGTGTCAAAAAACACTGAACAACCCCTCCCTGTGAAACTTTCCTCTTTGTACCTTGCACTTCACTGTGACCCCATGAATATCTGGAGTTGTCTCAGTTTACATATGGCTTGTCTGCAACATCACTTGAATGTGTTACATTCTTAACACTGATGCACTGTAAATTTGTCAAAATACCGTGGCTAGACAAGCTTAGAATCAAAATAGGAAAGCAAAGAAAAGCTCTTGATTACAGGGATGGAGCTGCTGCTATGAAAGCATCAAATTAATCATGGTAAACTTCTGTCAAAACCTAATCTGTTCCCCCGGCTGTAACTGAGCACTTTGTGGAAAGCTTCCTTGGTAGCTGTGGCTGAGGATTAGCTCCAAGGGCTCTCCCAAGGTGGTGTCTCCTGGAGCGGCTGCCCCTGCTCTGCATCATCTCATTCCCATGATACCTGTGCAGTCTAGGCATGCACCTGCATGCAAATGAATCTTCAAAGCATGGCTAGGAAGGTCTGCTTTCCCCTCCTTCTGGCTAATCAATTTAGAGAAGCTTATTGTAGCACACTTTGCTGTTTGTGCAAATGCAAATGGAGCTTTTGTGGAGCTTGTCTGTGATTGGGATAGACAAAGCCCTTTTGATGTGTTGATTTTCCATACCCTGCTCATCCTCCTTTTTCAGATGCTGTTTGAATTGCAATCTTTCTGGCTTCTCCCTGCCTGGACACAGAGCTTGTGCTCTGAATCTTTTCATGGCACCATAGCAATTTACAAAGGATTGTGTATAGGAAGCTCCTGGTAGTCTTACTGCATGTGATAAATTGATGACTTTACACAGCAGTTGCATGAGGCATATCAAGAATACTCCTATCAGTGTGGTGTTTTTCTTGCTGCCCACAGTTGCAGCCTTTTTGAACTCCTGTCAATCAGCATGCAGTCTCCTGTCCGCCCTTCCAAGCAACGTCTGCATGTAAGAGCAATTATATATCCGTCTCACTCTCTTTATAACCAACATATCCATATACATCCGTATGTACAGGTTCAAATAAAGTACTGGGAAAAGCAGAGACTCATGGATGAGCTGGCCAAGTAAGCTCCTTTAATTAGGCATGACATTTTGACATAGGATCTGCTCACTGGGGAATGTACAATGGGAGCCTTTCCCCTAAATATTCGGAAGAATATTTAGACCCTGTTAAATAAAGGTTTTGAAAGGTGAGTGGGTATAATAATGAAAAATACATATTTCTCATAACTAGAAAGTTGTGTAATGGTGGTAGCTGTGTAGAACTGGATGGGTTTTTTTGATAAGTAGGTAGATAGATAGATAATAGATAGATAATAGATAATAGATAATAGATAGATAATAGATAGATGATAGATACAGACACACAGACAGACACATAGCTAGATAGTGGTGAATGGAAGCTAAAGCAACTTTTCAGTCATCTTAAGTCTCTGCTGCTATTTAACAGCACAATCAATAGTTTTGAAAAGGGAAAGTCATTTGCAATGCTAATAACAATTCACAAGTGGGGGTGTACTGAGTGGGTAGAAGAGTTAGTTGTTTGCTTGCCGAGGGACGTTTCAGAGCTGCTGAAGTTCTGATACTCATAATTCTTTTCATAAAACAATTATCTGTTGAACCCTTGGTTGACTAGAATACAGGAATAAATTCTAAATCAAAGAAATCAAGGAGGGTGGTACTTCCTCAGGTAGTGATTTTCTGGCAGGTTGTGCTTGGTGTTTCAGGGCTCTCATTGAGAGGAGAGATGTGATGGAGAGCTGCTGACCATGGAGCTTGTGGTGCTCACACTCTTTGATAGCCTTTAGAGGTCTACAAGAGCCATCTTTTTATCTAAGGTTTTGTCAAATATGTCCTACCTTTGCCTATTTTCTGGTATATATTTTTTTGGTTTCTGAATAATAATGGTTATTTTAACCTGTGTTATGACCTAAATCTGCTAAACTTATTAAATTATTATGAAAATATCATAAAATAAATGCAATAATTTCTCTAAAACTATTTTAATAATCTCCAGCTTTGCCCTGAAAATTATTATTACCTCCTGAGTCACAATAAAATGTATTTATTACCTGCAGCAGTAAGTGAACATGATAACTCTTTGAAGTACAGGAAATGCCTATTACTATGATCTCATAATAACTGTGTTGCCTTGCGCTGACATGCTGCATAGAGCTGGGTCATTTTCTGTACCTTGCTAGGTAAAGCTGGAGTAACTTGAGAGATTGCAGTGGGATTAGTTAGAAGATATCCAGGAATGGCTGCTAGTACAACCCAGCCATAGACCAATATCAGAAAACCTGTTGGTTGATGACGAAACAAGGAACAAGGACTTAGGATAACTGCATGATAGTACATAAAGATGCAAAAGTACGAACAGAGTCTTCCTTTGCTTACCTATCAGAGGATTTCAAGAATCTTGCTGTTAATATTATTTATCTGTATTGCAATTTTGTTCATTATCTCCCAGGAGACCTAGTTGTTCTGGCCATGAAATGAGGGTGTTAGGAAGAGGGACCAGGCAAATGGAAACTACAAAGACAATCTAGCACAGGGACAGTTCAATACCTGTTCTCCAAAGATCCACCTACCCTGCAGGCTCCAGGTGGAACGGCTAGGTTGTGTTAGTGGTTTAAAAAAAAAAAATAATAAAAATGTCTTTCTCTTGAATATCTAACATGGAGCTGAGGAGTTCTGGAAACACTGGTTGTGCATACTGATCCACAGCTGCTAAATCTCTGGTTATGAGCTCTTGTGAAACAGTTGGAGAATTCCTAGTTTGGTTTGTAACAAGATAAATGAACTCCTAGCACTTAATGAGCTATTAGTGGGTCATTATATCCTGTGTAAATATTGAAAAAAACCAAATAAATACAATGGATGCCACCTTTAAAAAATAAACATTGATAAATTGCAACAGCTACTGAAGCAGCAGTAAGATTTCTCTTTGAGGAAATGCTCCAAATGGGATCTAATAATGTGTGTCTTTCTATCTGCAATCCATGGCAATGTGGTACTCCTTTAAAAGACTCATCAGTGGGGGCTCATCTGTTTTCTCAATGCAGATCCAACTGAGGCAGAGGCAACTTAAAGTGGAGGCATCATGCCTGGGTTGGTAAAAGCAGTCTGTGCCATGGGGTCAGATCACAGGGCCAGGTAGCTGTGTTCATGTGATACAGAGATCAAGTTAATGAACTGATGAGGCTGGTAGCTTGGACATAGTGCAGATAGGGTATTCCTCCTCCTGCACACGAACTATCTGGAGTGGAATGCTTTAATGCCAGATGAACTTGCTGAATGGAACTCCCCAGGCACAAAATGATATTTTCCAATGAAATTTATTTCTTCTGAAAACTTCCAACCAAGTATTCCAATCTCTTGTTAGTTCAAGCATGTGAAAGTGTTTCTATGACTAGCCAGCCACCTCAGCTGGAGGTTTGGCATGCTTTCCTTATTTGCACATAATCATAGCTTTATTATTTCTAGCAGATTCTTTGGAAGATATTGTTCATATAAATGGAAAGATCTGTGGAACTCATTACAAGATTACAAGGTTGATTTGCACACTGGCATAGGGATTATTCATTCTAAAAACTCTGATTCTTTCTTAAGTCTTTCATGGACATCCATGAATTATTGAGGGTGTGAATAACGCTGTTCCTGCCTAACCCTACAGGCCATTTCCCTCAACTTCCCTTAGCTGTATGTCTACTTTTAAATACAGTAGGTTTTGATAACCCTTTTGACAGCCAGATGTTAATATTTAGATTAAATGACATTAAGGCTGTAATATAAAATCCAGGCAATGTCAAAACAAAGTTGACACCATCTCGTTTGGTCACATGGCTTTGTGTCTTCGCACATAATGGTGTGCATTTTCAGATTAGCAGTTTCATGGATTTCAATGCTTCATCTTTCACCTTTAACAGACCTCTTCCCCCACAGAGCTGTTCACCAGGGTAGTGGTCTCTTGGGATATACAAAAAAAAAGTGTGCCAATCATATGTACACAAGGTGGAAAAACATGTCAAAGTGGTTTTGAGGAGTACAGAACATCTTCACTGCTTGCTACATTTTGGCATGAGTTAGAAGGAATTTAGGAAGGCAGATTCAAATTTATATTTAAATGTAAGAAATAAATTAGAAATGTAAGAACCTGGTTGAGTCAGATTTGAACCTTGGAGAACAAAAGCATACAACAATACTTTTAATGTTCAGATATTAGAAAGAGAAGTAAAATTGTTCCCGTTTAATTTCTTCAAATAAATATTTGGGACTGTGAGACTGAAGACCTTGGGCCCACTGTAGGAGAGGATATGGTTCGAGACCATCTTAAGATCCTGAATGTGCACAGGTCCATGGGTCCTGATGAAATGCATCCGCGGGTCCTGAAGGAGCTGGCAAATGAAGTTGCTAAGCTGCTGGCCATCATATTTGAAAAATCATGGCAGTCAGGTGAAGTTCCCGATGACTGGAGAAAGGGAAATATAACCCCCATTTTCAAGAAGGGGAAAATGGATGAACCAGGGAACTACAGAGCAGTAAGTCTCACCTCTGTGCCTGGCAAAATCTTGGAGCAGATTCTCCTGGAAGGCATGCTCAGGCATATGAAAAACAACAAGGTGTTTGGTGACAGCCAGCATGGCTTCACTAAGGGGAAATCCTGCCTGACCAATTTGCTGGCCTTTCATGATGGAGCTACAGAACTGATGGACAGGGGTAGAGCAGTTGATGTCATCTACCTGGATTTGTGTAAAGCGTTCAACACTGTCCCACATGACATCCTTGTCTCTAAATTGGAGAGACATCAATTTGATGGATGGACCACTCGGTGGATAAAGAACTGGCTGGATGGCCGCACACAAAGAGTTGTGGTCAATGGCTCAGTGTCCAGCTGGAGACCTGTAACGAGTGGTGTCCCTCAGGGATTGGTGTTGGGACCAGTCTTGTTCAACATCTTTGTTGGTGACATGGACAGTGGGATTGAGTGCGCCCTCAGCAAGTTTGCCGATGACACCAAGCTGTGTGGTTCGGTTGATACGCTGGAGGGAAGGAATGCCATCCAGAGGGACCTTGACACGCTTGTGAGGTGGGCTGATGCCAACCTCATGAAGTTTAACCAAGCCAAGTGCAAGGTCCTACACCTTCATTGGAGCAATCCCAGACACAGCTACAGGCTGGGCAGAGAAGAGATTCAGAGCAACCCTGTGGAGAAGGACTTGGGGGTGTTGGTCGATGAGAAAATGAATATGAGCCGGCTTCAGTGTGCGCTTGCAGCCCAGAAGCCAACCGTATCCTGGGCTGCATCAAAAGGAGAGTGACCAGCACGTCGAAGGAGGTGATCCTGTCCCTTTATTCTGCTCTCGTGAGACCTCACTTGGAGTATTGTGCGCAGTTCTGGTGTCCTCAACATAAAAATGACATGGAACTGTTGGAACAAGTCCAGAGGAGGGCCACAAGGATGAAAAGGGGACTGGAGCACCTCCCGTATGGAGATAGGCTGAGAAAGTTGGGACTATTCAGCCTGGAGAAGAGAAGGCTGCGTGGAGACCTCATAGCAGCCTTCCAGTATCTGAAGGGGGCCTATAGGGATGCTGGGGAGGGACTCTTCATTAGGGACTGTAGTGATAGGACAAGGGGTAATGGGTTAACACTTAAACAGGGGAAGTTTAGATTGGATATAAGGAGGAAATTCTTTCCTGTTAGGGTGATGAGGCACTGGAATAGGTTGCCCAGGGAGGTTGTGAATGCTCCATCCCTGGCAGTGTTCAAGACCAGGTTGGACAAAGACTTGAGTGAGATGGTTTAGTGGGAGGTGTCCCTGCCCATGGCAGGGGGGTTGGAACATTATGGTCTTAAGGTCCTTTCCAACCCTAACTATTCTATGATTCTATTTTATGTCTGCTTTTTAACAGCTAAGCCATTACATTAAAAAAATAACAATCTCTAAGCTCAGATTCAACTTGACAAAAACTGGAGGTATCTTAAGAATAGAAATAACAAAAGAGATGTGTTTTTATCAGTAGAGCTACAGAGTTTCTTTTGTGACTTTAGAGATGAAGAAACTAAAAATGTGTTGCATTATGTTACAAAAAAAAGGTGTGAACTCAAAGTCCTATGACATCATAATTTTATTTCTCAGTCTCTGGTTGGGAAGCATAGTTCTAATTTGAAAATGTGAAGGACCAAATATTCTTCACGTGCTCTTCTTTTTTTCTTTTTCTTTTTTTTTTTTTTCTTAATACATTGGAAAAATGCTTAGTACAGTCAAAGCTGTGTGAGCATGAGGGATGTTACTGTTTTTTGTTTTGGAGTGGGGATTTTACACTAGCTAGTGGCTAACATAACCAGGTCATAATCAGAGTACTTCAGATGGTGTCCTCTATAATGCATAACTCTAGGTCCTGAAAACCATCTTTTGAGTCTGTATTCTTTCACCCTGTAAAAAACATATCTTTGCAGGAGAGGCTGTGAAAAACTCTTCCCAAATAGCAAAACTTCAGCCTGTGACTGGGTGCTCCAGAGATGCTACATCTAACCCAAGGTCTTACAGGATGCCACATTGTTGCTAGAGAATGAATAGGTCACTCAGGGCTCTTTGAGATGCCGCACAGTCACTGTCTTCTGTTTGAATAGCCCAGGTCAGCTTTCCAAATACTTGCTTCCCCATGTTATTCCCTTAAATCCTACCTCCGCATTGGCTTCTGTTCTGCAAAGATGTTCATGTGGTTGCAGTGCAGCATGTGGGTGGACTCTCTAATGGCCCTGAGGGTCCCAGTGTGCCGTGCAGAGCTTGTGGGCACCCTGGGGCACTCTGCCATCTGACGTTTGGGTGTACAACTCCAGCACTGGTGAATGGAATATTGAACCTGCCTAATTCTGTCTCAGCACTTGTCTGTTCCACTTTTCCTGACTCTCAAATTAAATACTTCATTCTTGAGCATCATGAGAGGCTTTTTCAGCAACTGACATATTTGACAGTCCTACAGCACTTCAAAGAACTTCAGAGTTGTGAGCAGTAGCGGGGATTTTCATGAAGTTGTATTTTCAGTGCAGTCTGAAAGAATGTCTTGACAAATAGTACAGTGATCATAACCTTACTCTGAGCACAACAGACTTCTTAATTTATGAAAATAAATGGAAATAAAAAAATCAGCACAGAATATTAAGCAGTGCCATTGTATAAGAAACACAGAAGCACAGAAATGCTGGGTAAGCACTTGTTAGAACTAGCTCTATCATTCCCTAGTATGTAGATGACCTAGTTTTCCCTCCATTATTTATTCCATGGATTTTTGGCTGCTATCATTGCAGTCAAAGATATAGGCTTATAGTGACAGTACACTGGCAGACTGGTTTAAACTAAATATTTTCTGTAATATTTGGACCAAAGGAAGAATTTTCTGTTCTGGAACATTTATTATCTGAAATCATTTCCAGAGAACAATGACAATATGTTAAATCTGTCTGATGAGTGCCCATGTGTCTCCTTTTTGACTCATCCAGGCATGTGGCCAATGATAAGTATTTTTAAAGGAAAAAAATAATGTTTTGAAAATCTAATGGAATATACCAAGGTCAGTGAATTGGCAAAAGTTATTCAACCTTTTCTTGATTGCCTACCTTACTCTTCTTACTTTATTCATTCCTTTTAATTCACCTATTTCTGCCACAAGGTATCATCAATCCTTTCTAGCTGCTTAATTCAATGAGGAATAAGAAACAGAAGCACGTAGAACATAAGCTGGGGATTTGCTTAACACACTGGCCTGCATGGTACTGCGTACAGATATCTTCTCACCTTTTTGTTTCTTGTGCTTTCTTAAAGCATTTTCTTGCATATGTGTCTGACCCATTGAGTCACCTAAAATACAAGAATTAACTCCATGTGTTACTTTTTTTTGCTTTTTCCAGATTGATGTTCATGGCTTTGTTATAGCTTGTGCAAACTCACTGTAAATTCACTCAGCTAATACTGCTGCAAATGATTGTCTAGACACTTGGCAAATGTTTGTGCTGTATATTCAGACTCGTCCAAGTATGAGTGGTGAGTATACATGTTGTGGAACAAATCTTTCAGGCCACCGTTTATATGGTGGGAGTTAATTTAAATTAACCCTAATCTGAATCATCATAAACACACTACCTCTACCCTGTACATGTCCTCAATGGAGAGGCTGAGCCACTGCTGGACCTCTGCTTTCTGCAGCGTGCTCTGTGGGATGGTTCATCCTCAGGCCCTGGGGGCTTTCATCACCATAGGTAATAGTGTGTATCTGGTGTTTCTAAAACAAGACACTGAGTTGATTCTTGTTGATTAAAACAGGCTAACATGAAATAAGCCTACTGAAAATTCAAAGGCTGCAGTAGACAGTTTCTAAAGGGAAGCATTTTTTCTAAGTGGATCTTCCTGAGTGTTGCAACTCTTTCTTACGCTATGCATATTTGTCAGCACTGCTTCTTGCTGTAGAAGGAGGTACGTAAGTGATATTTCTGTTTACCATATTGCCTTAAATTTAGTTTTTCTGCACTGCTATGACTGTGGAAAATTACTTTCAGGAATACCGATTTTTTAACTTCAGATTCCATACCTAATGAATTTAATGTCTCTCTTTGTTTTGGGTTTGTTGGTTTGGTTATTTAATGTTGAAAGGTGTACTGAGTCTTTTTATCTATTTTCCTGGTTTATCCTAGGCACATAGAAACACATTTCTAAAACTTAAATAGAAGTATAGTAACACTGTTCAATGCTTTGTATGGATTTATTCACCACATTTTATGTTAAACTAGGGGATTAATTTGTGTTTCATATTCTTTCATTTGTCTATAGGACAGAAGACATCAAAACAAAGGTTTTTATTATTTTAAGGAATTATTGTGAGGTTTTTGCCTTTTATTTTACAAAGGATACGAAACAATGGAAAACCAGAAAGATTAAAAAATGTTAATATGAGTATGCAGTTCCTCTAAAATTCAGGTATCATTTTCTTGTATCTAAAGCCATATTCTATGAATCTTTGATGAGACAGAAAATTGTAACTGCTGAGGTGGGGAGTAGGATAGAAAGCCACAGAGAGCAGCAGCTGTTATCTTTCCTACTTTCTACCATAATATGATTGAGAGAAACTTGCACTTCTCCTAACTACATTTTAATTTATTAAATCCATAGGTCAACTTAAAGAAAGAAGTGAAACAGTCTCTCTAAGTGAGCAGTGTGACAGGTTGCACATGTGTAGGCATCAGAGAGCATTTTCTTCTCCACAGCTGCCTGACTGACCCTTCTGTGTCTCCTCAGCCTCTTCCCATCACCTTACCATCAGATAAGTGTCCCTGTGGACACCTCTGCTTTTTTGTGATGGTTATGTCAGACTCTAGGTAGTGGAGACCTTATTTTCCAGTCCTGTCACCTTTAAAAATATCTGGGCTGCCTGGGTTACAGACTGTGCTGTGAAAAGCTGGTACTTACACGATGACCCTGTAGAATCCCAGATAACTACTGAATACAAGTTTTTCTTCTGTTTACCCCATTCTTAGAAGCCTTGCATGTATTTTGTTAAGCTGTTCCCCTCTGCAGATGAAAGTGCACCCTGCTTTGCTTACATTTTCACTTAAACTACAATTTTCTCAGTATGCATATTTCTAAAAACCATGGGTTGTTAGATTCAGGTCTCTAGGCTCACTGACTGTGCCTCTGATATGTACAGCACTAATGGAGAATTTAGTAAGAAATACAGACTCTGTGTGTGTGTCTGGGGAGGCGGTTAAGTTAGAAGGGTGAAAAGTTTCCTCTACTGCTTAACACTAGTAACTGAAGGCACACTGTAAACCTGCAATGTGGTTGTTTTACCATTTTTCATGGCCACTGAGGCAGATAGGCAGGCAATGACTTCAGCTCATAGAATTGACTTAACACTTAGGCCAAGAGGGATTAATTTTCAATTTGCAAAAGTGAATCCGGTCCACCAGCATAGAGTATGGTAGGGAACATCTTCAGATGGTGAAAAGTGATTGTTGTAATATGGTTTTGGTTTCTCAGCATGCCCATGCCTAGGAGGGCAGTGCAGACACCAGATCAGATAATGTCTGGAGCATGTTATTAACCTGGGCCAAGCGCCATCCCAGCTTAATTCAAGCTTTCCAAATGGCCTCTGAAAATACTGGAGCCCTGTTGATGAAGCACTGTATGTGGATGAGTGAAGCTCACCAGTCTCGAAGTAGTTCAGGTTTCTCTCCACAGCTAGCAGGGCAACTGCAGATTGAGTTATCCACCCCTGTGGTGCTTTCAAATTCATCCTTTATTCACAATGTGGCACTGGACCTGAAGGATGCTGATATAAAAGCTACTGCTCTTGATGCCAAAATGCCTCTGAGTTGTTGTGCTGATAGTTTGTTGGGACAGGGAATGTGTTTGATTTTTCTTTTTCTTTTCTTTTTTTTCTTAATTATGTGCAAGTGTAGTTGGTGAGCTGGGGTTTGGATTCTGTAAGTGACAAGGAAACCACAGAGAGGTTGTAAGGAAGTATACCGGTGCTTGTAAGGAAGTATATCGGTGCTTTGAGGTGGGCCCATAATCAATTAGCTGCAGCATATTTCTTCACAAGTGAAGGACCCTAACTTGCAGGCTTTGATGGAGAAGGAGGTTTGTGCAGTCACTGAGTATCTGTCTCTAAACATGGCATTTTAGCTTGAAATATGTTGATGAGAAACAACCAAAATTTATTGAGAAAATACAGTAAGCAAAAACTTATGCCTTTGAATCAAATGAACAAGGCCAATTTAAACCAGGTGTTCTCCAGTTTTATTTAGGTTCTCCAGGTTTTATAAAAAACTCTGCCTAAATTCAAAACCAACAATCACATTGTTTATCATAATGGAGGAAAATTTTCTTTTTCATGATGGGGTTATAACTTTGAGTCTTGAGTGAATAATAATAAATCAAGTAACCTGTATTAACTAAAAACTAACTCAAAGCTTTAATTAAATTCACAGCAGTTGCTATTTTTCAATGTACATGGGAAGAAGCAAGGTATGATATATTCCCTCTGTTGAAGAATTTTCAAGTTCCAGCTGGACAGCACTTTAATTAACTTCATGTTCTCCCTTTTCCCAGCTGAGGTCATTCCGTTATGATTCTGGATCAATCTTAAACATAACATTTTGTGAAAGATAGCTTTCTCACTGTGTGACTGCTGTGTGTTTTCAGTTTTCTTTTTCAGGAGGCTGAAAACCTTCAGACTTGGTTTTCTAAAAGTTGTGGTGTCATGGGGGATGTGGAGAAGCCAGAGTGAAGACTACAAATGTGGGAAGTGTGTCCCATTTGAAGGCTGGTGCACAGCACATGCTTTTAATGGAACTAATTCTGTTTCTGCTATTTGCCAGCTGTAGTGTGACACGGGGGATCTGCTTAGTAAAATGATAACACTTGCACAGCAAACTGTCCCTGGCTGGTTGACAAGTGGGGAGCAGCAGTATCATTACTGAACAAAAGCCCAGACTCTCCTCCTTGTCATCCTCTCACACTGAGCTAAGAGTCGAAAGACAGCATCTGTTTCACAGGTTAAAGTGGAAAGAATTTGTGGAAGTACCTGAGAGCCCAGGTCAAAGATCCCCTCGAGTTTGACTTCATGGGTGTTGATAAATTTTCATGGGAGCTTCGTACAACTCAGGCAATAGGCTGGAGGAAGGGACTTGTCACTAGTGGCAGCCAACACCAATCCTTCTTTCCCTGACAGTCACTGGAAACATATTTTATAGCACATTTCAGTGGGTAAAATATGTCAGGTGTTATGCATGTAGCAACAATAATTTATCTTCTCAAACAGTTTGGATTTCAAGAGAGTGGTACCAGCCAAATGGTGCTGGCCTTTTTAAGTGGATGGTTTGGAAAGGCTCCATTAGAAAAATAAGTGCAAATGCATGGGTATCTACACATTATATAGCCATGACTTTCTATTTATCTTAAAACAGCAGAATTAAGACACACTGTGTATCAGATAGCAGATAATAACTTCTAAACCAGGGAGTTGTCTGTGAGTATGGCACATTAGAAAAGTGATGCCCACAGCATGTCACGTGTAATCTTAGGGAATGTGATGTTTCAGTTATTAAATCAAGGCTGAAACCCAAAGATTGTATTTTTTCCCACTGGATTTTGGTTTAGTAAGTTTCCCTTCCCCCCCCTCCCCACCCCCCCGCCTCCACCTTGTCAGTATTGTGTATAAAATAGTTTGTGTCTCAGTGGCTTTTGTGAAAGCTTCTGCTGGCTTTTGAAATAATCTAATTTATTGAGATTATTCCAGTTAAAGTTACTGAGGTATCAAGGGCAATACTACTGCCAATTTATTTTTTTCTTATTTCTTTTTGTTGGTGCTGCTTGTAGTATTGCCTCTAGGGTAAAAGAACAAGAGGAAGCCTTGAGTGGAGGTGTAGTTGTTTAGCTCTCTATCTTCGTTGTTGAAACAGAGTATGGCAATGCTGCAGTGCAGAGATACTCAAGCTGATGTTAAATTAATTGTGTTGGGTACTGAAAGCATGCTGGCTACAGCAGAGTGGAGTCCAGTATGTTCTGATTTTCGCTGCCAAACAGCTTAGCAACTTGGGCACCAATGAACCAATAACAATAAACAGCAGTGTCTGGATAGGATTTTATGGGGGAGTTTGTTTTTTCATGTTCCCTGCACTGCTACCCCTCTTGCTGCTGTAGTCTTTTATCTCTCTTTCCTAACTTTAAGGGAAAAAAAAAATGAAGCAAACAAGGATGATAGGATACAGAAGCTGTGGGCAATAGATCATCCAACTGCAGACACCTGACTGCAGCTATTTCTCACAAGAAGTGTCTGTGCGATAATTCCCATGTTAGGCAAAGCCGAACAGAAAATAGTTAGGAGTTGAGTTGAATAAGAAGATAGAATGGATTGAGATGATCATGTGCAGAGCTCAAGCATACTGGCCAGCAACTCAGTTGGCTCCTTTTGTACCCCTCTGCTCCATTTCCCATGCCCGTTCTCCCATTTACCTTGATCACTTCTCTTTCTCTAATATTGTCTCCTCTCAAATCAAAACCCACCCTTTTTACTTTTTCCCCATGTCTCACTTTTGCCACCTCTGTATCCAAACCTGGTGTTTTTAATAGGGTACCTAGCCAATCAATTTCATGGAATCATAGAATCATTTAGATTGGAAAAGACCTGTAAGACCATCGAGTCCAACTGTTAACACTGCCAAGTCTCACTAAACCATGTCTCTAAACACCACATCTACATGTCTTTTAAATACCTCCAGGGATGGTGACTCAGCCACTTCCCTGGACAGACTGTTCAGTGCTTGATAATCCTTTTGGTGAATAATATCCAATCTAAACCTCCCATTTGGCCATCTTCATATCACTCCCTCTTAACCATCTGTGAAATTCAGTCATTCTTCATAACATTACCCTTAACACTTGTTAACTTCTTGCTCTGTTTTCTGCCACATCTGGTAATTTCTCATGGTCAGATCACTGAGCTGAATCTCAGGACATGGCCCAATCAACTGCCACTGTATCTTCACCAACTGGAAGGGAGAAAGACCAAACTGTACAGTCACACAAATGGTGGCATTCAGATGGCCACTGAGGAAACTATATGAGAAAGGGAAGACAGAAAGACTTAGATGCCCTAGTTGAACAGGAAGATGTGACAGGTTTATTCACAGACAGAAAGGACAACCCACAGGAGCGTGCCAACAAGGACAGGGAGGAAACCAGTTACTAGAGGGAAGACTGTGGAGAGGATCAGCTGCTTTGAAGGGCAATGAGAAAGAGCACAAAGCACAATTGGGAAATGGGATGTCAAGAGACTAAACAAAAAATCACTAGCCTGACAAAGGAAGCAGATACAACTCCTACAGTCAGGAGTCACTACTGACTGCTGCACCAGAAGAGGTTTAGACTTGACATTAGGAAGCATTTCTTTACTGAGAGGGTTGTCAAACACTAACAGGCTTCCTAGAGAGGTGGTTGATGCTCCATGCCTGTGAGTGTTTAAGAAACATTTGCATGATGCCTTTAACAACATGCTTTAGCTTTGTCAGCCTTGACTTGTTCAGACAGCTGTACTAGATGATCCTTGTAGATCCCTTTCAACTGAAATAGTCTATTCTAGTATATTTTGACTATGTTTAGGCTAGATGTAAAGGATGTTTCTAATAACGAGAGGGGTGAGTGTCCAAAATGTGCTCCCAGAAAGTGTTTTGACCACAACGATCCCCAATAATGTCTAATGAGGTTCACAAGGCAGCTTGATTAAGTGCAATGCTGGTGCCAAAACAGAGTATAAGGATTCAACAATAAAGTCTTTGAAATGTGGCTATGTTTTCTTCAGAAATTCTAATAATAGCAAAAAATAGATAAAATAAAATGCATAGTTTCATTCCAAACTGCTGGGTTTTTTGCTGTGATTTTTTTTACTTCTTCTTCTTCTTCTTCTTTTTCTTCCTCTTCTTCTTCTTGTTATTATTATTATTTATTATTATTACGAGGGTTTGAAGTGTATTAGGAAAGAAATTTTTTCCTGAAACTCTACAGTTTCAACCTATTTTTTACTGTTTGCAGTTAAAGACCAAACTTTTGAAAAGGGCCGGTAAGAAGGAAGTGAGAGAAAACAACTTTGACATTTCCTCCACTGTCACTTCCTTTATTTCTAGTAATAGCCTGATGTGCCTACCTGAGAAACTGAGAGTTTGCCATCATTTTTAATCCCTACAGAAATGAGACTTGACTGGAGTCTTCTATAACTAAACATGTGTCTTAGGCATCCAGCCGTTTTAATGTTCTCATGAGTTTGCTTTCTCCAGAAACTGAATCCAATATCTGAGAAATGTATTTAATGTACTATGCTGTTTTAGGCAGTGGAAGAATAATAAATATTTAAAAGAAAAAAAAAAATAATATATGAGACTGTGGATGGACTTTGCAGTATAGCATGCAATACCCAGAAACTTTAAGACTATCTACTTTAAAACAGACTTGGGTGAAATAGAAGACATTTGTATTCAGTCCCACCCCAAGCTGTGGAGTATAGAGGAGCATGAAATTCTGAAGAACATAAAGCATTTTTAAAACTTTATTAGTATTTTAAAAAACTCCTAAGCACATCTGAAGTTTTGTTTTGTTTTGTTTTTATTTTTTTGTTCTTAGCAGAAAAATATGAGGTAAGAAAAATACAAAAAAAGGAAACACAGAAGTTTAAGACTCAAGTGTTAAACAGTTTGATTAAAAAATTGAAGATAAGATTTAGAACTTTGACATTTAAATATCCAGCTCCTTCTGGTATCCTTTTCAGAAAGTAGTGCTGTATGTGGGCATAAAATGAGCGTAAAATATGGTATTAATTTGCACTGAAGTAGCAAATATTCCACAGTAGTTTCAGGTCATTAATCTATCTTCCAGCGAGGGAACTGCATTAATAGCTTATGGGATTTACAGGGCAAGCATCAATTTAATGGTTCACCCTAGGTTTGGGAAAAATAGGAAAGGGCAGGATACTGGAGGATACATTATATCTTGGTGCTTTAAAATCAATGGCAAAACTTTCTTGGCCTAAAATGGCCTCTAGATAGCTGGTAATTCCAGTGCCACTGCTGCACCTTAATTTCCTGTCTGCAAAATGGAAGGAACCATATTTGCTTGTCAAGTGTTAAAAGTGACAGGAAACTTAGTATCTCTGTCTTGAATAGGAAAATAATCTCATCAATGTTGCTTTTATTGCATTTTTGGAGATAGATGGGGTGGGCTTGCTTTTTTCTTAAGTGTGGCATCAGTCTAGAAGAGGAAAAATACATGCAACAAATTAACAGAAGATACCTGCAGGGTCACACAGTTTTGCTTGCAGTATTCTCAAACCATTCTATGATTTTCTAAGCAACTGTCATCACTGGGGTCCTGCCTGTGATTTGTCACTAGTCACTGTGTTCTTTAAACTGTAATATTTCTGTGTGCTCTGAAGCTAGCTGAGAAACCCTTTTTTGCTCCTTGCTGTTGGAGGTAGGGGATACCTTTGTAAATGGTGAGAGGAGTGCATTATGCCATTTGCAACTCATTCATGAGAAGGCTCAGAACAAGAACTGGGAAATAATGTCATAACTTAGATTGGATATAAGGAGGAAACTCTTTACTGTAAGGTTGGTGAGGCACTGGAATGGGTTGCCCAGGGAGGCTGTGAATGCTCCATCCCTGGGGGTGTTCAAGACGAGGCTGGACAAAGCCTTGAGTGAGATGGTTTAGTGGGAGGTGTCCCTGCCCATGGCAGGGGGGTTGGAACTTGATGAGCTTAAGGTCACCCTAACTATTCTATGATTCTATGATTCTAACTTAATAGCTGAAATGTTATCTTCACAGAGGAGAGTTGTGCTAGTACAGCATCTATAAATCAGTGTTGGTACAGTGTATCATCAGATATGCAACCTTTTTTAAGTTAATAATACCCATAATTTGAGTATTGTTCTATGTTGTACAGACTTGTAATACATGGTTTTTTGAATGATCCCCACAGGTGGGACACTTCTAATGTGAAGTCATGCTGTGAGACACCTCTGAGTGTGCTGGGAAGATAAATATTCACTGCTTTTGGAACCCTGGGTTATGAATGCTTCAAATTGTATAAACTAAACAGAACTAGGCCTAGTCAGGGAAAAAAAAAGAAAAACAAAAAGAAAAACAGCAACAACAACAACAAAACACAGCAAAAAAACCCCAAAACCTCATAATTTTGAGAAATGCAGGACATAAGTGAAGCAGAATGGGTGAGAAACTGAGAGGTTTTCTGCTAGGCTGATTTTGAACCAACATGTAAATTTGATTAGGAGAAGCACATAAGCACAATATAAAATCTAATGGCTTATGACAAAACCAAGTCAGGCTAGACTTCCCCTCCTTTGGAAGTATGACAACCGCTTTGTGGTTCGCTTTTACCACTGAAGAATGAAACACTGTGAGCTATAGATTTGGGCTACCTTGCAGTTTACCTTTTGAGACAAAGGGGCACAAAATTGCAAAATAGCATATAGAAACCTTTAGAATTAGTTTTAAGTAAAGTTAAGTTTGATGGCTTTGTAACAGTAGCAATGGAAAATTACTGAGGTGCATGATACATAGAGAAAAAAATAGAGTACAGCTAGAGAACATACTGAGAATTCTCACAAGATAAATCGTTATAGTTGACATAGTTTTAAGAAGAACAGTCTAGAAGAACAGGACACAGGGATAAGGAGAATCCGGGAACTGCAGGTGTCCAGGGTGGGCTACAGTTAAACTAGCTGATAAGTAGGAGGGTGGGAGGATTATTATGTCTCTGGTGCTAACGAAGCAACTAAACTGGTATGAGCATGTACTGCACATGCTTCAAAGGCGGCCAGAAGTGATGAAGATTGATGGAAGAAGTAACCGACCCTCAGAGACCACCACCACAATTCTGTACACATGCGGGGAACTCTCTGGAAAATTATGTAATCCATACGTAGCCTCATGAATATGTATGTATGCCCAGGGACTATATAAGGATGGCTTGTGTGGCATCTGGGGGGCACACGTTAGCAGGAGCTATCCCCCGTGTCTTCCAGTGCCGCAATAAAGAATACCTGCTTGGCAGCTTGAAAACTTTCTTGGCAAGTTTGTTCCTGGAGTTTTCTCTGAATCACTTTGAGGTATGAGGAACAATCATGGGTGCTGTCAGGATTTCCCATGCTGTCCCATCCCTTCCGATGTTCGCAACCCAACCACCAGCGATGGTAAACATGACCAGAGAAGTGACTGCATCATGGGAGAAGAATCTGAGTTGAATTGTATATAATGCCACTAGCAGCTTCTTTCAACAACATGTCTGACAAAAAAGGAATGAAGGGCAGTAGAAGTTGATTTCATTCCTTTTCTAATTAATTTGTTCCCCAGATCTTACCAATCTTAAAGCTTCTTCCTGTTTGTGATTTGTTAAATAGTTTGAATTCAGTGGAGATATCGGGAATGGCTGCCTCGGGGTAGCTGGCAGGAAGTAATTCTCAGGATTTGTCATGTGGTAGCATGACACAAAAAACATCAACCTCTATGCAAAGTCATCTGCTAATGCCTTTTTTCTCCTCTCTACATGAGAGCTTGGTGTTGCTGGGTGGGACACTTGGGATTATCAGTGTCAGACACAGGGGGGTTAGCTATTCTATTTCTGCTATTACACCAATTTTCTATTTTTTTTTCCCAGTGTGCCAGTTGAGCTACTTATGAACATGATGTGGAAAACAAATCAAGGAAATGTTGCAAATTATAAAAAAATATTCTTTTAGAAATTTTTGTTATTATCATTAACATAAAACAGGGGAGAGGGAGGAGTGTTTAAAACTACTTTCCCTGCTGGACAGAAAATGATACTGGACCATCTTTTTTATGTGATAGGCTCATTGCATAATAGCTCTGTAAGATATGCTCCTCATGCTTGTGGTTCTTTAGCAGGGCTTAAGGACACCTTCTTCCAAAAGAAAAAGAAAAATACATACACTGTGTACTTGAACAAAGTACAAAGGAAGTGGATAAACTGTTAAAGCCAAAATATCTTTTTTCCCCAGGATCTGGCCTGCAGCTTGTCCCCCCTCCAACCTTATGTGATGACTCATATGCATTTACATTCCCCATGCTTCACATGGCATCTGCTGCTACACATTCGTGGCAGGATCTTGTCTTTGAACAGCTGGTGACAACCCACTTCCTCTGGCTTTCTTCAGCAGAGATTTTTCAATTGTTTCTTGTTGTTTTGATGTGAGACCCAGTGTTGGAAAAACAAGTCCATTTACCCTGATTAGAACCAGCCATTTAAGTACTTGCTAGTTAACAACCCATTTGTTATTTTTCTAAGGACCTATGAAATACTTCCCCTTTTTCTGCTTTCGCTTTCTTCAGATGTGATCCCACATAACCAGAATAAAATCAAGCATTTCTTATATAAAATGTTATAAACATTTCCCTTGTTCTCACTCTTATTGTCCTACAGAGCTTGGAGACAAAGGGATCTTTTGCTTGGTTTCTTCAAGCTAATTACAACTAGTTTGATGTCACGATAACCATGCTGCCTTTTTACATGTAGAGAAACTTCCACTAATGATGGGTGTCATAGACATGACCTTCAGAAAAGCAAACAGGAGAACATCACACTCTCATTAGCAACAATGATACAAAAAGTAATTAATTTTAGTTACTTGCTGCCAATCTTTAGCTACTTGCTAACAGACAACAAAAATAATTTAACTTGCATGTCAGCAAACTTCGGGACAGTCTGGTTTATACTAGTCAAGCACATTCAGTGAAACAAATCTTTTTTCAGGGATTTTATCTCAACTGTGTTTATGAAATCATACACTGTGTTTTTACGCTTTTGGGAAAAGTACATACTAAAAATGGAGCTTAATGCTTAGCTGCTGCTTTTTTGTTGTTATTTTTTTGTCCTCTCATTCAACACATCTATATTTCCTTGCCAGAGACCACTTCTGTTACATAAATATTTTAAGGAAGTACTAAATCTTCAAGTGAGACCATCTCATTTCCATTTTTGAAAATGCAATTACTTCAGACAACTCCAGTAGTAGTTACCTGTGAAATTGCATATAATCCTATCAGACCTAAAGGCAAGAAAGGTAAGGGCTCTTCTGCTTTAAAATGCTTGCTGTATTTACTACTAATTTGATGACTATGCCATTCTGTAGGAATTTTCCAAGTTGGGCTTTTTGTTTTTCCTTTTCATAATTCAAGTTGATGTTAAAAGCTACATTGTTTAGACTGCATTTTACTGTTTATTTCTATAAGCAGTGTCTGCTCATAGCTTCGCCTATAGTTTGCCTGTCCCTTAAAACATAGGTATACTTACAGTACATGACTATTTAGATGTTCTGCACTGCTCTGCAGAGATAACTTTAACAACCATTGCACACTCCAAGTTGAGTTTTCTGTTGTAAATACCACAAAGCATATAAATACAGAGGAAGGAGTTTTCTTGGAGGGTCACACTTGTTTCCTGCCATTGCTAGTTGATTGACTCTCTCTCTAATAAATAATTTCCTGGGTCCTGAATTTAAATAATAAATAAGCATATATATTTACTGAATAATTACCAAATTTGTTTTTTTCTATTTGTTTGTTTCCTGTGGCAAGGGAGGATTTCAAATCACTTCTCTGCTCAGGAAATTGAAAACAGCATCTATTTTTGGTTTGCATTTGACTTCCTAAGATGAAGCTGTTGAAACCTGTTACAACACTAATTTACTTAAAGATGTATTATGTGCACGTCACTAACATTCTGAGGGGAAAAAGCTTTGCTTTCACAGTTGTTTGGCCTGCAGCCAAGATTCCCCATGAAACTGCATGAAGAAGCCAGATGAGAATTATCCACATATTTTTCCTGCATACAGCATTATTGAGCTGATAGGCTTATGAACCTGTGCCCTTCTTAAAATATACTTAAAAGGCAGTAGGGGCTACAAACGGGCTGAAAGTGCACTCTTTCTTTGTAGCTGTGCAAATCAATGACTGATTTGGATGAATCTGTTCCCCAGACCTGATGTCAAAACAAAACATTACTACTGCCTTGTAGCCAGAAATGAAACGTTTCTCAGTTCCTGAAATGCAGCATAAGGGTAAAGAGAGATGCTAAAAGCCTCGATGCTCATTTTTGGGGGGAACAAACTGTAGAGGTTAGTTACACATAACTCTCTGATAATTCTTACTGATTAGCTGTAATTTCCACTTGAACACACCTTTGGTCTGTGATGTTCTGCAGCTGAATGCGTAACATCTCTTGATCCCTGGGGAAGTATTGGTAACAATTTAGTGTGGCAATCTGTGTGATGCCTACCGAATGAACAGCAGTGTCATTTTTCATGTATTTGAAAAGACTGGCTGTTCAACATAGCTGATGCCAAATTTTTAAGTTGAGATAGATTTTCCCTCCCATTACAGACAGGCTGTTCCCCTCCCCCCCAGTGTCATTCACCATAGGCTAACTCTTCTGTGCCCTTTTTATTCTCTGGGAGAAGGCAGATCTGCAGATAACTGGATATTCAACACTTGTGTTTCAGTCATCATATTATTTGAAGAATCTGGTGATTCACTTAATGTTCCTCAAGAAGAGCTCTTGATTAATTGCTGTTGCAGAGTGAATGTGCTTGCTTCCCCTTTTCTGTCTGAATTTGATTTCACAGAGCATTTCAGATAAAAGGTAGAGATTTCAGCATCCTAATCATGTGTTGCTGTTGTTGGCAACATAAGGTGTACTTTACCTTATGCTATATGAAATGCCAAGAGAAAACCACATTATTTTCATTGTGTAATTTTATTTTATTTTTTTTTTTTTTATTTGTGAGGTTTTCCAGAATAGGCATATCTGAAAGCCATGGTTGTTGTATTCAGCAAGGATTTATCTATAGCATTTAATTCCAAGATATACATGTATTGGAGGGGTTTGTAGTGCGAAAACAGCTTCAGGCATATACAACATCTCAGCTCTTTCTCTGTCTCCTGTCAACTACCCTTGAGTCATTCCACTTGCTTAAGTTTCAGGTCAATAAAACAAATTTCAAAGCAGAATCTGGTATCTGCTGAGACACTAACTCCATTGTGTGCCTGTAGAAAGTGCATATTTTTTTATTCTTTTCTCCTAATGTTGTTGCTTGTCTGATTTTCTTCTATGGAGGAATACTAATGCATGTTCAATGTGGTTGCATTTAAAGAATTTCTGCATGTCCTCAGTTTCCATCAGCATGTGCTTTATTTCTGCGTGTATGATGTTAGGAAAGAATTGTTAGTTTCATTTGTACAGTCTGCAAAAATCACCAGGTCCAGAAGAGGCAAAGTTTATCAGAGAAGTTTGATAAGATTGATAGACTCCTATTATAGAATAGTAGTAAATATTTCAGCATGTGTTCCAGAGCTTACAGTGTACTTTTATTTATTTTACTCTTAAGTTTTGATAACACTATGGTGTGCTTTGTGTCCTAGACAATGTCATTTATTATGAAATTGAGAGTTTCCATCCCTTTTCATATTTGGGTTTGACGTAAAATCAGGCAAAGTGCTGAAATGTCAGTGTTCCATTAAATTGGAACACTGTTGGACATTTTCAATCAGAAGAAAATATTTTTATAATCTTGGAATGGAAGAGTCTTTGCAAATTCCTGTAACCTGAAGAGAGTTATAGTCCTGGTCCTTACTTGATTTCACGGTTCCCAACTGCTACTACAGTTCCCAAATTGAGCTACAGCATTCTCATAGTGTACCACATAGAAGAAATACATCCTAAGAGATACAGTGTATTATAGTTGGGGTCCTTTAGAAATACCTGCCCTGCAAAAAGTATGGGCTGGAATGAAAAAGTAAACAAGGCACTGGAATGGGTTGCCCAAGGAAGCTGTGAATGCTCCATCCCTGGCAGTGTTCCAGGCCAGGTTGGATGGAGTCTTGGGTAGGTAGCATGGTTTAGTGAAAGGTGTCCCTCCTCATAGCAGGGGCTTGGAACTGGATGATCTTAAGGTCCTTTCCAACTCTAACTATTCTATGGTTCTGCATTTATACAGGAAAATATAGTGTAAAATACATTTTAATTTTCACTTCAGTTGAGTTTTTCTACTAGCCACTACTCTATTTCTAGGTATGAGGAATGCTATATGCTATATGCTATATATTAATTACTCCATTATAGATAAAAACTTAAGGGAATCACAGTTTTCCCCTTATTTTGGAGAATACCACAATAGGAAGGTTAAAGTGGGTGTACTGTCTTTCATTCCATAAGTATGTTTTCTGAGCATGAACAGCAATAGTTTAGTACAGATTTTAGGGAGAAACACACTGCGTTGCAGTGGCCCACTACAGAAAAACATGATGACTAAATACTAATTAAATCATTCCATGACAGATTGTCTAAAGTGCAGAGCTGGGTTTGCAGGCAGGCAGGGTCGTTGTCCAGGTTTTCCACAGGCTAGATCAAGTAGCACTACAACTTATTTTGTGCAGGATGAGAGATAAGGCTTGAGGCTTACCCTTTCTTGAGGAACCTCCTGGGTCTAATGCTATCTCTGAGCACAGCCAGCAGTTTCAGAAGAGTACATACAAAATTCATTGAATCAGAGAAACATTTAGGTTGGGAAAGACCTTTAAGATCATGGAGTCTAAACGTATTTGGACTCTGCAAACTGTATAACTTTTGGACACTGTACCTTTGCTGGTTTGGGGTTTTTTTTTTAGGAACTGGTTTCAGTTTAACTCTGCCTCCAATGGTGGTTGTCAGATTTAAGGTGGCAAGGGAAAGAGTGGGAGGAAAAGCAGGAGAATGGGACTAAATGAAGAGAGAGTTACATGTTCTTTATTGTTTCTCAGTGGATATTCTAGATAAAATATGTCATGTCTGGTACACCCAAAACATTCATCTGGCACATGAAGAACAGATAACACCAGGTCTTTTGTTTTATTCAGTTTTCTTTTCTTTTTTTTTCTCCCAAATAATTTTTTACTCTTCAGAAACATGAAAAGGAAACTAAGTAGGCCTCAGTTTCCCAAAAGTATTTTGAATTCTTCAAAGGAAAGCATACGTTTAGACACAAGAAACCACAAATGCCATTTCGTTTTCTTTTTCAAATATAATCTGGTGAAAGGCCTGCTGACCTTTTGTGAAAGATGTCTTCCTGGAAATATGGTGAATTTTCTTTCAATTCTTCCCATTCTGCGGAGATCAGTTTGTCTTCTGTTTATAGAGAGTAAATCATCCACCATCATACCTCCTTGAACGGAAGAACCCACTAGCTCCTTGGCCCTTTTAACTTTTTCTTCTCCATTAGCTGTTCATCATTTGCTTTGATGGGCAAATCTATCCATCAAAGCCAAGGACTGGAAGCACTTAGTATTGTAGTAGCATTGCAAACTGTTTTATAGATGTATGTAAAGTGATAGGAAAAATCATCTGCTAAATTGTGTTATATCAAGAACAACTCATCAAGTAGAACTAGGATATTTTGGGAATTAAAATATATGCAAAAAGTTGGAATATAAACTTCATGTTTATTCTTAAACATGCAGAGCTTTGTCCATTTATTCATAGGTAAGTATATACACAATTTTGTTGTAAGCATTAAGAGGTAACGATCTGATCTTTCACTCCCTATACTGCTGTTTGTTCCACATCAGCAGCCTCATAACAAATTCATTGGCCCCTAAACTACAGTTTGTGATGAGCAAGAGACAAATGCTTAGCTTTCCTTCTGTTTGATCCTTGTAATCAACCTTATTTCCTCTACAGAATTCCAATTATCCTATTAAAACAATCAGTCAGGATGCTTATATTGATACAGGTGTCTTAATTGGTTAATTTATACTCATGCCAGCCCCTGCTAAGAATTCATTTCCCTGAGGCCTCCTTAGATAACCACAGCTCTTCCTAAGCCATAATGGTAATTCCCAGCAGGCATGTTACTTGAGCACAATGTTAAGACCTACACACAAGCACCCACCACAACACACTAATCTATGTTTAGCCATAAATATACATGCTGTTGATCTTTTCTACCTTGCAATTTCTAACCTATTTAGTTTTAATTATAAGGCTATGATTATACAACACTGACTGTATGCTCCTAAAACCAATTTTCAAGAAAAAAAGTCCTAATAATATTGCTCTTTTTAGTAGCACTCTAAAGCAATTAAACACTTATTAGATGCCAGCAAATTCAGTTACAGTCTATCACATACACATTTATTTGCATATGCTGTTCGGTGAGTGACATCGTTTCATTATTGACTTATGAGGATGGAAATAATAGATGGAATATTTACTGAACTGTCTTTAACTCTGCATCAACCAAAATAGCTAATTAAACGTGCAACAACTTTCACAGGCACAAGCTGGGAGATTTTAAAATCAAGGTGAAAAGAAGGACAAGCATTAGTCTGAAGCACTAGTCTGTGCCTTATAAGACTCATTCTCACCACGGCAAGAAATATTGGATATCTAGTCTTGTAAATGATCAGAGAAACTAGATAGAACTACAGGTAGATTTTTCCAGACCATACAAATCCACTAGTGCACTACCACAATTATTATTTTTTCCAGACTTACATCAGATGAATGTCATGAGCAGGATATTCTGCTACAGTCCCTAGAAGGAATTTTCCAAAGGAACTATGGAAGAATTAAGTGCCCTACTCAATAAACTGTAATAGTTGTTCCCTAACTTCATTTCCAGTTTAACTTACTTCACCTATTTAATTTCTTTCTGCCTGCTGATATAAATTAAGAACACCTTCTCCCCTCCCTATTCTATTATACTAGCTGGCAGCTTGCAGGCAGGAATGTTTGTAGAAGTAGTCAATGTTATCTTTAGGTCATAGACGTAGTACTGTACTTGCCAAAGGCAACAGTCCGTAGAGAGCAAGCCACTGAACCTTCATCTTTTGAAATGCAGACTGACATCCAGGATGTGTGATGATTCTGCTTTTCTGTTCGTTGGAATGTATCTGTTTATCCTTTTAGAAGATACATTCAGTTCATATAAAATAACTTAGACCAACGGTTTCTGACGATGGTCACATACAATACCTGTTTTGCATTCTTTCTGTTGCTGGTCACATGGTGGAATGAACCTGGATGGACACCAGCTACCCACCAAAGCCACTCTATCACTTCACTTTTCAGCTGGACAAGGGAGAGGAAAATAAGGCTCATGGGTCTTGATAAGGACAGGGAGAGATTCACCAATTACTATCACAAGCAAAACAGAATTGAATGGGGAACTTAGTTTAATTTATTGCCAATCAAATCAAAGTAAGGTAGTGGCAAATAAAAACTTATCTGAAAACATCTTCCCTTCACCCTTCCATTCTTTCTGGGCTCAACTTTGTTCCTGAATTCTGTACCTCCTCACCCCCAGTGGTGCAGGGGCACATGGAATGGGAGTTGGGGTCAGTTCATCACACATTGTCTCTGCCGCTCCTTCCTCCTCATGGGAGGACTTCTCACTCTTTCCCTGATAGGGCTTGGGGTCCCTTCCATGGAAAACAGTCCTCCACTAACTTCTCCAACATGAGTCCTTCCTACAGGCTGCAGTTCTTCATTAACTGCTCCACTATGGGTCCCTTCCATGGGGTGCAGTCCTTCAGGAACAGACTGCTCCAGTGTCAGTACCTTCCATGGGGTGCAGTCTTTCAGGAACAGACTGCTCCAGTGTGGGTCCCTTCCATGGGGTCACAAGTCCTCCAGCAAACCTGCTCCAGCACAGACTCTTTCCATGGTGCCACAGGTCCTGCCACGAGCCTGCTCAAGAGCAGGTTTGCAATGGGGTCACAAAACTCATTCAGGTATCCCCCTGCTCTGGCATTGAGTCCTCCATGGGCTGCAGGTGGAAATTTGCTCCACTGTGGGCCTCCGCTGCACATGGGGACAGCCTGCTTCACCATGGGCTGCACAGTAGGTTGCTCCAGTGCCTGGAGCATCTCCTCCCCTACTTCTGCACTGGCCCCGGTGTCTGCAGAGTTGTTTCTCACATATTCTCGCTTCTCTCTTTGGCTGCAATTGCTGCTGTACAGTAACATTTTCCCCTTAAATATGTTGTCAGAAAGGCACTACCACCATTGCTGATGGGCTTGGTGGCTGACATTGGCTCTATTTGACATAGGGGAAGCTTTTAGCACTTTCTCACAGAAGCCACCCCTGTAGCCCCTCTGCTACCAAAACCTTGCCATGCAAAACCAATACAGCTCAAGTGTATGACCTGATACTGCCTTGAAATGTATTAAAAACTTCATATGCATATATTTTTAAAATTATAAAAAAAAAAAAGTAATGTAGTGTGACTGGAAAACCCCTATTCACTCCAACAAGACAGTGTTATCTGCAGATGATACATTCCAGCAAAGCATCTTTTTATACATACAAGCTAACAAGGAAAATTTGACAGTGGCTTAGTCACCATTCAGCTGAATCACCAATGTCTTTTAAAAAATAACATGGTTGCTGGGAGGGTTGTTCGTCTTCTCTATAGTAAATTAGATTAAATGCAGTGAAACAGGTACTCTGCAGAGATATATTTTGGGATAGGAAATAATTTTTTTCTTCTCCTTGTGGGTATTGGCTAATATTTTATACTGCTCAAGCAGCATCTTTGATAGACAAGTGTGCCAATTGCTGCTATGCAGCAATATGAATAATGCCATTTCCAAATCTGCCATCTTCAGGGACACTGTTTCTGGAAATGATCACAAAAACAGTGAGGCTTCTCTTCCCAGGCATAAGTGAACTGTATAGAACAAATTCCTGTTGACAAAATACATAAACTCCACAAGAGAATATGACACCTGCCTTAGTAAGGGAACTACCTAAGGTGGTGACTTAGTCTCCAGGCTAAACTATCCTTTTGACTAGGCTCCCCAAAGACAGCAGCTGAAGCACCCACACTCTTGAAAGCAAAGCAGTTCCTGGCGGATGCAAATACATTTTGCAATTTTGCTTCTGAAGAAACTCAGCCAAGATCTGTTCCCTTTTTCCAACATATCCATGGAGATGTTAATTCTGTATTTCTGCAGATGCATGCAGTTGTATCTGGCATTTTGATTCCTTACATACAGTGTGTACCCTTAATGTATTTCATGAAAAATGTGTTAAGAAAGAAGGAAAACAAATATAATCAGCCTGGGTACTTGATGACCTATCCAAGCTTGCATCTCAAAGTCAAAATGGAGCAGTTCTGAAAGTCAGAGCCAAGTAAATTCCAGCAGGTTCAGCATATTCACCATGAATGTCAGATTTTTGTGAATTATTGTCTGTTCCCATTGATTATCTTTGAGAATGTAAAAAAAAAAAAAAAATGTCCAAAAGTTTCTCCTATCTCTGGCACTTCTACCAAGTTTCTTCCCTGGTTTCTCTGTTATCTTTAAAAATATGAATGCAGACTGAAGATTTTTCCCCTCAGGTAGGAGATTTAGATCTCTCTGCTTTGGCTGACCACTGCTTACATAAAAGATGGAGAAATTTAATTTTGGCTCAACACTAAAGATGCTTTTTTTTCTTTTATATCCATCTTAATTTTCTACTTTTTTATATTTCTCCCTTATGAGGAAAGACTGAGGGAGCTGGGTCTCTATAGTTTGGAGAAGAGGAGACTGAGGGGTGACCTTATTAGTGTATATAAATATATAACGGGGGAGTGTCACGAGGATGGAGCCAGGCTCTTCTCAGTGGCAAACAATGATAGGACAAGGGGTAATGGGTACAAACTGGAACACAAGAGGTTCCACTTAAACTTGAGAATAAACTTCTCAGTGAGGGTGACGGAACACTGGAACAGGCTGCCCAGGGAGGTTGTGGAATCTCCTTCTCTGGAGACATTCAAGACCCACCTAGACACGTTCCTGTGTAACCTTATCTAGGTGTTCCTGCTCCGGCAGGGGGATTGGACTAGATGATCTTTTGAGGTCCCTTCCAATCTCTAGCATACTGTGATACTGTCAGGAGGAACCCCTCAAAATATCATGAACTGTCTTTGTGGCATCATAGGCTTGAATTACTGACCTTGCAATGACAGTGCTCATGAGATTTATGGATGAGTTTTGTTCCATCTGGGAACTGATTGCTGTGAAAGATTCCAAACATTTTAGTCTTCATTGACAGCATCTTCAAGCCTTCTTGAAGTTTAGTCATCAACTGCAAAAATTCCCATTATAGCATTTACAGCCAGGAAGAAACACCCAGGATGTTCTGGGAATTTGATTTTATTTAGCTTGCAAAAGCCACTGAAACAATTTTATACCTCTACGTAAGTGTTATCACTACATATTTTCTGTCAGAACAGGAATAAATCCAGTATGGGCATGCACTTTTGAGATAAAAAGGGGATGCCCTTTAATACTAGAGCAAGGATACCCACAAGTCAGAAAAGGTTTTCCATATTTAAACTACATTTTTCCAGACTGAAGGTTTTTATAAAGATATCTGTGCTGGAAAATGGTGGGGAATCTGCAGGAAAGAAGAGGGAGATTGAGAGATCTTGGATAACCTTAAACTAATCCTATCTTTTGTTTTTCTTGGGTTTAGACTGGGTCTGCACCAAGGTATACCCATTATAAGCTGACAGGGCAGGGGAAAAAGCATGCTGATGGGGCAGCTGGACAAGGAGTACCAATGAGGGAGAGCTTTGGCAGCAATGTGATTGAGAGACTGGGTTGCAGTGCCAGGGGTGTAACACTGCTGTTTCCTGAACAGTAGTGCTTAATTTTCAGGCCCTGAATACTTTTAAGCACTTCCATTGATTTGAAAAGACAGAAATTTTTATTCAGCTGTGTTTTAATGGTTCTATTAGCACTTGCCAAATTTCGTACATCGTTCATTTAAAATACTTGCATCCCACCCTAATGACTCTTTTACAGCTACTGTAACACATGTTGGGTGTGTATCATCGCAAGTTATTCCACTGGATTACAGGTGATCACACTCCTGTGCCTGTTCCCTGTGGGTCTCCTGGTAACCGCTCTGGTGCTGCACCCTTCAGAGGGATCTGCACAGCCCCTCTGGCCTGGGCTGGGGTGTCCTGCTCTGTTTCCTGCTGGCCTGGGTCTCAGGGTGGGCTTTCCTGTGGGCCTGAGTCAGGGTCAGCCCCTCAAGTCCCAGCGGAGTGCAGCGTGGTGAAGTCTTTCCTATCACGTTAGCTGCAGTGGCCAGTCATGAGGGCTGGGAAAGAATGCCAGATGTCCAGTAGCTCGGGGAGCAGCTCCTAGGACTTCATTGTGGCTGTGGGCACTTCTGACAGTGCCCCATGTCCCTTTGCTGCAAGGAAAGTGGCCACATTACCTTAGGAAGAGGTTACGCTGACAGCCATCAATTAGGGACAAAAGGCAAGGAAATAAGTTGTAGTGGGCTGCCTGAAACCTGTGTGTCACCCCTTCTGCTGCCAAAACCGCCTGTGAAAGCTCACAGTTTATTAAAAGTACCTGTCAGAACTAGAATGACAAGTTGTGCTTTTCATAGCCCTCCTCTAACGCAGCTGTCAGAAAAAACTCCCAACCCATGTGGTTTATGTTTCATAGAATCATAGAAGCACAGAATAGTTAGGGTTGGAAGGGACCTTAAGCTCATCTAGTTCCAAACACCCCAAGATTTTGCCAGGCACAGAGGTGAGATTGACTGGTCTGTAGTTCCTTGGGTGATCCATTTTACCCTTCTTGAAAATGGGGGTTATATTTCCCTTCACCTGACTGCCATGATTTTTTAAATATGATGGCCAGCGGCTTATCAACTTCATTTGCCAGCTCCTTCAGGACCCGCAGATGGATTTCATCAGGTCCCATGGACTTGTGCATGTTCAGATTTTTAAGATGGTCTCGAGCCAGTTCCTCTCCTACAGCAGGCCTAGTGTCATCATTCTCACAGTCCCTGCGGCTGCCTTCCAAAATGTTTCATTGCAGTGGGACTTGCTGAGAGTACTTTTTTGCTGATTCCTGAAAATCCTCATAAGATGAGCTCTCTAAAGACGCGAGCTAAAATGAAGAGCTCTCTAAAAATGACCTTAAAGGTCTTTTCCAACCTAGTTGATTCTGATTCTATGATTCTATATTGTGCATTATTTGAAACATATCATCGTCACATGTGCCATAAAGTGTTAGTTTTGGATGCATGTTTCAACAACAGTGAGATTATTGGCAGAATATGGTGTGGAATAATTGTAAATATTCATGCAGAGACTGCACTTCCTGTGTTCATGAATCTTGAGTACTCCATAAGCTTTAAAATTCCTCAGGGATGGGAACTACACAGAAAACTCCCTGGACAATTTAATATTCATTCATTTTGCATGAGGAAACAATAGTCAGCAGACTCAGTTTCATTCAATGTTTAAAATGGAAAGCTGAGAAAGCCTTTCATTCTGCTGGAAGTGAATAGCATATGAAAAGCTTTCTGGAAGACTACACATCCTTTTCACATGTTCTGAGCAGCGTGGGTTAAAAGGGTTTGTATCAGCACTGGGGGACAGCCACCACAGCAGAATTATCAACTCACTGGTCTCCACAGTTGTCCGAATATGGCCTCAATAGAAATGTCACAAGTAAAATTAAAATAGGTTTGGGAAGGTCTGAATACACCAACATTCACCTTCTGAGGCCATGAAAAGCAATGGTACTGCTGTTGCCAAGCCCAAGTAGTAAGGAAGATGTAGTGCTTGTCCACCTGGCTGACATGAAGCAAAAGCCTCATCCTCAAGATGTCCTCCGGCACAGTCACTAAGTTGTAGGAGACCCTCACTTACCAGCTCAGGGTCAGCCCCACTAAGGCAGCTCGTTAGGGGTCTGACTATGTCCTGGGTTCAGCAGCAGCAGTCATTTTTCTCCTTCTTAGTGGCTGGTGCAGTGCTATGTTTTTTCACTTTCAGCCTGGGAGCAGCGCTGATAACACCAATGTTTTTAGTTACTGCTCAGTAATGTTTAGTCTGACCAAGGACTTTGTGAGCCTCATGCTCTGCCAGGGAGGAGGAGAAGCCAGGAGGAAGCAGAGACAGGACACCTGACCCAAACTGACCAAAGAGGTATTCCATACCACAGCACATCATCCCCAGGATGTAGAACTGGGGGCAGTTACTCGTAAGGGCTAGATCACTGCTCTGGTCGGGCTGGGTATTGGTCGGCAGGTGGTGAGCGATTGTATTCTCTTCCCTTCTTATTTCCCTTATCATTACTATTATTGGTGGTAGCCGTAGTGATTTGTGTTATACCTTAGTTACTGGACTGTTCTTATCTCAACCCGTGGGAGTTACATTTTTTCCATTCTCCTCCCCATCCCTCTGGGAGCAAGCGAAGGAAGAAAGGTGGGGGAGTGAGCGAGCGGCTGCATGGTTCTGAGTTACCGGCTGGGTTTAAACCGTGACAGACTACCATGTGTTTCAAGGAGGACTTAACACCTAAATCAGCACAGCAGTCCTGGGCTTCAGAAAGTTTGAGGTTTTTCTTGTGTCTAACAAGAATCTGGCATCCAGTGGTATTGTAAATTGCTATAAAATGCTGCAAATAACCAGCACTGTGCTCAGAAGGTATTTCAGAGATGCACATGAGAAGAGCACTGATTTTTTTGAAGGTGAATTAGTAGTGATCTCTGGAGCAAAACAAGGTATGATTCATAAAACTTTTCCTGTGAAAAATGTTATGAAAAAACATAAAGAAAGGTTTCTGGTGGGTATAATTCCCACTTCAACTGGGGCTTTAGACAGTACAAAAAGCAAAGATTTGACTGTCCAGATTCTGGCCAAATGGTTTCATTATTTCTGAGTCTGTCTGAATAGCCATATGACAGATTTATCTGCCAGCTAGCTGCCTATGAAGAAAGTTTTGATGGTAGACTAAGTTTTCTACATGTCTGTTACACACTCTGCACAAAAATAGAGGGAATCAAACTCACAATTTCATCTGCCTTTTGCAAATCAGGGTGTCAGTATGGGTAAAGCATAGTATCATTCTAGAGGTGTGATATTTTAGTCAAGAGTCAGCTTGTTAAACAGAACTGGTGTGACTGGTCAATTCCAGATGCTAACAAGAAAATGTTAGAACTTAGGAACTGCTGCAATTTATCTTCAAAGATGGGGATGCTGAGCTTGCTTTCACTTTCTGCCCAAGGTGGACCATCTTGTGAGTGCAGCAGAGCCACACACATGTTCCTTGGTACAGAAATCAGTGTCCAGAGAGGGAAGCTCTTTCCCCAGTGGCAAGGCACGTGAGACCTAGAAGTGAGAAATGTTCTGTCTTCTCATGAGAAACTCCTTTTGTCTGTCCCTCCAAGGTAACCAGCATTATCAGCTGGTTTGAGAGCCCATTTGTGCCAGAGCAGTACAAAAGGAACAAAGCATGACTGAGAAATACATGCAGTACAGTGCTTTTCAGAGCTTACTTTTAGACTGTAAATAATGTTGGATTTGATCCTCCTTGACAGCTGTTTTCAAAGGCAGACAGAATGGACATTGCTATTTTACCTGTCAATTCAACCTTGTTTAAAAAATCAAGGAAACATTTAAACGTACCAAGACTGTAGATTGTAGCTTTATTTCCACTCCTTTTCTGACTCAACTAACCAATCTTCCAGTAACTAAATGATTTTCACAGAATATGACATTTTCTTTGCTGTATGCAAGGAGAGTGAAGTACTGGGTTAGAGCAAATTTCCTGTGATTCACTTGATCTGTGTAGTGGGCCCCTGCAGAAGACGGGGTAACTGCATGATAAATAACCTGAGCCCATCTCATGACTATCCTTATCTTGTTCCTGTGGAGATATGTAGGAGTATGCCACTCAGCCAACTTGGTGACTCCTGGACCAACTTAAGTGATAAATAGAGATGTCTGTGTGTGGGTCCCACACAGTACATGTGGACAACTGCATCTACATTCTTTGTCTTATCTTAAGATGAAGCAGCATATCTTCATAAGTATTCCTTTACCTGGCAGTAAATTCTATTCATAAATAGAATTGTTTACTTGTAAGAAAATCCTGTGAAATCCCTACACCACAATGACAATTAACCTGGCCACAGACAGGATATGTACACTGTGCCATGGTCCATGTGAAGGGCTCTTCCAGTGCTGGGATACTTGGGGTTTCCAGCATCAGCAGGTGGAGAACATTGACATTTCCTTTTTTATTAGACCTCTTAGCATCAGAAGTGCTGTCACCTTCTCTATTATTGCTATCACCTTTTATAGTACTTCTATTCTTTATACAATAAGGTACTTAAGCCTTTCTTATTCAGATCCCAACAGAATTGACACCTCCTTGGTGCAAAACAAGCTCTTGGGATGTACTTCTATTTTCAGCATCATCTTGATTTAATAAAAAATTCACTGGTGAGCTACATGCTGTGGTGGCTGAGTATTCTTTGCTACTGATTTTCTAACTTCTAGAGGCCGCTGAAAAATATTCTTTCACTGGCTCAGAATGATTGTTCTTATGGTTTCTATGCTAAGTTGACTTACCTTTGCCTGTTTCCCTTCACTGTTTTGGGAGTGCATCCAAATTGTTTTCTTATGCAGAAAAGGCAGGCATTTACAGCTCCTTGAAGTAAGTGTGATATGCTAATCCGAGCCTAGCCTGTTAGCAGTGACATAATTTTTAGTCCCTGGGTGGTGAGGAGGAGTAGGTTGCACATGCTCTGAACTCTTACCTATTTGTTTCTTCTGCTTAAACTTGACTAGCATGGAGACCAGTTCTGGCTAAGGTGCATGAGACAGTTCCAACAGATGATTAAGAACGAGTCACAAATGGCTAAGGCAACAGGAGCCTCAGCTGCCCCCCTTTTCCTGGTCTGTATCCATGTTCCCACTGCTCTATGAGGTATGCAGGAGGCTCTGTGCCAGGTTACGAGGTATGAATCCAGTAGGGATTCCTTCAGAATTCCTTCAGGGCTGCTTTTGTTGTTTTTCTGAACAGGTCAAATTATCTGGAAAAGGGCCTGGTTTGAAAGTGCAGCAGTAGCAAAACAGGTAGTCAAATACAGGGAGAGAGGACACTCCTTGGAGAATCAGGGCAGGTATGGTAGCTGTAACCTCTTGTTAATAAAGCTACCAGTGCTGTAAATGGCAAAAGGAAAGAGTCTCAGGCAGAGCAGCAGGAAACTGGAGGGAAAAACACATTTTAAAACTTTTCCTGCTATCTCAGTAGATGTCTGCGATCCTTTCACAGAAACAATGGGAGAAAGAAATGACACCAGAGAGGCAGAAAATCCATTTCATCCTCTTTTTTAATGTACAGAACAGAAGCAGAAAAACATACACATAGTGACTGAGAGAAAAGGGGATATCTTCAGATCTCATTCCATATGTTTTAATCTCAGGAATTCAAGTTTTAAGTTGAAATCTGTGATTTCACAGAAATTTGGGGAAAAGTTTAAGAAAAGGCAAAAAGAGAGAAATGGGCAGGGACTAATCAAGGACTAATTTCTTTCAAAGACTCTTATATCCAAATATGACAGAGAAGATCCTTAACAAAAGAGGTGTTCCATCAAAGGAAAACCAATGTGAGATCATAAAACAGAAGATGAAAAATGTCTTAATAAAAGATTAATAGAAACATAAGTATTCTCAAATTTGCTAGAGAAGCAAGGGAAAGAGCCTCTTTGGATGAAACACTCAAAGGAAAATATTGTACTTAATAATCTTGAAAGAATGGTAACTGCAGTTATATCAATGCAAGAGAGTTAACTCCAAGTTAAAGCTTTTCTATCCATTTTTTCTCCCACCCTGCTCTAGGGTTGCCATCTCACGTTTGCTAGCTGCCATTGATAAAATAACTGTTTGGAGACTTTGCCAGTGCTGGTGATATATTGAGACTGCAGTTCATAAAGGGTGAGGTCCACACCACTGAAGAGGGCCCCCTGAACTCTGAGATTAGACAACCCCTACAAGCTCACATGAATCAGAAGCAGCACCACAGAGTTTTGAGGAAGAATAGGCATGGTGGAGGCAGCCACGTGAGTCACACAGCTTAGGGTGGGTTTACATCCAGCCAGAGTTTATCAAGCAGCTTCTGCAAAAGCAGCCCAGGAGCTAAGCTCCCCAATACCACTGGTGTTTCAAGAATATAACAAATACAATTACACTGAGAGTCACTGAGCTGGAGTATAGCTGTATAATATAGGTGAGCCAGAGTCACAATTGACATCTTTTACTTCCCACACCAGTGATCTCTGGCTTGAGGAAAAAATTGGTCCATGAATAACAAGGGATCTGAAGAGTTGGCGATTCACAGAAAAGTCTGTGGTCTAAGATATTGACAGTCTGCCATTGATTTTATCATAGTTGTCACTGAAAGGCAAGATATGAACAAGCCTACAAAGTGCTGTTGATTTTTAAAGGTCAGCATAATTACACTTCAAAGTCACTGTGGGTGGAATCTTCTGGATTTTCAAAGCAATTTTACGAGAAAGAGATAAATAAAAACTCTGGATTACCTGCTCTTAATATAAAATACCTACGAATTAGTGTTCTGAGTACAGGTTAAATTAGTCTATCAGTGTTCCAAGCTTAACTACAAATTCTTATTTGCATTTCCATTTCTAATTAGCTTGAACTTCTAAACATTTTTCATCAATGTAATGGTGTCAGATAAATTTGTGCTTGTGCTTGTAAATCACATGTGCTTGTAGTTCGTCATCTGTATTGAGGAAAGTGGGAGAGGTCCAAGAGCAGCACGTGTTTCTGAAAATAATGTTTTCTTTTTATTCCCAGTCTGGGCCAATGATAGGTTTCACCTTGCTGCCCTACTGATCTTTTCATAATTAGCAAAATGTCATTCAAATGTTTAAAAAATGCTATTCATTGTATACATGAACACATAATACAATTTGGGTTTTCATTTGACACAAAAATTTAACAAAAAATCAAATTATCCTCATTACAAATGAGATATAGTATGCTCATGGTGCTACAACTCACAGAAGAAATGGAAGATGATAAACTGAGAAAAGTCAAAGACCATGGGAGATCTGTAGATCGCTGAGCTTGAGATTGTTGGAATAACTTATTCTTTAGGTGAGTCTTTCTATCTCTGACAGTGGCTGTCTTGTTATTCCTCTGCCCCCTACTATATATATGGCTCACAGGTGTTACCCTCACTGCCTTTTTTGCAAGCTTATTAACATAATACTTAGATCTTTTCCCTTTCTATGTCTTGTTCTGTTGAATTACTCAGTCAAGAACATTTATTAATCAACCATATTTTCTACATTTTGCTCCGCAGATTTAAACATTAATTTTCATTTAAAACACTACCTCTTTGAAGAGAAACACAAATAGTTCAAATATGCTCCAATTTAGGTATGTAACCCAGATAATCTATTAGATATTTCTACACTCTTTGTATCTTGAAGCAGAGTCATTAACATAATATTCTAAAATATGGGAAAAATAGAAGTAGATACTGAGTCTAAACTGAAATAAACCACCAATTCTCCCATACTGAGAAATTCCTCACTTTCTGTAGAAAGTTTTGGAGCTCCTTTGGCACAGGATAATTGAGCTTAAAACTCAAGCCTCTCTCACTGTCATTGCATTGTGCAGAATATCTGCTCAATGCAGTTGTAGAACTGCTTTCTGTAAAGGTGAGAAAGAACATTATTCATCTTCATACTTCCATGCACTGAATACATCCCTGGCATTGAGGTTAAGATACAGAAAAATAATGCATAAACTTACATTGTGCAGCTGAGAGGGCCACTCTAGTGCAGTCTCCATATTTCTTTATGATTCTTTAAGACCTTTGTAACTTCCTTAAGTCTTCACTGCCTTGCATATATAGCGTTTTGTCAGTAGAATAACTGATGACAAGCCCTTCTAGGGTTGTCCTGACTTAAGTTATCAAAAATATGGCTGTGTCTCTTGGTAAGGAGAAACTCAGCATTCCCTGAAATACATTTTTCTATAGCCCTTTAATTTTCCACAAACCTAATTTTAAAGTCACACTAAAACTCAAAGTGGAAGACCATTTAGTCCAATAGCTGACTGAAACTCTAGCATTGTTTTTTAGAATAAGCTGCATGGACTTAGTCTTTTCTTGCCTTCCTATCTTTTCTTTTTTTTTTTTTTATCCTCATGAACTTGTAAAACCATGCAAGAGATGAAAAGTGGAGCTCTTAGGAAAGCAAAAGAATTTTTCTGTTTTTTTTTTTTTTCAAAAAACACAGGACATTTTAAGAAAACATACAATAGTTGAATATGCCATAAAATTTCCTAGAATACTGTATTTATGTGGTTCCCAAAGATGATTTCTTCTTGATGCCTTCTTGTCCTGTAACACTTCCTTGTGACTATATGGCAGAGAACATACATGTCAAAGGTTGGTTTGGTCTTAGCCTGGTTTCCTGAAGGAAAAGTTTTATGCCATAGTGGTTCATATGCACATGCGTCCTGCCCATCCTTAGTAACTTTGAAGCCTCCAATCACTCAGTGACATCTGGCTGAGCAGCAGAATATTCACAAAGATCAATTCTGGCAAACATCCTGAAGGTACACATTGGAGAGACCTGTTTTGATGGGGAGAACTTCAGAGGTCTACCAAAGCTGGAAAATGTGAGGAAAGAGTGGTCAGGAACTCCAATGCATGTCTCGTCCTTTTTTTCTCGTCCTCTGCCTATCCCCTCCTCCACTTGTTGATCTTGTGTCTAATAAGGGATTGTAAGTCTAATAAGCTCACACTTCAGCTGTGACATAACACGACTGAGATATTTTTCCACCACAAGATATAAAGTAATCGAAACTCAGAGTTTCTGGCATCTGACTGGAGACATGAGGTCTTCAAAGTGTCTCAGCAAATTTAATGCTCCTGATGCTCCCAACTAGAAGGAAGTGCAGCAGGAGGGCCAGGAGACTTCCTTAGATAGATAAGGAGCTGCTGAGGAAAATTCAAATGAAAAAAGAGGCTTATAAAAAGTGGAAGCAAGGACAGGCAGCCTGGGAAGAGTACAGGGATGTTGTCCAGGAAACTAGGGACCAGGTTAGGAAAGCTAAGGCCCAGTTAGAGTTAAATTTGCCTAAGGATATTAAGGGTAACAGGAAGGGATTCTACAGGTACATAGCAAATAAAAAACAGACTAGGGAGAATGTAGGCCCCCTCAGGAAGCTCTCAGGAGAACTAGCTACACAGGATTTGGAGAAGGCTGAGGTTCTGAATGACTTCTTTGCCTTGGTCTTCTCTAGCAAAGGCTCTGACCGCACCACCCAAGGCAGACTCAGGGACTGTGAGAATGAAGACCTTGGGCCCAGTGTAGGAGAGGATCTGGTTTGAGACCATCTTAAAAATCTGAACGTGCACAAGTCCATGGGTCCTGATGAAATCCATCCGCGGGTCCTGAAGGAGCTGGCGAATGAAGTTGCTAAGCCACTGGCCGTCATATTTGAAAAATCATGGCAGTCAGGTGAAGCTCCCGATGACTGGAGAAAGGGAAATATAACCCCCATTTTCAAGAAGGGGAAAATGGATGAACCAGGGAACTACAGACCAGTCAGTCTCACCTCTGCCTTTGAGCAGATTCTCCTGGAAGGCATGCTAAGGCACATGAAAAACAACAAGGTGCTTGGTGACAGCCAGCATGGCTTCACTAAGAGGAAATCCTGCCTCACCAATTTGGTGGCCTTTTATGATGGGGCTACAGAACTCATGGGCAGGGGTAGAGCAGTTGATGTCATCTACCTGGATTTGTGCAAAGCGTTCAACACTGTCCCACACAATATCCTTGTCTCTAAATTGGAGAGACATCAATTTGACGGATGGACCACTCAGTGGATAAAGAACGCATGCAAAGAGTTGTGGTCAATGGCTCAATGTCCAGCTGGAGACCAGTAACGAGTGGTGTCCCTCAGGGATCAGTGTTGGGACCGGTCTTGTTCAACATCTTTGTCGCTCACATGGACTGTGGGATTGAGTGCGCCCTCAGCAAGTTTGCCGATGACACCAAGCTGTGTGGTTCGGTTGATACACTACAGGGAAGGAATGCCATCCAGAGGGACCTTGACATGCTTGTGAGGTGATAGGACAAGGGGTAATGGGTTAAAACTTAAACAGGAGAAGTTTAGATTGGATATAAGGAGGAAATTCTTTCCTGTTAGGGTGGTGAGGCACTGGAATGGGTTGCCCAGGGAGGTTGTGAATGCTCCATCCCTGGCAGTGTTCAAGGCCAGGTTGGACAAGGCCTTGGGTGGTATGGTTTAGTGTGAGGTACCCCTGCCCATGGCAGCGGTGGTTAGAACTTGATGATCTTGAGGTTCTTTCCAACCCTAACTCTTCTATGATTCTATGCCCCACTAACCAACCCTTTATTTTATATGTATTAAGCAAATTTTTAAGAACAAACAAACCTTTCAGATATTTTCAACAATAAAGTCTGTAATTTGTAGATGGTAACATCCTTATTCCTTTGGGAAAACTCTTAATAGCATCAGGCAGTTCAACTCCTGTAGTTTTTTCCGAACCATATGGGAAAAAATTTGTCTTGTCTTGCCTTACAGGTATTTGTTTTGTAGGGTTTTGATTGTTTTTCATTTTTGTCTTGGCCTTTCTGTGTTTATGGCATTTTCTTATTTAATCCTCCTTAGATTTAGGATTAAAACTCAATACCCACACTAGGTGAAGAAGTTTGCTGAATTAATCCATTGCTGGTTGGATGCCTGACGTGGGTTCTATTTTGTTATTGAATGCTTAGGAGTTACTGAAACTTCAGTGGAGACTTTTAATGAGAAGCTGGAAGTCCACTGATTAATTAATATATTGTAGTCTCTTTCACTTGGTTTAAGTTATATACCACTGCCTGGGGGGACATATCTCTTAGGCTGTCTGGCAGCAGCCTCATTATTCACAGAAATGGGTAACTTCTTCAAATAAAAATCTTCTCATTGATCTTAAAAGAGAAATTTTAACTTTGAGCTCTTTAGTTTTGTTAGTATCTTTTTGTGTTATTGTTGTAACACCAGGACCCTGAGGTCTACTCTAAAAGGTCATACCACTTTGTGCTATGCATCATTAGGACTTGCAGTTCAAATATGTTTGGATCAGGAATTACACAGAAGTGAAACTCTAAACCAGCAAATATTGAAGTTTAAGTGGATGAAGTTCCTCCCTAGCAGTCACTTCACAGACAAAGCACACAATGTCATTTTAATTCTGGAGGGAGCAGCTTTCAAATACCTTTCACAAAACCTGCAATTCAAATTTATAACCTCCAGTCACTGGAGTTCAGATCCATAGACACTTCTACATGTTCAGTTGTTCTGGGTTCAGCACTAGCAGTCATTTTTGTGCTTCTTAGTAGCTGCTGCAGTGCTGTGTTTTTTCACTTTCAGCCTGGGAACAGCACTGATAACACCAATGTTTTTAGTTGTTGCATGATAATGTTTCCTCTTTCCAAGGACTTTGTGAGTCTCATGCTCTGCCAGGGAGGAGGGGAAGCCAGGAGGAAGCAGAGACAGGACACCTGACCCAAACTAGCTAAAGAAGTATTCCATACCACAGCACGTCATCCCCAGGATGTAGAACTGGGGGCAGTTACCTGGAAGGGCTAGATCACTGCTCTGGTCGGGCTGGGTATTGGTCGGCAGGTGATGAGCGGTTGTATTCTCTTCCCTTGTTATTTCCCTTATCATTATTATTATTGGTGGTAGCAGTAGTGATTTTGTGTTATACCTTAGTTACTGGACTGTTCTTATCTCAACCCATGGGAGTTACATTTTTTCCATTCTACTCCCCATCCCTCCGGGAGCAGGCGGAGGAAGAAAGGCGGGGGAGTGGGCAAGTGGCTGCATGGTTCTGGGTTGCTGGCTGGGCTTAATCCATAACACCAGTTTACACCCAGAACTTCCCCTTGAAATCAAGAAGATAATAGACACTCAAATAAGACCCAGTGGTTAGTTTTATAAGGGCAGTCAGATTCAAAATTTGTTGGTAGTGTGTGACCTAAAAAAAATCACCAAAACCTACCAGTTGTGATTTTCTGGCCATGGGAATGGCTGTGAGGGTACTAACTCTGGAGACCAGCTCCAACTCTGAAAGATACCCTCTGTCTAAATGAGTCTCCTTATAGTTTCAGGAATGTAAGAACTCACTCTGCATTTTAAAATATTATACTGACTTTTAAAAACACAAATCAGTGTAACATGAAATTGTGTGTTTATATTTTCAGGAGTGCATTCTCTGGAGAATAAAATAATTGTTGAAAATTTGTAAAAATTATTTAACAGTTTTGACTCATGTTATGTAACATTCAGCTGAAAGATTTTGATGACGTGTGACGATAAGTATGATGTAAGAGGGATAGGATAGGAGAGGAGAGGACAGGGCAGGACAGGACAAAGAGGACAGGTATTCAAATATGTTGCTGAGTGCCCTGAAAGAACACAGTTTTCATAGGGCTGTAATCTGTACTCACATCAGCTGGTAGAATAGCAATAGGTATACTACATGACCATGTTTCTTCAAAGGGGTTTCATTTCTCAGGGGTGTGAAAATTGCTATAGGTTATTCAGCAATATGGGGTTATTCCATCTGTTTTACCAGTTCTTTCCCCCCCCCCCCCCCTTTTCTTATTTCCCCAGTAATTTTCACCTCTGGTACTTCACTTTAGGAGGTCCTTGTCTTCACTGTCATTGACTTTTGGAATCATTTGTTCCCTGCATTGTAAACTGTACTTATGGAAATGTGCCATCATTTTGCACATACCTCCTGCAATATGAAGAAATCATATCAAATACACCAGGTTTCTTTATATTGGATATTCTCACTAGGACATTTAAGAAACAAAATGAAAATCAAGTTGAAAGATCTTTAGTTGCTTGATCCAGAAGCTTCCAATAAAAGTGCCCCTCAGCAGAATTTGTGTGCTTCTGCTGCATAAATGTGTGCTAGCAGTTGTTGGCATTAAAGGCTGGCTTTGACATATTCCTCTATAAACAGTTATTTCTCACTAGGGTATTCGAAATTCCCTCATGTTATAACTTGAATTTTACATTTCTAGTACCTTAAAACAGCTCAGGAATGATCTACAGAATCAGTGGGTATTATAGAGATGTTTAGGAAAGAAAAATAGTGTCAATACTTGGAAAATGATGAAAAATTCTCCAGTTTCCTGCATAGCTGTAAGATTTATTGCTCCCACCATTCTCTGTGTGAAGAGAATATACATATATATATATATATAATTCCTCCAATAACTCTCAAGCTGGTTTGCAGAATTTGACGTGGAGATAGAGGAATTAGATACACCATTTTTTAACAGGTTTGAAGTTGATAAGTGACTGGGTAAAATGGGGACCAGTAAGAGACAGACTGACAAGTTCATCTCCAGTTGTGAAATAGGTGTTCTGAGTTTCAACAGAGGGAAAAGTATTGGTCAGGGCTTTGTTAGCAAATTCAACCATAATTCATCTGTAATAAATCACACTTTGCTGCTTCTGCTGTTCCCAGAACTCTTCGGTATATGTTTATTTTAGGACTCTGTGCCTGCCATAAATTTGGGGCTGTTTTTCAAGCAGTGACAGTGATATATTGGTATGACTATGCTGGCTCCCACAATTGGGACTGTAGACATGCTGAACAAACAGAACTTCATGTTTCCTTTCTTAAAAAAAATCACCTATCATGAAATTCATCTATGGTCAGAGTCCATAAACATGGTTTACTGTTGACCACAAGGGCTATGAAAGAGTACACTCAAGAACATTTGCTGCAGGGTGAATTTCAATTACTAGTGTGGTCCAGCTGAATTTCTTTTATTTTCTTTTTTTCTTTTTTCTTTTTCTTTTTTTTTTTTCCCCTGGTGATCTAAGTTAAGCAGTATCAGGATTTTCCGAGCAACATTGGACTGTATTAGATCTTCTAGGCAGGCCATCAGTGCAAAAACAAATGACCCTAAAAGCAGCCTTTTCCTTTCCAGACTTTACTCTAATAAAATTAAGGAAAAAATATTTTGTTTGTCCTGAAAGTATAGTATCAAAAAAGTGTCCATCACTGCCGGGAACAAGGCAGGAGAGAATAGGGACATGGTCAGAAATGTAGTTCAGAAGTGGGGAGCTCTCAGAGACTGATGTTTCCTATATTGGCCAGCAGGATTTTTGCGTGCAAGTCTTAGTGCTCAGAAAGTGAAAAGAAAGGGCACAACACAGGATAGTGATACCAGGGGAGGAGCAGGGGGAGACCGAGGAGATGAACCATCAGCACACCAGTGGGATAGGATGACCACAAAAGCACAAGCCGTAACAGGCTGGGTATTGCAGGAGGAGGGAGAGATCAGGTGCTAGTGCAGGTGTACAAGGAAGAAGAGAAAACGAGTAACCTGAAAAGCAGTGAGAGGGTGAATGGCAGAGACACAAGGATATTGAGCACACAGAGGAATGGAACATGCAGAGGAATGGAGGACAAGAGTGTACATTTGCTTTTGCCAGCAAATACTTTCAAAGCCTGCTAGCTGACCACATTTCTTGCCCCTGGCAGCAGCTGGCCCATATAGAATAAAGAGACTAGCTACTTCTTAGCCAGGGCGATTACATACCAGGATGGATTTGAAAGATGTTGCTTCAGTTCTATGCCCACTGATACTAATTTTTGAAGACAACCTGAATTTTGGTGTTCCAGTGCATTTGAGTAGCTGACTTTGTAAACTTAACCTTGTGTTTGTCTCATACTGTGTGAGTGTGTGTGTGTTAATAGGCATATATGATTAAGGGGAAAATGCCAGAAAGCTAAGCCTATGTACAAACTATGCAGCTGGCACAAATCCTGAACTAAGAGAGATACAGGGTTGTTGCTTCTTGCTCCTTCTCTCCCCATCACCAGATAAAATGGGGTGTTTTCCTAAACTGATACACATTGTTTTTTGGCAAGGCTAATTGAGAATAGAAACTCAAGGACAGCTTTTTTGTTGTGCCTGCTGTTTAGATGGACCAACAACTCACTGTTATAAATACAACTGTAGTCCTTCCATCCACTAAAAATGACTTTTTAAATTATGAAATATGGGTTTGGAAAAAAAAGGTGGAGCAGAAATGATTGTGAATGCTACTTATAGTTTTACGATGAAGTCCTGAAGTAAGGCTAGAACACCAAAGCTCTGAATGTGTGAGAAAACACAGACTGAAATAACTCTAAATCTCCTTCTCCAGACCCCTTTACATCCTACCTTGTCTATGATAACAGCAGACTCTCTGATCTTCCTTCAAGTTATACACACAAAAATTGCTAAAGACTTTTTTTCCCTTTTGACCTGACTGTGACACTTCCAGCTTTGAGACATTATTTATTCTGCTGTCTTCTCTCCGTTTTTTCTCTTCTGTGCTACCTCCTTCAAAGACCCACACAATTCTCTTATTCCTTACTTAATACCTCTGACATGCTTCCAAATGCCCTCACTCCTTTGCAGGTGCTTCCCAGTCTTTTCTGACAGCTTAGACAAGAGTTGGCTGCTATAGTTCCCATTATTTGCAAGATTTTAGTGTTTGGTGTCAGATCTGGACAAGCAGAGAAAATGTCTTGCATTATGTAATTTTTTTTTAGGAAGGTTTTTCTAAAGCTTCCTGTGAAACTTTTTGCTTTGCAAAAAGGAAAATATGGAAACAAAATTAAAACATATGTGAGTTCTTATGTTGATTGTGGAAATGCTGGTTAGAAGCCTGTTGGAGAGCGATGGTGTCCTGAGATCCACACAAACTTCACCTTTGCCTGGAATGTGTCTTTTGAGGTTTGTTGTTGGCATGAACTGCACTTGAAACAAAAAAAGTGCCAAAATTATAATCTCACACTTAGATCTCATGATTACCATCTAGAGAAAAAGCTTTTCCTACCATATGTGAAAACAAAGCATGGTTGATAGAGATTATATTTGACAGAAAGAATATGGTCACTAGTTAGACACCTAGTAAAACTGCAATAGCTGTCTGTTCCAGAAACCCTTTCCTTTCAAACCATGAGGTGCTTTGGATGGAATGGAGTGATACCACCTCTTCTAATATAATGAAGAATAAGTAAAAAAATTGAAATGAGAATGAATTTTTTTTATACGTCTTCAAAGTTTGTCTATGCATCACCATGACCTTTTCTCTTTCTAACCACCAAACATGAAAGGCTTTGCTTTAAGGGACCAGCTTCACAGGCACCCTACTGGTGAGGCACAAAGTGTGCACCTAAGTCAGTGGACTGGATCCTAATTTTTTGCTGCAGGTCATGTCATACCTGATTGATTCCCTTTGACTGCATGGTTCTTCATGGGAGACAGATGTTTCCAGAATTACAACAAACCAAGTTACCCAGACACACATGCTCACAAAGTGTGCCTGTTTCTACAAAGTGAAAAAGCTTTGACCAATAGAAATAACCACTAGACTTTAAGGAGCACGTTATTTCATTGATGAACTTTTAGGTGTCTCATGCAGTAATGGTTTTGTAAAATGTAATCATTGACATCACTTACTCAGGATTTACAAGACAGACTAATGTTGCCTATTTTTTCAGACTGCTACAGGGATAAATTGTTGGTGTTGAAGAAGCAAATCAGGATCTTCATGGAGAAGAAAATAAAAAGAATAAAAAAAAAGAATGGTGCGTGGGTTTTATAACCAGCAAGGCATTTTTCTGAAGTGCCTGTAAAAGTACGTGGTGTGATGTGACTGTTTTATAAAAGAGGGAAGGGTGATGTGTGGGCTCCATTACATAATATTATTGCAGAGTTAATCAGCAAAAGGGCACAAGGGAAAAAGGATATCATGGAAATCAATTCACGCTGTGTACCACTTTATAAAATCAAAAATTACAGTGTTTGCTCAAAACCTCCTCTATAACAGGATTAACTACCAAGGAAATTGAAAATTATGTAAGAGGAAAAGCTGAAGAGATAATCCAGGATGATCCAGAGGATTTTGAAGATGTCTCTGTACTGTTAACAATCTTGTCATTAAATCTAGCAATTTAATGAGCTACATTGTCCATTGGTACAATTAGGTACAGTTCCATGTACACACAATACTTTTTCTACTTTGGCGTAGATCTAAGAATGATATAGAATCATAGAATAGAATCATAGAATAGTTATGGTTGGAAAGGACCTTAAGATCATCTAGTTCCAACCCCGCTGCCATGGGGGCCAAGAGCCATATATTTAAGTGTTGTGCAGTGTACTCCTGTTGAAGGCAGTATATCTGTGTTGATTAAAAGGCCAGGGATGTGGTTCATAAACCATTACTTTTAGGGATGTCTGAAGCAAAGTGTCTGAAATCTGTCTTTGTACTCTCAGTGATGTATAGCTCTAACTTGTTTCTGCAGCTCCATCTTTCTGTTGATGTTTGGTGTTGTCAGACATTTTGACACATTCTACTTTTTTAATTGCCTGAAAGACAATGTAATAGTAAATAAGAATAAAATGAGCCAGTTCTCTTCACAAGAAAAATACTTCAGGAAAGGTGCTGTAATTTGCTTGATAGCTAAGTTATGCCTATTGAATTTGAATGAATACCCTTGAGGAGTTCTACGAATGTATGAACATAGATAAGACAATTTTGATCCATCTTCATGTCACAGGTCACTCTAGGAGCAGCACGTAAATAAGAGCTGATTCTTGACTAGTTTCTTATCATGTGTTCTGTTAATGATGTGCTAGGAATGTGTTACAAGAGTCAATGAGTGATTGTTGCCCTTCCCTCTGTGTTTTGTTTGCTTTTTATTACTTCCTACTCCTGGAGCTTTCGTGAAGCAAATTCGATGCCATCCTTTTCATCTCTCCTTGAAGTTTGTTGCTCCAATCAATCTCTTCTTTCCATGAATAATATACACCTTCTTTCTTAAAATATTAATTTGTGCTTCACTTTGGGCTTGTCTTGCCTCAGCCAGTTCTCTTTGCAACTCAGCATGTCTCCTCCTCTAAATGTGAAATGGGTACAATCAATTCTATGTTTTATAATGCCCTAATTACTGTACTCATAGGTGACTGGGTTATAACAGTATGCTAGAGGGTCAATGAGTCTTTTAAGTAAAATGAGGAGATTCATCTTTATGAGATCTAATTAGAAGGTGAAGTTGATGGGGGGGGGGGGGCAGAAAGGGAGAGAAAGCCAGTAATAAAGTCTGATACCTTCAAAAGCTGTCAAAGGAAGTCATCTGCTTGCTTTCTTAGCACTAGCTGGACTTCCCCAAGAGATGTGGGGATCTTTGTGAAATCACCTTGGGCGCTGGAAGTTCCCAAGTGGCAGTTCCCTGGGGAAGTCAAGGATCTACAGATGTACATTGTTGTGACAAATCCCAGCAGGAGGGACAGAAAAAGCCGGAAAAACAGTAAGAAGCTTGAATGTTTGATTGCATGGTGTTGGTGGGCTAAACAGACACTGGGAAAACAGTGGAAGTATGTTTGCTGGTACCTCCTCTGGTAATGTTTCCTGGGCACCATGTGCCAGAGGAGGAGAATCTACCTATTGACATGCCTGTGCTGGAGAGCTGGAAGTAGAGACAACTTGTAGGGCAAAGAAACCCACATAGCTTCTGTTGGAGGCTGTAGACAATAGACTTTTACTAATGCCGTATACAATGGGACCTCTAGATTTTTATGGAGGCTTTCTGTTGGGATTTTGAAACATTCTGAAGCACTGGGAAAAATAATTGCTCCAAGATCAAGTAGTTCTGAATCATTTAATTACGGTGGTGTTTTTAAGAATTGTACATGGACTAAAAATAGATGTTGTCCTCCTCCATGTAGCCTTAGGCAAACAAATTCATGTTAAGTTTGGATAGTGTTTGTTGACACCTCTGAATTGTATATGAAAAAGAAATTGCAGTGTACTGATTTCCTTCAATATTACTGATTCGGTACTAAAAATAGAAATAAATTATTACTATTATTCTGTGTTCATATTCTCCACTGGATTTTATGTAAGCAGATCCCCATGTATATGTGCAGAAACCTTCTGAATTCTGTGTGAACTAAGTACTGAGATCTATTTTTTTTCCACAAATGCAGTGTGCTTAAAAGGGCAAGACTGTCGTTTTGATTTTCATACATAAATCTCATTTTCCACTTTAGATGTGTGCATTTTATTCTCAGATTCTTTCATCCTTTTGTCAGCAGTGCACAGTTCCTAGATACTCTCTGGACCCTAAGCACAGATAGGATTCATATGTACTCCATAGTATTTGGGTGTTAGCTAAGCACATACAAAATCTGTTATATTTATGAAATTATTTGTGTAAAAAATTAATTTTCCTGATTTTTTTTTCTGGTTTTCTGTGGTTTTGTTAGTTAGTTTGTTTTGTTTTAGGAAGAATGGAATTAATAAATCTTCTGTGATTTAACTTTCATCACTTCTTGGCCCCATAATTACAAAGAGCAAAGTGCCTGTATTCTTTGGAGGAAATTGATCTTTTAGAAAAATTCTCATCTGTTATATCTTTGTGGACCATGCATCATAAAACAATTTACCAGGTGAGTTCATAACACTGTCTGTCAGGATAGGTCAACAAAATTATTTCTGCTTAGCCCATTATATGAGCCTGGTACCTTGATGCTTTTAAAGTCTGGGCATCTTGCTGGGGTGGGTCAGCCATGGAGAAAACAGCAACCACGATGCTCCGAGAATGCCAAATAGACCTACAGCCTTCAAATAACCATAGAAAAACTTTGTGCGCTTTTAGAAAGATATAGAAGCACATAGGTGCCAGCACTATCCTAAATTCTGGGCATTGCTACAGGTGATTCCTCTCAGCTGGCCCCTCTGCAGCAACGTTTTGTTGACTTCTGTTGGCAAGCATGATGTGCAGACGAGAATGTCTAGTTGAATTTCCTTCTTACTTCAATGTGCCTCAGGGTGTTCTGTGAAAAACCATTCTCTACCGGAAACAAGCAGTAGTTTTGAGCTTCAGGTGAACAGAAGTCAATATATAAAGGTCAGTATTAAAAGATTTTTACTTATAACATGAACATATTATTCAGAACCATGTAGAGAAATGTTTGAGTAGCCAAATTTGCCCAGCAGGTCTGGGATTGAAAGGTTGCCTTAGGTGAATGATACTGCCCTAAAATGGCTGATGATAGGGCTGTGCAAGCAGTTTATCAGTCACTGCTGGGGGGGGGTAGGAGGGTGTTTTGGCTTGGTCTGGTTGGGTTTTTTTTGGTTTTTTTTTTTTTTTTTTTTGTTTGTTTTTTGGGTTTTTTTTTGTGGAGGAGAGACTTCAGCAAATATTTCATCCCTAAATCCTCTGCATGACTGAAGTCTTTCTAAAGGAGCTGAAGCACTTCAGGGTTTGTTGTAAGATGACATAGCTCAGTGGAGCAGCAAACATAGCTGGTGGGAATGACTGTTTATATAAAATTAAGATAAATTTAGATCTATAAGATTTGTCCTTTAGCAAGATCCTTGAGATACCCACGTTTGTGAGAAAGGATGGGGAAATGGGAGAATAAGAATGAAGAGGACTGAGTAAATTATGTCATGCTTCTAAGAAATGGGCATGATTTCTGTGGATGTCACACGTGTCAGTGTCCTTGAAGCAGCCTGCCATCACTGATCAGATCAATTCCTAGTCAAAAGATGCAAAAGACTTCTGTAAATCTAAAAGGCAGAAATCAAAATTTTTTCCTATTAGAATGGAGAGGAAAGAATTTGGGTAAAGGTTGAACAACAGAGATGGTCTCACGTGTGGAAGTGACCTGTGGAAGAAAAGTACTCAGCTGAAGAACACAGAACACAACACAGCAGTCCTTCATAAAGCAGTTTTCTGTATATTTGATTAAATATACTTTTATCTTGCTGAAATATAAGTTATACTGCTATAAGACTTGCAGCTGAGATGTCTGTAGCGTTTCGCATTTATCTGTCCTATGCTTTTGCTAGTTTTACCAGTCTCTGCACAGCAACATTTTTATTAGGCTGGCTTACGCAGTTCACAAGCCTATATTTATTGTCCATTTTATGATAAAGCAAGGGGCCTACTGTCCTTGTTCTCTCTTCCATATGTTGGTGTAGCACCACTGAAACTGTTATTTGGATTAGGTTTGTAAAAATATTAAGAGCTGAACTTCTACTTATAGGGGAATAATGTGTAATAGTTTGTATATCGTCTATGAATTTTCTAAATTAATTGAAGCAGTGAATTTGGCCTCTGAAATGAAAAAGATACTCTTTTGAAGTTATTTGGGAATTTGGTCATTCATTTCTGAGGACCTGCAGTTTCAGCTTAAATACAGACTTGATTGCCTGCCCAAAAGCTTGTCCCTTTAAGCTGTCTGTGTTCATGTTGTATGTACTGGTATTCTCAGGGCATACATTTCCCCATACATTAATAACTCCATTTTCTTAATAAAGCAGTGCCAGCTCAATCTTTAAGACTCTGTGGATAGACAAGATGGAAGACTGGTTAGCAAACTGAATGCCAATCCTCATCTGTACTGAACTCCTTGAAAAGTCCTGATAGCTGAATACTTAATGCTTAGCCTTAATGAAATGGTGGTGTCTTGTCATTACAGTGTCTGAACAGCCCTCAAGGCTCAATGGCTGTATGGGGGAGGGTTATTACCACATCTTTTTCATTAGGGAAGGAAGATAACAAATGAGGTTGTCCTTTAGCAAGTAAGATTTGTCCAGAGGAAATTCATAGGCAGGCTGGGAACTGAGTTTACCTTGAGGGCCAGTCCAGTGTTTTAGCAGAAAGACACGGATATTGCAATCACACAGTCAGAAGAATAAAATGAAATCAAAAAGGTTTCTAGTTCATAAAAGACATATCGCACATAGAGGACTAACCTAAACCTTCCACACTCATTCTAGGCAAAACATCTTATTCTGATTCACAATTCTGCTTTTCCAAATTGCAAACAAGTTATCTGCCCCTAAGTCAAATGGCTGTAAGAATGTGTGGGCTGATGGTCTGAAATAAAAATCAATTCCACTGGTTAATTATCAGTTAATCAGTTACGGTTCTTTCAAAAGTGCACTAATGAAGTTGCTGTGATTATAAATATATGGATATTGGGTCCCTGGGATTTCCAAAGTGACACACCTTTCCATCCCCTTAGTCATACTAGGAGCTTCTTTAAATTCCCTTGCTAATGTTACTCAAGACATTCTACTGAAATGTGCCCTCAGTTTCAAGCTGGAGGCAAATTAGTGCCAAATTACGTGCTTTCTCTGTGCTTAGCTGATGCGCAATATTTTAAAATATCATTCTGAAAAGACTCTAACCATCACAACATATCTTTTTTTTTTGGTAAACAGAATCTTCAAATTTCTTTTAGTGCTTTATTTTCAGGCAATGCATGCTATTGAAATGCATGAGAGGAAACGAAATGCCTGTAATTTAGTAAAATGTTCACTTAAGGAACCAGTGCTTTTGCTATAAGCATTTTGTAACAATTAGGATGTTTTTGCATTTCAATCAAGGCAGTATATGCTTGTTCCATACACCTGGGGTTTTGTTAAGGTTAATATATCTCGTTCTTCCTTTCAAGACTGGTTTGAAAATTTTCTTGGATAATTTCAAATTTCTTTCTTTTTTTTTATTTTTAATTTTTAATTTCTTTTTCCTTTTATTTTGGCACAACTTATCTAAGCTCCAGCCAAGAGGAAAGCATTACTATTCTGTAACATGCAGGATTAAGGCATCCCTTAGAAAGCAGGTAAGTTAGCACAAAGTTTTGCAGGTGTAGGACAGGGAAAGAGGAAACAAGTGATAGGAGAAAAAACACTAAGAAAAAGAAGAATTTTTTTTTTTTGTAGAGAATCAGATGTTTACTTCTTGTTTGGGCTAGAAAGTAAAATCAGCATGAAAATTTCCAAAGACATGTAAGTTATGTGAGTTTGGAAGGCTTCATCTTTACACCTGCAATGGAAATGATCATTTGAATTCCTTTATCAGATCCAGTGACACCTCCTGCAGTGCCCTGTAGCCTCTGCCTGTGCTCCAGTCATTGCTGTGAATCACAAAACTCCTCATACTGTGGCACACACACAGTGTCTCCTCTCCTGGGTAAACAAAATCAGAATCACAGAATCGCAGAATGGTTTGGGTTAGAAGGGACCTTAAAGACTATCTAATTCCAAACAGGACCCATGGGAGTCCTGTCTGACTACTGTTCCTGTAAATTGAGCTGAAGCTTTAATAGCAGATTGGTTAATGTCAACTTGGTCTGAGTCTGTATGTTGATTTTTTTTTTTTAAGTGGAAAATTCTCCCTTATCTCTACCTTCCCTAAAAGTGAAACAACAAGCAAAATAATAATTACTGAGGTATCTTCAGATTATGCTATGAATAAGCATAGTTCCAAAAGGCAATTGGCTGTAGTAGCACTGCCAGAACACAAACGAGGCTGAAACACGAAATGACTTGGCCAAGATCATGTAGAAGCCAATAATGCAAATGTTGAGCCACACATATTGAAGATCATACAAGCCCTTATATTGATCTAAAAGTTGGAATTCATCTGGTACCATCTCCAGGGAGATGCAGGGGAAATGTTTTTTTCAGTTGTACAGTCTCTACTAACATCTTCAGAGAGAGAAAAACATCCTGAATGGAATAAGAAAACACTTTTTTTCCTTTGTCTTTCTTTTCCTTTGTTTTTTTTTTCCTTTAGTTTTCCATTTTCTTTGTTCTTTTCAGATAGCAGACTATAGAGTATTTACAGTCTATTTATTAGCAAGGGTTATTCCCCATCTCTGCTAATACATTTAGTGAAGACAAATTTGCATGATTTCTGCCAAGAGATTTCATATTGGGCAGAGGATAATGTTAAATTTTGTAGATGCCAGTGATAATTTCCAATGGGAATTTACTACATTGGCTTCATTTTGTGTTTCTGAAACTCTCATTACAGCTGTGCCAGGCTGTATATGGCAGTTCTGGAAAAGCGAGAGGCTCAGTGGGGATTTCAGAATCCCCAGCTTAATGGGTTTTGTTAACAAAAAATAAAAGCAGAAAAAAATCAGGTTAGAGAGCTGCAAGTAGTCTGACAGGCGATACCCATGGTGGGGATGACCTGAGTTGGCTTGCTCCCCATAGCAATGGAAGACCTCTGGAAATCCTGTTGCTGCCTGTGCTGCCCATGAGCACAGGCATGGAGGGCTGTGGGGCGGAGCTGAAGGCAGGCAGAGAAGGAGGAGAAGAGGAAGGCACTTCTACCAGGGTCTACAGAGGGGTAGCCAGGATCACCAGCTAAGGGCAAATCTTGAAAGAGATGTAAGTAAGTGTCTTGTGAAGTGGTACTGCTAAAGTAAATGTTCTGTTTCTCAAGTTTAAGCAGAGAGGCAGCTGGGCTTTCTTTGAAAGCCAGAGAAATCCTGGCTGCCTGTACTTTAGGCATCTGAATTAAGTGCTTGGTTCCTCCCCAAGCTGGATCTATAACTCTTCAAGCTTTAAGCTGCACTGAGTGGAAAATAGGAACAGATGAATGAGGCAGAAGTAATAACTTCTCCCTTCTGTAAGAAAGTGTGTAATACAAGTACTAACTAAGGAGGGAAGAGTCCTAAGCTCTCATGTTTGTTCCCAGGCTTTTAGCTCTTTTGTTTTCTGGGTTGCAACCCATGGTGACTCTGGCATAAAACACATAGGCAGTTTAAGGGCCAGATGCAGGTTTCTATCTGACAGGAATGTGCCCTAACTACCCCTAACCTAAGACTCTTAACTGTCCAGATGAACAAACCTGTGAAGCATGACTGAACAGAGAGCTTTGTTTAACTAGATCTGTTGTCCACAGTTTTGGAGAGTTTAAAGTATATTCTGGAATGAACCACTAAAAATCAATTTTGTGCATTCCTTACATTTAAATTGTGCTTGTGATAACCATGACAACCAATACAGCTAAAAAAACTCAAGTGGAGAAAATGCACACTTGTTTTAAATTAATGGATGGAAACTAGAACAGGAAAATGTGGTAGAAAGAGCCTAAGGCAAGTAATTGTTACCGCTCAGGACCACTTTGGTGTTTAGTAGAATCTTCTTACTTCATTGACTTTCATTTATATTTTTATACATTCCAGCTAATTTTCTGCTAGTATGCCAGAATATTAGAGTTTTTTTTGTGGTCTGCTTTCTTTAACTGAAAAAAATCCAGATATAGCCTAATAAAAAGGTTCCAATTTCTAATCCGATTCATGCACAAGAGCTCAGCCTCTGAAGGCTACAGAATGAGATATATATGGTTTCACATGGCTTTCAAAGGGTGAATGGAGAACATATCCTTCAAGAGGTAGTCGCACCATAAACAAAGTTCGAGTGGTTGTATGGATATTTATGCTTTAATGAAGCAGTTTTAAAGATATCTAGAAACTTGCCAATGTAGGTACACATTGAGGAGTGTGTACCACAACAGCCAATTAGGCTAAGTAAATAACTTGTGGTATTTCTGTGGTATATAGTCACCTACCGTATTGAACCAAGTCAATAAATCTCCCTAGCTGTTCTCTGTGCCTTGATATATCAAACATGCCTGTGTTCTTATAGCTTCAACCTTAAGTATTAATATCAACTATGAAAACAACATCATGCCATATTCTAGCCATACATAGTATTTACCATGGAATTGATGGATCAAATTAGGGGCAAAACTATGGTACTGTAGCTAAAGTGAAAATACCTTGTATAGCTGTAGATGTAAGACACCATTTAGGATTATATCAACAGCAATGACTCACTTGAAATCTGTGCCAGTGAATACAGAGCGATGAGGGATAAGTCTGGTTGTTCTGACAAAACCTCACAAATACTGTTGGGCAAGAAAGAGCTTTTCTCTCCAGCAAGTCTTTTCACTGCAACTGGCTAAGAGAAAATCATAGCCACTACTTGGAGGGGACACTACAAATTGTGCATGTCTGAGTCCCTTAAGAGAGACACTGGCAAAAGCTGGAGGGCAGGCAAAAAATGAGAAGCAGAGAGCTGAACTGAAATACTTTACCAGCAGGCTATTGCCTTTAAAATATTCATGGTTTTGTTTCACTAAAATTTTCTTACTTCTAATTAGAATTGGATAGGCAAGTTCTGTAAGAATTATTTTGGTATAAAAAGCTGTTTCTCCATCAGCGTGTTACTGCATGTGAGTTGCATAAGTCTCCATTCTCTCACATGGTATGGGCTTACCAGGAAAGAAAATAAGATCACTTGGCTTCTGAAAAAAACAGAGTACCATGAATGAGAGATAGAGTTTGGGGCTGAACTGGCATTTAATTAGTGTTTGAGGAATATTCAATAAACCAAATGAATTTTTTATTAATATTATTTTGTTTTTAACTTGGGAAACACTTTGTCAACACAAACCCTTTAAATAGCTGATTTTTTTTTCTTCTGTTCAGCAACAACCAAAGAAACTCTTTTCACTACAAGGTTAAAGAAAAAGACAGATTTTAATATCCCCTAGGACTGTGATTCTGATAGTAAAAACTCCCAAATTACTGAAGAAGAAATACCCCTTCCCCAAACAGGCCATTCACTAAAAGAATCTCCTACGCTATGGGTCTTTCTGGTCTTCTGCAAGGGAGAGCTCTGAGTGAGCAGCTCATCGGCCCCAGTTGGGAACACATCAGTGCAGGCTCAACAAGGACAATGATTTCTTTGCTTTTTTTGCAAATGAAACCTAGGAATTCTGTTCCTGGATAGCTGCATGAGGGAACCATTGTTGACTCTTGTGATTTTTAATTGACAAATCTCATAAAACATTTAAGGGCATATGTGTGTTAATCCAGACACTGGAGTGAGAACATAGGCCAGCTAAAGAGTCAGCCTTTCATTTTTGTGTAAAACTTTAGCTTTGAATAGAACTATTCTAGATAAATTTACTATCTGATCATAACTTACTTAAAAAGCCTAGTTGGAAATTCAGGATATTTACATCCAGAGATGCAGGGGGTTTGTATAAATGGTTTAAATATTTTTTCAGGTAGTGAATAGACGAAAAAAATTACAAATATTTTTATAACTTATAAATATAAGAGGCTAAATGAATGTAACATATTCCCTAGAAATTATTTGATGGTGCCCACCACTATATCTTTTTTTCCATTTGACAATGATGGTGAAAATTATTGAATCGAAATTCTTGCAAAAGAGTTTCACTGAAAGTGAGATTAAGGATTAAGGCAAAATCACCAAAGGGAAATTGAAACAGCCCCTCCTTTATATCTGTTTCTCTGCAGCACAGTTACATTTCAGTAATTTTGTTTAGCATGTTTTTATATATTGCTCATTTGGGGCCTGCTGAATAATTATGTAGGAAATACTGTGCTGTTGCTGGAAAAAGTTTCTTGAAATTGCAAACAGCAGGAAAACATAGCCACTAAAAACTGATAAAATATCTGTATTTTTACTGCAAAATAACTAGTAGCTATTATTGACACTGCTTAGAAGTCATTTAATTTACTTTGCTTTCAATTAGGGTTGTGCATACAGAAAAGTTTGCTTTGGATTTTGCTGCTAGGTGAAAAAAAGCGGAGTGAGAGATACAGCACTTCAATGCGGCATTTATGGAAAAACCACCATATATTACTGCTAGAGCTAGTAAATCTGCCTATGGCTAAGTTTATTTAATGTTTGCCATTCGCCCTATTTTCATTGGTTTATCGCTACACAGGATTGCTCCAGCTGAGAGCTGCCATGCCTGCCTCTGCCTTAAGTAGGGGGGTTTGAAATATTTCAACAATAATTCCTCTGCTGTTTCCATGAATTAATTTAGAAAGAATAAGCAATGTTTAACTGTGTTCTGCATTCTCTTGGGCTAACTGAGCTGTGCTGCCTCTGGAGAAATGCTACTCGTTACCCTTTGTCAGGAGAGTGCACTGTCACACATCTGTCTCTCTGGAGGCCACATCAGCATCTGTAGGGCTGGGTGAGGATGGGGGTGCAGTTTGTTAGGACCAAATGGACAGAGGGTGTGGACCCAGCTGTCACTGGAAATTCAGAGGCAGAGAAGGGCTGTCAGAAGAGGTGGGAGACCGGGGTGACCTTCCGTTCCTAACCCATTTACAGTGGCAGGACAGTGGGGACCTTCATCCGTCTGGAATGTATCGAGGAGAGTCCCCAGCATGTCTTCGTGGCCAAGGTACCACATGGCAGCACTGAGTTCCTGCAAACACCAGGAGTGTGGTTAGTAACAGAAGATTGCTTTAACAAGTCAACCAAAACAAATGTCATGGTTATCCCCAGCACAGTGACTTCAGCTGCCGCATAAACACAAACTGAGCATTCAGTCCCACAGGCAGTCACCAGCTTCTAATGGTTAGTGCCACAGATCTTCACGTCAGAATGCCTACCACTTGAGGTGAGTCACTAGCCCCAGAAATCATTGGTATTCAGACCCATTTGTTGGCATCCTTCTTCAAAGCTGCTGCTGCGTATTCACATGATGTTCCTGGCAAGACGACTCAGCAGCAAGAAGCTGGTTTTGACCTCTCTTTCCTCCTGCTTGGCACACAGCCTGCCCAGATGACACAGAAGTTTGAGGTTAGAGCCTCCTAGCCTCTGCTTCTGCCTGTGGACCACTCCTTAAATGAAGTCCCAGGATTATAATGGTGGAGGCATTGTATGTCCCTCTGCTCTGACTGTTAAAATAGCCAGTAGGTACTCTGTGGTGGGTCAAGATCTAGCTAAATGATCAGTCTTTGAAAAAACTTGTTCAGGTCCAGTTTTTAACGCTTCTCTAAACCATCTTTAAACAAATATGTTCTTCTGTGTCTTGGCTCTTTCTGCAGGCTGCACAAAGCTGAACTGTCATGTGGGACTGATAACAGCGTTAAGGCAAAGTAAAGCAGTGCTCAGGAATGGCCTAGAAAAAAGTCATTCTACTGCCTGTTGCTACCTCTAGTGAAACTAGCAGTTTTGTGTCTGTCTCTCAAGCAAGCGAGGACTCCTACGTTTATGACAGATGGATAATGGAAGAGGCTGCAGACAGTCAAGTCTGGCATGGTTAGGGATATGACCTAATGCCACTGTTACCCTGTTCAGCCCATTGGCTTTCAGAATAAATTTGTCAGCACTGTGTTTGCACTGGACTTGTTTATAACCTTTCCAGCATGCAGAAAAAACCTTCATGAACTCAGTCTGCTAGCAAATAGCTGTGTAAATCACTGGCAAGGCATGAACAGTTTCTTCTGTCTAGCAGTTTGTCCACCGTGACCAGTTTGTCTTGTTGGACGAGGACTCATCCTAACTGTCAGTTAAAGCTCCTCTTCATGTGACATCTTGGGACTTCGTGTTAATTCGCTTCCATATGAATGCTTTGTTCCTTCACAACACAGGCAAGGGATGTTCTTAGAGAGTTTACTCACTAATACACATCTTTAATCACCTCTCTTTTTTAATTTACCTGATTACTTAGAACAAGGCAGATCATATTACCAGTCCTCAGAGTTCACAATATTTCTACAATTAAAAAATATTTCTGCAATTAAAACTAACTTTAAAAACTGTCCTAGGGTGTTTTTCACTTTATTATTCTTATTTTCTTCTCTAAATAATTTTCTTTTCTGTGAGTGAAAAGAAGGCCTGTGCACAAAACTGAGCAGTGGTTTTATTGCTGCCTTGCTTTTGCTTCCCTGGAACAAAAAACCCTCATTTTTTATTGTTACCATTTTTTCTACCCCTTTAATTGCCATTAGATAATTTTAAACCTCTTTATAATAACATCCAGGCTTTATATTGTTGTTGTTGTGAATCTCAACTTAATGCAGGAGGTCTATGTTCAAAAAGTACCTTAAGCTGGTGCAAGCTGAAGTCCAAGAGACAAGCTCTGATGAATTTTTCTCCAGCTATTAGTATGTTACCAACCCATGTCCACTCTGTGACAGAGTCAATCCTTATTTTAGGGGCTTAAAAGGGAACATAATTTCTGCACCTCACCTGCAGACCATCATTTGCAACTTTGAGCACAGTATCAGGAAGTGCCACATGTAATCCCGTACATCTGGGTGATCTGACTGAGTGCTCCCTATTCACCCTCTGACGCTGAGCTGCAGAAAGCAAACACTAGCCAGCACCTCTTTGCATCACTCTAACACCTGGGCAGACATTTGGACTGCTGCAGTTGAAATCCAGCTGGGCTTCTGGTTGATGGGGCTAATTAAATGTCCTTATAACATGGGTGTAGAGGAAAAGAGCTATTTTTAATACCTTTGATACTGAAAGCTAATCTAATTGTCCCTTCACCTGGTTGGAAAAGAATTTAGATTTAGCAAACCCCCTAGAGTGTGGAGACCCCAATGTAGTGTCCCACACTGAGTGATTTCTCACTCTTCCTGGAAAAAAACTTTAGAAATACTAGTTCACTTCACAATTAACCTTAATTATGTCATCAATATTTAATATGTCCATCAAACATTTTATTTTTCACGAGCTTCTTGCATTGCACAGATAAAATAGTTTGTCTGCTAATCATATGCCAATTTGAATGATTTCTATTTGGTACAGTTTAATATAAGCATGCTCTGATAATTGCTAGAATTTAATTTATTTCAATCTGTATCTGCGTGTTCCACAGGTGATAATCAGTGGTCTTTTCTTTCTCTGTCCCACGGGAGACAATGACCTTATCACTTCCTTCCTCACTAAAATCCTGCTGTGTTCCCCAGAAACCAATTGCATTTCCTTTCAGATTTATATAACTGATTGATGGAATTAAACTAAACTCAGAGAAATTGCTCCCAACCTTTACACAGCAACTGGATTGTTGCTTCTATTTCAGACCTGAAGAGGAGCCAGTGGTCCCAAAAGAAGCTGTTGTGCCAAAAGCCTGCCTGCTTTTCCCAAGGACTAGTTTTCCTTCTTCCCCAGAAGCCTTGCTTCACATACCCTATCAGACCATTAGAACTACAACACTGCTATTCTAGAGTCTCTACCATCCTAGGCAAAATTGGCTTTATAACAATTCATATTGAGAAAAACATTTTTGAGGATTGCGGTCTCCTGGATGCTAGCCAAAACTGCCTGCATGCTGCAGCATAGCATACAAACTTCAGAAAGGACTAATATGTAGAGTCAACACACATTATATTAAGTTCATAGCATCAGTTTAATTTTTAAAGGCATAGCAATAGTTTAATATTAAATCAGGTCTATCTATTTTATGCTTTCAAATCTGTTTCCAGAAAGTAAGGCGGGATTTCACTGTGTTTTTGCAAGAACTTGGTTCAGATTCTCCTGCTAGCATAACATGCCCTTTAGAGTCGATAAATTTATTTCTTGTACCACTGTGGTGGTACTGCAGGTAACACTGAGAAAATACTTCAATAATAAGAAACATGAGCTTTTTGAAGCTGTGATATTTCATTTTATTGCATGAAGATGCTGTTCCCATTATAAGCTCAGAGATACTGAATCATACAGGGAGGTATTGCCTTGGGAATCCCAACTATCCAGAGGCAGAAAAAGTTACAATATTTTAGGAAAAATGAAAAATATATGCGATTCTGATATTGCTTGTAATGCACAGGATTCCAACCTTGATGTCCACTGCTCACCTTTAGGATTTAGAAGGGAGGCTGTGTCCCCCTTAGACAGAGTGTCTCTTCTGTCTTTTTTAGAAGAGGGCTTGGGCCCTCCTCTAAATACATGGGTGTTCCTTCTGTAAACCACCTCTGCCAAAGGTCAGGATTAGTCCCTGTTATAGTCCATCAGTTTTATGATGTGAGGGAGTTGTGTTTCAGTTTGGAAAAAAGGAAAAGAAAATTTTTATTAGCACACTCAAGAAGAAACGAAATAATTCCAAAAAAATTGTAAAATCTCAGATGTCTCAATAAATGAAGATTGGAAATCTCTTCAGTCAGCACTAGAGTTCAACTTTACAGCTTAAAAAGGCAAGTACAATTATCAGCTGCATCATTTAACATTTCACTGATGTGTATCTTCTTTGAGATGGTGAAATAAAAAGCAGAACTGGCTTTATTTGTCTTTCATTTGCTTTCCTTAAAGGGTTAAAAGAATTCAGACTTTCAAGTTGGGGATGTTTTAAAAGAAGTGTCACCCACCTCAGTTGAAATAATCTATCTCTGCCTTTTGAGAGTGCTTCTAATTATAGATGTTCCTTGAGTTTTGAAGCAAATGCTGTTATCCAGTTCAATATATTGTACATTGCAGATGATTGTTTTATCTTTGCATCCAAAAGTACCTTTTCAGGTTTTGGTCACAGGTTTACATTAATTACATCAGCCCTTGTAGAAACGAAGGCTCTATAAAGCACCCAAAAAGACAGGCATAATTCACTTACAAGTACACACATGATGAATTTCTCTTTTTAAAAGTGTTTTTTTTTCCAAGTAATGGGTTCTTATTTTCCAGCTTTGTATTCACCTGTGCACTGGTTTCATGAGAACAGACTTCGCCCTTTGATCACAGTGACGGAGTCATCGTTTTGTACCTGCTGAACTGCTGTATAAATGTCTTACCTAAAGAGGTCTTAACTACATACTTCCTTGACATGATAAAGAAAGTTTTCATCGTGTCTGTTATTTTCTGTGGTTTGAAGTACATAGTTCTGTGAGTGTGGAAGAAACATGGGTAGTAGGAAAACAAGCCAAATACACAAACATACCTAAAAGAATTCTTCTAACAGCTATAAAATAGGCAAAAAAGCATTGTAAACAGAAGTGATATTGGTCAGGCTTTCTAGCACAAATTATTTCCTTTCAGTCTGAAATGGAAGCAGAAATCCTTCAACTAGGTAGGGTGGAAAGTATTTGTTCTAAGTTTAACTTAATTATATTGTTCAATTAATTAGTAACTGCTGGATTCCTGGTGCATATAGGTGACCTCCTGATCATCAGGACCAAAAGTCTGGATTCACTCATTTACTTCAACATAAAGTCATTAATCACAACTCTTTCTTCTTCTACCAGCATGAGCCTTCTAGACACTGCAATGAAAATAAGCAATAATAGCCTAGCAATTACTGAAATCCTATATTAAATACAATTACATCCACAAATCAGCTGTCAGTTGCAAGTCAACAAAAAGCAGTGCAAGAACAGGGCCCACCAATGCTGCAGTGACTGCTCTTTGCAGAACTTTGGGGACCCCACCTCACAGTGAAAAGAGACTTCTGCCCAGGGAGGACTTTCCTCTGGGGTGAGAAATTATACTGCTTTTTCCAACAGCTATGATAATGCATGTGCTGCTCCCTGCACATTTTTGTCACTTGCATTCTTGGGCCATCAGAGCTATAATGTCACCGTTACCACTTATTTAACCTGTCAGAGTATTTTAACGAAATACACCTTTTCAATTCTGATGTGTGTGTATTTTCTGTGCTTGTCAGTACTCTCTCCAAGAAAATATACGAAGATTTCAAATGAAGAAATACAAGATTCCTCGGGATGTTTTACATCTGTCTGTTCCAGAGGGATATCATTTATGCATAGTACTCCCTTTAACAATGTTAGTTACTTTTTTATTTTCTTTTAACACTTTTGAGAAATACCAGACTCTTAATGATAGAACTACACAAAGCACTCTGTGAGGGTCACCTTCTTAAGTCATTGAGAGGTTATATTCAGTGAATAAATTGCAACAACTTGAACATTACAGAAATCTTACATATCAGGAGCAACATATCTTGTGTTGCACAAATGCATTTTAGGGATGACAAAACAAGACTGGCGCTCTGATAGCTGCAATGGCTGAGCTTCTAAACCCTTCTTCCCAAGTGAAGCTTGGTAGCAGGTACTGTAAGCCATAGCTCAGAACACCAAAGGCAATTTATTCCACATACTCTGACCACAGATTAAATTGAATGTGAAGAATGAAACCTTCACAGAAAGTTTCTTTGTGTTCTCCCAAGAAAATGACTAATCTGAATTCTGGTGGAGCCACCTTTTCCAGCATAAATTAATACCATAGTTCTGACGATTTCCTATATTGTTAAAGTGGTTACATATTCCACATCCAGAGAGGCATTAGTTTCATTTTCTGTGTCTACCGAACACTCAGGCCTGTTGCAAAAATGTAACAACATGCAAATAAGAATCTTCAGTTTCATATCAGATAACGTATACTGGATACAGGCACTGCTTAACAAACTGCATCATCACTGCCTGTATACCTGGAGCAGTTAGTTTCAATTTTGTTACTGATTTATAGAAAAGAATGCAACCATTTCAATGACATATTAGAAAATCAAATTCCACTTCTCAAATATTTTAGTGGTTCTGCCTTGCTGCTTTTATGTACTGTCACCTAGGACACACAGCTTGTGTGCCATTATTGTGCTTGGAGTTGTTAAGAAGGTGAACTTTAAGTGTTCCATCTCTGGTTTATGGTTTTCCAAAAAGGAGTAGATACTGTAAGCCATTTATCTGGAAGTGGTTTCTCATGTGATTTAAGAGAAAGCTTTTACTTTTTCAGCAAGTAAAATATCCCAAAGACTGAAAAATAGGAAAGGAACAGCTAAAACATATGTGGCCCTTTATAAAGAGAACATACAGTGTCATGTATTTATTTTCACTTTTCTTTTTGTTGTTGAATATCACACAAGCAAAACAAAACATAGGTAGACAGGATTTGCTTATTGATATTGCTGATCATAGATTCATTTCAATTGGAAAGGACCTTTAAGATCATTGAGTCTAACCATTAACCCAACACCGCCATGTCCACCACTAAACCATGTTCCTAAGTGTCACATCTACATGTCTATTAAATACCTCCAGGGATGGTGACGCAGCCACATCCCTGGGCAGCCTGTTCAATGCTTGACAGCCCTTTGGGTGAAGAAATTTTTCCTAATATACAACTTAAACCTCCCGTGGTGCAACCCTGAGGCCATTTCCTCTTGTTCTGTATTTTGTTATTCAAGTAACAAGGTTGATAATCCTGTCCCTAATTCAAATCTGAATCCTTCACGAAAAAGCAAAGAGATCAATTTAATTAGCAGATACTAAGATGCCATTATATGCCTCTTCCCATTCATTTCATTGAGTAAATGACACATTCATAGAATATTTCTCTCAGAGATCTTAGAACTGGCAGCTCTCTAAAGGTAGGCTGTGTTTATGTGTACTTTCTTTATTTGATAGTTTGTGCAGTTCTACTCAAAAATATTAAAAATAAGGTCAGACATCAGAGTATCAAAGTTTATTTGAAGAGAAGAAAATAATAATTACATTATCATTACATTCTCTATAGTATTGTGCTTTATTTTGAAAACGAGCCTAAGCCATCATCCAGATCTAATTATTTTTGTTAAATGAGGATAAATTAAAATAAATTACTAAAAGTGCAAGGACTCTTCTCTGCCTGAGAGTCCAAAGAGCCATAATTCTGAACATGAAGCCTATTTAGCTTATTTCAAGTTGCTCAATTGACTCAGATTATGGTCCTCAGTTTCCAAAAGAAAAGTAGCTATCCAAAATTCAAAGTTACTTTTGAAATCTTTATCTGCTGATATCAAGTATGTGATTTGGAATATATATTTTAGGTGAGAAGAAGAACTTCTCTGTATTGCCAATTTCCAATTTCACAGGAGAGTTAAGTGCAGTACTTGCAGGACAAGAGTTCTTTTTGGCAATTAACCAAGTGAGCTAATCACTGAAAACAATCCTGCAACAGTAGGCAGCACAGACACATTATCCAGCTTGTTTTTAATTCTCAAGCATGCTAGATTTGTATCCACTTCATATTGCTTTAAGCGCATCCTCACAGCAGTCAGTTTTCTAGCTTTCCAACAATTTGACAGCTAGTTGAGATTCATAGTGGTGATAGCATTAAAACAGATAAAGCTCTTGCAATCGAGGAAAAAGAAACAAGTTCTTGTGCCTATTCTACTGCATCAAATTCAGCCACTTCAAATGCTAAAGAACTAATGAAGACTAGATGAAGCTATAAATACACCTTTCGTCTTAGTAAGTAATATTACTTCTTACTGCAGTTACCCATTATTCATTTTATATTGTATTCTTGCTAGTCACTGACTATGTAGGCCTATCAAAGTGCACTCTGTACCTCTCTCTAGCAGTCATACGGGAAATCCAAAGGGAAGAGTTAGGCTCCTGCTGTCTCCAGACTCCTTTAGTGGGTTTCCATGTCAGTATAATAAAAGTGAGTGAAAATCTGTTCTCTATTCTTAAAATTGTGTCACCATCCTAGCTACAAAATCTTGAAAGCTAATAATTTTTGCATGTTTAGACTCTCATGTAAACCTTAGAAAACATGGTTGCCAAGTGTCCAAAAACCAAAGACCAGAAAGAATCAGGGTAGTCTGGAAAACCCCTAGAAACACAGTTATAAAAAGTGTTTCAGTGGATGACTTCAATGTTAATATGGCATTTTTAGGACATCCTTAGCACAGTGTGGTTGGGAGTTTGGTCTGCCTTTCAACTCAGCAAGGCCTGCCTTGGAAAGCATTCCCAGGGTTTTGAAGCAATGCAGCTTCCCCAGAAGGACAGAAATCAATGTAGGAAGGTGGATCACAAGACCTCAATGCAAGATATATAAAAAAATTTGAAACATGAGAGAAGATTAAATTGTCTGTAAAAGCAACCAAGAAAGGTTGTCATCTAAATTGATGATATGCTAATGTGTTCTCACAGAGTTGACAAGAATAAATGCACCGTCATAGAAGTATAACATTTCCTTGTTGTTTCTAGGCTGTTGGATTTCTTTTTGTCTAAACAGCCCTGACTTTTAGCTCTCATGTGTAAAAGAAATCCATTGGTTAGCATAAACCTGGGGTTTTCTACATTCTGCGACAGACTTTGATAATTACAAGGCAGAAATTTCAAAAGAAAAGAAAAATTGAAGCTGACAAATACATTGAAAGAGAGATACGTAATAAACTCAAGGTAATATCACTCTATTTTACATCCTGCAACCCCTTAATAGATACTGTTATTCTAGAAATCATGCCCATTATTTTTCAAAACCTTTCAAAATCTTAGGCAATGTGACTAGGAAGCAGTAGAAGCCAAAGGTCAGTAGAAGTACAGCAAACTTATAAAAAAATTAAGGTACTTTCTCCAGGATACTCTAGTTCTCCACAAGTCTTTCCATTTCCAGCAATTAACCTTGTTATACAGTATCATACAAATCTGGGGGCTTTTTTCAGCAGTCCTTTCATTTTGTTAAATTGAGAAATGTGTCTGGATTAAGAGGAAATGCGGTCTAGTGACATCCTTTAAATGACATTGTTAGTAGGGTTGAAGAGTGAGGCAGTTTATGGATGATAACTAGAAATCATGCAGGAAGAATTTAAGTAACAAAACTAGGAAAGACATTGTGAGGAAAACTAAAACAAAGATACTGTGTTTAGAAGTAGTCTAATAGCCTGGATTTCATTTTGCATTGTATAGTCCCTCAATGATTTCAGTACCATAAAGATGTATTCCACTGGATCCTTTTATATAAAAGCTTTACTGTCTTCTCTACAAATTCAGACTGGATTTTCATTTTCATTGACTACTTTCACATTGTATTTTAAGATCCCAGGTTAAATATTTTATTGGAATTTCTTAATTAAGAACAAAAGTAATTTATTTTCTGACTGTATTCTGCCAGTTTTCCAAAGAGGTTGGGGTAGTCTCAGAGGCAAATCAGTACTTTAGACACATATTAACTTCTCAAAGAGCTAATATAGTTAAAGAATTTATTTGGTCTAGTAATTATTGATTCCAGACTGCTACTTACAATTCATAGCCAAATCTGTCCTTCCCACTGCAAGGGAGAGGCTAGAGCATCCCACAGGTTCTCCAGCGCAACCCAGATTCCATGTGTCAGCTTGGACAGGGAGGAGGTAGTGTGAGCCATGTGGCCACCTACAAGGTGATGCAGGTATAGGTGTGCTCAAGTCTTTCCCTCCAGCACAGAGCTAACTCTAACATTATCTGACTTGCACATCATGGCATTCTGTCTTCAAATGAGTAAAATAATGTTCTACCAAACATCTGACTTTTCTGCTTGGCTGCTTGAGATCTGTTTGATTCCTGCATGGTCAAAGACTACTTTGGGTTGTGCCAGGCTACTGAATAGCATTTCCTACACACATTTGGGGACCAGTTTGGAAATAAAATGACTGAAAAATCTTTGTCACAGATTTAAAGAACTGTAATTGATTGGTTAGCATGCTTTCTCTCCCTTGCTTTCTTTCTGATTTCAAGGTAAAGGTCTTGATGACCTCTGGAGGCCAAAATGGGAAATTTGTGAAATCCTTACCGTGTATTTCTGCAAGAAAAGGATAGAGCCGCAATGAAGTATAAACCAGTGCTCTCCACTGCATCAACTAGGATATTCCAGTAAAGATCCACTTCAAGATATAGAAAAGAACTGAGGATGGAAGAATCTGGAAAAGCTGCAATTCTAGTTTTATCAGAAACAAAATGTTCTTGACACAGGCAGAAAGATAGTATCTGTGGCTCTGCTGAAATATACATAGGATATATTGTGAGACATATTGAAATAGCATGAACTTAAGTATGACTTTTCAGGTTTTTTTCATGCTCTTTCATGCCATGGAGTTTCAAGTAAGTTCATAAAACCTCTTTTCCACATCTACCCCTTGCCATTATAGTCATCCATCTGCTTTGCCAAATCCCTGTTTTAATAATTTCTTTGCTACAAAGAGGTATAAATTGCTGTAATCATGGGATTCAGTCTGGTTCTCCATTCCTTAAAGACAGTGAAAAATCTGTCATGATCAGTGTCAAGTGATAAATTAGGCAGAAGGTGCACTCCAATATTCAAAAAGGAAATTTCACACCCTTAGTTATTCAGGTCAAACTTCCAGCTAATACTGACTTTAGTTTAAACAGATGCTTCAGTTCTATTAAAACATGGAGGACCAAAACACCCACATAAAGTAAAAAACATGCTTAAGATTTTTGCAGAATCAAAATTATACTGGTATGTACCCAAGATGGGGTAATTCCCAATATTGTTCCTGTAATTTACATGCTTTAGCATCCCCTGATACTTACTTTCAGCTTTTATCCTTCTGACACTTATTTGTCTTGCCAGGCTTCAGTGTTTAAGATTAAAAGGGAACCTTTGAAGAAGTAGTTTGACTGTCTGCACACAAAGGCTTGACATTAGACCCATTATTCCTGCCTTGAGAGCAGTTACACCTGGGTAACTGAGGCACAGATACCAGAAAGCCACTTAATCTGAGCTTGTTATCAACTTTATTCCTCTAATGTCTTGCTCCAGTGGTTGAGGCCTCTCACTGTTAGAAGTGTTTCAACTGGCTGTGGTTTGCCTCAGTACCAGCTGTTAACCCTTGATGTGCTGACATTTGCTAAAAGAAAGTATTGCATCTTTCCCCAGAAAGGCACTCAACTCGTCATGTCTCAGTCCTCTCTTTGACAAGATAAAGAGACTCTCAGTTTTTCACAGTGAGAAACTGTAGCCATTTTAATGACATTTAATTTGATTTAATTTAACCTAATAATTTTCAATAATTTTAATAATTTTTGTGATCCCAAATAATTTGACTTGCTCTTTAAGGTGTACTTCACCAGAACACTTCTGTACTAAAATTCAGTTTCTCATTTAAGACACTTAAATCCTTTTCAAAGTTCCTTGTGCAAGGACAGAGGGTCTCAGTCTTTCTACGTGGCCTGCACTCCATGTTCCCACACATACAGCTTTTCTTTTGGCTCTGTTAAAATGGTTTGGACTGAACTTACAGTCTGTCAAGAGCATTCTCTCTTGGTGCCTTGCCCTTATTCACAGTAGACATCATTAGATGAATTCCTGTAGATGGGCTTAAACCAGTCAAATTGTATTAGGAATGATTTTATATTTGCTTCTAGAACACAAATAGAAATGATGAAGAGCATCATTTAGAGCTAATTTTGGTGAAAACCACTTAAGAGATGCCCTAATGGATTACCCTTTGAGATCTTAAAACAGTTTTGTGTAAGGTCATTGATATTGTTATAGTACAAATTTCTCAGTCAAGGGTGTGTGTGGTGATAAATAATCAAAAATACATCCATTACATCTATTGTATATATAGTACAGCAAACTGTAATCAAATTATGTCAGGTGACTTTGATTGGTCTGACTGTTATTAATTAATTTATATATTTGACTTGGATTGGAGTCAGAATAACTGTGGTCTATAGCTGCCTGCAACAGGCTGCTGGTCAGGTCTGAATACTTATATGGGGATTTTGTTAAGCACTGTGAGTTAACAGTAATGAATGCATGTACATCAGTCAGAGGTCTCCTTACCTAGCTCTTTTATGCTTATGGTTACTTAGGACAACTAGTTTAAAAATAACTGGCAGATGAAAATAACTTTTCTTTTAATCCCTTTAGAATAATAAACACATCTTCTCCTGTCTTCATGAATTAGTGAGCTATACTGCTTCCTTCCAAACAAAAAAATCATTATTTATTTAAACTCTACTATTTTCCTCCATTACTAGCTGTGCTATCACTTTTCTGTTTTATAACAGGTATATTTAATATCACTAAGATTATTTTTTTGCTCCTAATATAGTTGTTTCAATTATATATCACCATTCACAGACCCACCCAATCATATTTTTTTCCCAAAGCCCTTCCCTTTTGACTTCCATGCTCATTTTTTGAAGCTCCAAAAACTTACACTGGGTTTGCACTGACTGCTGTCTATTCCTCTCTTTCCTTTTTGCAACACTGGTTGCTTAACTTACCATCTTCGTCTTCATTTTGCTACTGAACTAAAATGAGCTTTTTGCAAAACATGGCATCTTTTCAACTGTACATCCATGTTTTTTTAATAATCTAATATAAGTTTCTTCAAAATCCTCTGAGAAGCCAGAAAAATGAGACTACCAGGCAGAAAATAATCACTTCTTCTCACAATTTCCCTCAGCTTGAGAAAACTAACCCTTATTCTGTGTTTTTCTACACTGGATGTAATCACATTGTGATTGCTAATCTTCAGGCTTTGCCAGCTTTCCATCCAGCACCTAATTTTTTTTTAAAGCCAACACAACAAAGCCTGCAACAGAATTGCTTTGTGTTGGACACAGTATCATTGCTGTGAGAATGTACCATCTACTGATTTGGGATTGTGGTTGTTCTACTACAGACTCCCTTGCTGAAACATACAATCCCTCCAACATTGTTTTCTTCTTCTCTGCACTGGGGAAAAGTGCTCAGAAAGACAACCATACTGCTCTCCTCCTTGATTAATTCCATGTCGTGTAGCAGCCACCCCTGGCCATCTTCCCCATAACATCTTTGTCAGTGACATGGACAGTAGGACTGAGTACACCCTCAGCAAGTTTGACTCAGCTGTGTGGTGCAGTCAACACACACTGGAGGGAAGAGATGCCATCCAGAGGGACCTTGACAGGCTAGAGAGTGGGCCTGTATGAACCTCATGAAGTTCAACAAGGCCAAGTGCAAGGCCCTGAACCTGTGCTGGGGCAATTTTAAGCACAAATATAGGCTAGGCAGAAACTGCCAGACTCCCAGAGGATTGAGAGCAGCCCTGAGGAGGAGGACTTGGAGAAACCTTATAGCAGCTTCCCCATATCTAAAGGAGGCTTACAGGATATCTGGAGGAACTTTTTACAAGGGCAGGTAGTGACAGGACAAGGGGGAATGGCTTTAAACTGACAGACGGTAAATTTAGATTAGAGATAAGTAAAAAATTCTTTCCTATGAGGGTGGTTAGAGGGTTGGCAACTGGCACAGTTTGCCCAGAGAAGATGTGGCTGCTGTTGACAGTATTTAAGGCCAGGTTTGATGGGACTTTGAGCAACCACGTCTAGTGGAAGGTGTGCCTGCCTATGGCAGGGAGGTTAGAAGTATGCGATTTTAAGGCCCCTTCCAACCCAAACCAATGTGTAATTCTATGATTCTGTGAGCTTTGTTTCCCTCCTGCCTTTCATCTGACATGCATCAGGTGTTATAATTTTGCATTTCTCTCAGTTATGCTGTACTAGACAGCTCCACATCTATAACTATCTGCATTGCTAGTTGGGAGGCAGAAATAGGCAGTGAAAGATGGGGTCTCCAGCTTAGCAGACCAACGTTGCACAGGGCTTGGGAGGACACAGCTCAAGTCTGACCACCATTCAAAACATAGCAATGCAAAACTACTGCCACTGTTGCAAAGTCCATCATTGGACTGGTTGGACACCCTGGCATTTTCTGGGGTGGCATAATACCAAGCTTAAACCTTCAACTGAGTCTGGTTTGAAATATCTGCCCTGGGCAGCAAGGTCAGAAGAAACAATACATGGGTTTTTTCTCCTTTGAGTACAGCTCCAAGAAACTTGCACAATGTTAGCATTAAACATCCACCATATTTAATGAGCCTTTTTAAATTTCAAAAACATCTAAAAAAATCTAGATATGGGAAAGGAAACAAGCAAACAAGTAGCAGAAAAATGCTGAAAATATTCTAGTAGAAGCACTGTAAGGGCATCTCTTCTGAGCACTGCAAGAATCCACTGTTACCAACTCACTTGAAGGCTCTAGCATTTTTCTTTCAAATGATGTACTGTGGGGTGTTGTTTTTTTTTTTTTTCTTGGATGTTCTCTCATTTCAATTACCTTTTGCTTCCTAATATATTTAGAAAACTTCAACTGAAAACAGCTGTGACCCACAGCCCCCACTCAATGTCAGAAATCTGTATGCACTCTCACCCAATATTTCTGTTTGCATAACTTATTTGTGACTTGTTATTAAAGCAGCTTGCATAATAAAATTAAATGCAGTTTACATTTAGTAATGTGTCTGTTCACTTGCCTGTAATCAAACTGACAGCTTTTCCTTTAAACAGTCAATCAAGTCTCCAGTTTTTTCTGGCTCTGTTTGTTTGATTGGAGTTGAGATGTCATAAAACAGAATGGAATATTTTACAAGTTCTGATTACATGCCTTGACTTTTTAGGACTACAATTTCTTTCATTCATAAAAAAACCAACTGAATTATTAAAAAGACCCTGATTTTAATTTCACAGTTGATGCTACAGTTACCAAAACCACAGTATGAATTCTAAATGTTTTTTTTTTCTATCAACACCAGCTAAAAAGCCTACACATTAAGATCTTAATTGATTAGATAATAACAACATTTTCACAAATAAGGCACAATTTTCCTAGTCTATATCCTCTGAATAGAGCTGTGTTTAAAGATAAGGCAAAATGATTCTGCTACAGAACAGAAATGAGAAACTGAATAATAGGTCTGCAGTTGTATAGTAGGTGGTTGTTTGAAGTAAAAAATAATTCCTATTTTTTTGATTACTTAGACATGAAGAACATGTCCTAAGTGTCTTGAAATCAAAGGAAAACTAGCAGTGAACATAAAATACCATGAAACTGCATATCTAATTAATCAAAAGGTAGATTCTTTCTAATGTGTAGGAATCATAGAATTACAGAATCAGGAAACTATGCACCTCTCCTCATTGGCTCCTTTATCATTTAGAGAAGAAAGTGATCATCACCACTTTCCAGGCAGCTCCTGGATTCCTTATGCCCTCCTGTGTGGTCCCTCCAATAGATACAGGGGTGAGTGAAGTCCCCACTAAGGACCAGGGTATATGAATATGAGGCTGCTCCTGTCTATAGAGGGCCTCATCCGCTTGGTTTACCTGAATGGGTGGCCTGTAGCAGACCCACACTACAATGTCACCTGTCCTTCCCCTCGCTTTAATCCTGATCCCTAAGCATTTTGTTGGCTCCTCATCTATCCCCAGCTGGAGCTCCATGTGCCGGTCACTGACATAGAGGGTGACACCCCTTCTCCTGCCAAGAGTCTTTCTATTCCAACACTCCAGTCATAGGAGCCATCCCACTGGGTTTCTGTGATGCCACTAAGATCACAGCTCTACAAATGCTTGCACATCTCTACCTCATCTTGTTTATTCCCCATGCTATGTGCATTTGCCTAGAGGTGTTTAAGTTGGGCCCTCAATTAAGCCAATTTACTGGCTGGAGTGGCAAGAATTCCTTTGTGCTGCTCTTCAGGTGCTGTCCTCCTAATCTGTCATTCTTCTCTAGGCTCAGAGCATCTATTGCTGCTGCTGGCATCAAACTTGTAGTAGAGGGATGGATTAAGGTTCCCCTCCCCAAGCAACTTTAGTTTAAAGCTCTCTTTACCAGCTTGGCAAATCTGTGACCGAAGATTCTCTTCCCCTTCTCTGACAGGTGGACCTCATCAGCCACCAATACACCAGGTTTCTCAAAGTGAGTCCCATGATCTAAGTAACCCTGGCACCAGTCCTGCAATCATTGGTTGATTTGCCAGAATTGACTGGCCTTTTCAAACCCCTTCTCTTCGACTCGTAGAACTGATGAAAACTAGCTGTGCTTCAGAGTCCCTTGCCATCACTCACAGGGCTCTACAATCATTGTTGGTACTCCTCAAGCATTATATTTCAGATCAATCCTCAGTTTCAATTTGTAATATTTGCCAGACTGCATAAGCACCAAACACGGCCATACTTTTACTCTTTTCATCTTACCCTTTGATCTTTTCACAAATTGTACACAGATACTTAATGGTCTTACTGCTACAGGCCTCATGGGATCCTACACTCAAAATGTCTCCCTGAAACATTTATTTGACATAACCATTTGAAATACTTAGAAAGCACTGTGATTAAATTAACTTTCTGTATAGAACCTAGTCCTGACTCCTTTTTTGGGTGTCACTATTTTGTAGCCTCAAGAAGTGATAGGTACTTCTAATATATCACCGTTTGTGAATCAAAAATTTGGATTACAGAATTACCAAGATATCACGTCTAATAAAGACAAGTAAACTAAGAATCCAACGGAATGATATACCATGCACATACTGGGAATGTATGTCATTTATGAATCTCTTCAAATACACTTTAACTGTATGACATGAACCTTGAAAAAAGTTATAGCACCAGTTTAGGATACCCTTTCTCAATGAAGAGTTTAGATGGGATGTGTTATCACTAGGAATGGTACCCCTACTAATGTGCATATTCATGTCATTACAGGTGTGTAATCTGTAAAAGCAATATCTTTAAGCAGTCTTCCACAAGGAAATAAAGCATAGTGCAAGAAAATGTAAAAAGCATAAATCAGAATTGTGTGCTTTACTTTGAAGTCTCCTGAATTAAATTTGTGTCATGTGATCGATGCTCTTATCTGAAAGTTTGGCTATGTACGTATCATTCTCATGAGTCTTAGCATGTCTAGAAATGAGGAAAATGTAGAGAATAGCCTGTACCCTGCAAAATGGCTACATTGGTTCAAAGAGATGGAGGTGTAAGTCCTCTGACCTAACTTCAGGTACCTCAAGTTGAGGCACCTTGACTAAATCAGATTGCTCCGCTCTCTGCCTAGCCAGGGAGTTCCTAGCTTCGGAGTCTATCTGAGGGCAGATTAATCACCTTCTCTCCTCCTAGTAGCTATGAAGACAGTTCACATATGGATTATGCAGGACTACATTTTTATAAGAGCACTCTGACCCAGACATAAGGACTAGTTGATTATTGTACTGCTAATTAACTGTAACTGCAGTTTTAGCAGCTCCATAAAAGTTAAAATCTTCTGAATATCTCATTGAGTATAATAACAAAACTCTACATTATGAATGTAACATTGGTAGAAGGCGAATCTGAATATCAAGCCTGAAGGGATTCTTATCCCCTGTCCAAGCCTGGTGGATTCTTATAATTCTTCCACATTTTAGGATACTGAAAAAAATTAAAGAAAATTGCCATCTTCCTGTACACTGTGAATGTAACTCATAAATTGCAGACATTAACTGCAGAATTAAATGAGCTCTATCTAAATTATTAGAATTCAAATTAGCATGATCTATAGACATACAAATTTACAATTCAGAAGGTAAAAAGGAATCTTCATCCATATTAGAAAGGAAAAAAAAAATAATCAAACTGAACAAGCAACAGAAGACTAGGAGAATAGACATTCTTAAATGCATCAGCAGTCTTCCAAATCTCTTTAAGAACTCCTAATGGTTATATAGGTTTTGAATGTATGGGAAAATGAAATAATATACCAGTTCAGTAACCAAAGTACATTTCAATAGTTCTCCACCCATTATGACATTGTTTAGCTGCTAGAGGCAAAATCTAACAGTCTAATATAGTCACTTCCTGTCTGTGGAAACTAAAAATAATGTAAAATTGTTTGGTTTAGTTTTTTACATCCATTTTCCATTTTCTGCTGGAGCACTTGCAGCTACTGGCAACTAAATACATGAGGTTATAATAAACCAGTCATTGAAAGAGAGGCAAAGTCTGTATCTTGATGGTGAAAAAGCTTATTTAGCTTCTTTTAGAGGCTTATAACACTTTCTAATAAATAGTACAATCTTACAATGCACAGGACTATGACAGTATTTATCTAAGAGATGGTAGTAGAGGTTTCCATGCCTTTTTCAGTGTTACATGTGCAAATGCTTCCATAGGACTGTCTGCAAAGGAGCCTATTCTCTATGTCAGGCAAGACTTGAAGGCGAGCTTACCCACAGGTTTCCTTCCCTACACCCTCCACCTGGCCAGGCAGTGACAAAGTAGTGCCACTTAGGAAGGAGACAGGAGAGGACCAGCCGATGGTGGCTCAATGCTGGTACAGCTGAAATGAAAAGGCACCAGCGCAGTAGAGAGCTTAATAGGGGAGCTTGGGTTTGCTCACAGGCATGAAGACCATTATGTTCTGAGCTTCGCTTTCAGGCCTCCTGAATGGCAATCAGGTCAGCTGGTGGAAACCTGAGGTGTCTGGTGTCAGTAGCTGTGCTTTACTTCACTAGATTTACACGTTGGGTTTTTTGCCAAACATAAATAATGCCCTTGAATCACGGTCATTAAAGCACTATAAAAGTGTTTGATATTTCCCCCTGCTGCACTTTTGCTTTAACTGCAAATAACTGACAACAGCAATTTCATTTCTCAGCACAGCCCTAACTTGATATAGAGTCCCTTGGACTAGTATCTCATCACTACTTCTTCTGCATTACAGAAAGAGAAGTCTTTATTGTAAGTTTTATGGCAGCTCAGCTTTAGCTGAGCTTTGTATGCTTCTTTTACAGGCATCGCTGAAAGAGGCTAAAATCTCTAGCAACTTTGCAGATACTTTGCAGTGGAGCCACACTTAAATATTTTACATGTAGCGGCCTGATATGAGCACAGAAGAAAAATGGGAGATTGTCGTCCTCACTAAAATAAGAATAACCCTGGATACTGCTTCCTTGCAAGAGGTTTTCCTCAGCCTTGGAGAGAACATACTTCAGACATTCCAGTCAGTTTTTCCCAGTCACAAAGCTGCCTGTTGATTCTCAGATTTTCAAAGAAGTACTCACTCCAGATCTAAAGAAGCCCTTCAGTATGCTCTGACACGGCATAGTATAAGGGATAAAATTATATCCTCTGACCAGTCATCTTCTGTTTTACAGCCCGGCAACAAAGTACTTGCATTCCATGTGTTCCCATTCAGTTGTATTTCCAGCATGTTAAATAATCGGAGTACTACCTTTTACAAGGAGGTTCCCAAGTAGCAAAAGTCTCACCAGCAAACACTGACAATATCCAGTGTGTGGTGATGGATTTGTTTCAGCTGTGATTTCGATATAATGCCTGCTTACCTCTGCTGACCAGCTGCTAGGAAAGGGCTTACCAAGCTAAAAGAATAATTGGTTTCTGCCTAAGATTATTTTGTAGTCCACTCTCCTAATGTATCTACACGGCAGTAGTGTTTTTTGAATGCACTTTTGAATTGTTGGTCAATCACTCCTGCACCTGTTTCAAGCGGACGGGGGGTCTTCGGAGGCCACAGGAAAAAGCAATTAATTGGCTTCTTATATCGGTGCTGGGTAATGGTATGTTACTGAAGTCAGTGTTGGTGAGAGTCTCCCGAAATAAGTAAGTTCACTTTTGCTTCATGAGCAAAGCCTTCCACATGCTTGCAGCTTGTAGCACAGCCTGGCTTTGGGCACATGGCAGCCCATGTAGCATCCCTTGTACAGCTTTATCCCTAATGTTAAGTCCTCTTGTCCAGGACTAGATGGGCCTAGGGTTGTTTCTTTCCATTAGATTCAACTACCATTCAATAAAATAGAAATTGCCTCTCTCCTCACCACAGCTTGGCCTGTAGCTTGGTAGTGCAGAGCATCCTCTGGGAGATACCCTCAGCCTGGGAAGGGTTTGGGATCAAGGTACTTTGTTTTCTCAGGTAGTACTCGTAACTTCTGCACCAGTGTGTAAAATGTAGGATGCTTTTGTCTGATGTACCTCCTTTAGAGGCTATGAGGTTAAAATGTCAGGCCAGAATTATTTAGAAAGATTTCAATCAAATGCACAACTTCTTCACTGTCACTGAAACATCCAAGAAATACTTCATCTTAAATACTTCATTACGTATCCTGCCATGAAGAGCTGCAGGAAGGAAAAAAAATGGAAGTATTACTATTCATGGGTCCATTTATCATAAGTAGGATGAATTTACATGTTCTCAGAGTACCCAGCCTGAGCAGTGTGCATGACACCATTTAAATAAACCTTTACTATTTTTCAAAAAATTGAAACTGCTGTCCCTGAGATGAAAGGTCTTATTCATAAATGCAGCTTCCCACATTAAAAATGAAAATGCCAGGCTGATATGTCATCTTAAATTAAGCAGCAGTAATGCTCAGACATGGGCAATCTATCTAACTTGAAGCCAAAGAAGAATTATTTTAATTTCCAAGCTCATTTAGATTGTATCTAAACCAGAAATGTTATATTTTTCCAAGGATATGAAGCATATCACACTAATACTGCCAGACACATTACTTGGAGGAAGAAGCAAAACTTTCATAAAACTTTCAGATATTAGGTAAAGTCCCATTTCTTTTTTTAACATTTTAGGAGTTTTCCAGATTGGAATTCAAGGTAATGATCACATTTGCACTTTTCTCAGCAGCAGATAGTAAGTGAGATTGTCCCATATCTTTTATTATTGAGTGGGTTTATTCCCTTATATATGCATAAGACTGATCTGGTTTAAAAATGGCTCATTTCAAAAAACATCTGGTGATCATGAGAGTGGAATTTACCTGTTTGATAATTATTTTATTAGTAATAGCAATACTTGTAGTGGTATTATAAGAATGAAAAATGACTTGGTTTTCCCTGTGTTCAAGTTGGAGCACAAACCCTTGCATGCTTTCTGTGTGTGTGCAAAGCACGTAGAAACCACACTGCTATCACAGTCTCTGTCAGAGTTTGAGTTGCTGAAGGAAATTCAGCACGGGAGCAGTTTCTGTTTAACCTCCCCAGTCCCCTCCAGAAGAGGTTGTTCAGGTGATGTTCAGGTATTTCCAATGCATTCATGAATGTTTTGTTTTCTGTCTGCAGTAAACAACTGTTTCAGGCACATTTGCGTCACAATCCCTCGCAAACACTGTAGCAGGGGAATCGTTTTGGAATCAAGCAAGGACCCCATTGTGCTGTGCTGCCCCCAGAGCTCCTTTTGCCTCACCCTCTCCGACCTCCAGCTCTTTATGCATTTGTAAAGAAGGGGATTTGTCTTCACAGCTCTTCCAATTCTCTTTTTTTCTTTTTTGTTTATTTTTGAGATTGGGCCATCTGTTCTATGTAGAAGAAAGGGCTTAAAGAGAAAGGCAGATATGTATGCCTTTACAAAATACTTTCTTTAGCTTTTTCAGTTTGTTTGACTAATGATTCCTGCTCTTTCTGTCTCTCACGATTTGCCTTCATTAAATGCTTTGACCCATGCTTAAAAACATATTTAGATCACTGGTACTTTTTTACAGGCCTCCTTCTTCCTCTCTAAACATTACATCTCCCAGTAGTGAATCAAGGCAGAAATAAAAAGCTTCCTAAGGCACAATGTGAGGAGAGTGTGCAGTGCAACCCCAACCAGAGAAAAGGATTAATTCAAGCCTGAAAGTTCTTTGTATGCTAGCAAGGTGTTCTGGGAAGGTGTTCAGGGTGGCTAAGGGTAGGAGACCCAGGGAGACAAAACCTGAAGTTAGGAGGGTTTGAGTATTTGGTAAAAAAGATGCCAGAATAAATAGTAAGGAAGGATTAAACTGGACAATGCAGTATCTGATAGAAAGGTGTTAAAGGCGAGCCCTGGCCCTTGCAATATCAAGAAACCTGTAGAAGCGATGAGGAGAAATGGAGGCAGTGAAGTCAGTGTCTGTAATTAGCAGGGAGGAGTTGAGACCATGGACGAAGTTGGGCCATGGGTCCAGTTCTCTGCCCCACCAGCAGGCAGTGGAGCAGGCATTAATTACATCAAAACTTCAGAAGTTTTTTGTTCCCCTCACCCTCAAATAAAGTCCACTCTTTACACCTGAACCCAGTGATGGACACTATATGCTCAAAGGCACGAGTGAAAAATCAATTTGAAAATCCAGATTCTGTTCCTACAACACTCCTGACAAAAAAAATATGACTTTGAAAGAGCAGAAGGGCAAGCTGAAAATCTTGTTGCTTCTACCCAGACTGGAGAAAATTGTCTGGAAGCTTCTTATTCATGCTATTTTTGCATTTTTCTTAGAAGCCCTTGGGGTCTTAGACTATAGTTCCATTTAAAAGAAAATGAAAAATGCATCTGAATGTATCTGCCACAAAAACTACAGGAAACAATGCGTCTGTGGCTAAAAGAATCTGGAAAAATTGAAGAGAAAGGCTAAAGGGATCTTCTTGGAAGGGTTGGTACTGGTGGTCTGTTGAGCCCTGGGAGACGGAGAACTATATATCTCTGGAAGGAAACAGAGAGAATCACACATGGCATTAACAGGCTTAAACACACTGTTCAGAGAATTGTATCTCCACTTTAGGGCTTTTAACAGAACACAAAAATTGATTAAAAAAGAGAGAGCAAATTAAACCCCATGAGTACTCAAGACTTTATTTCAACATGAACTTCAAATCTTTTTCCTTATTGCTCCTAAATTTCATGCAAAAGTGTATGTCCCTATGTATTCTGCCCATGGCTTAGCTCCTAACACAAAAACGGAGGTCATAGTAATTGGCAAAGGGGTTTTGTTCCTGTTTGAAGAAGATTCAGACCTTACCAACTACAGACGTTCTTCAGTATAGGTCTTCTTGCTACAGCAAAACTTTTAGGGTGAGATCCAAAATAGCTATCATGACATCAAGTGTGACTTAGAGGTAAAACACCTAACTCCAACAGCATGATCCAAATTAAAACCCTGTTCGCTCTTGTTAAGGCATTTAAGAGATGGTAGTCTCCTAATTTTCCGTAACAAGCTCATTTAACTGGAGGTTTACTATGACCTACGCCTACAAGTATCACCATCTTAGGTGCACTGAAATCATACCGCACCTACCTATTTGGCAGGTGCTTCCACCACAGTTTCCTGAAGAACCTGGCCTGTTTGGCATGCTCAAATAACACCTAAATAGCACCAACAGCCCTCCATTCACTCAGAGGAAGGAGGAGAGACAGCAGAGGCAAGTAGATACTAATTTTGTACTAGGTTTGCCGCAAAGACACTTTCTTAGAAAGTAGGTGGTAAAAAAATCTCATTTATCCTGGCTCTGAAAAGAATTGAAACCTACATGTGTGGCATCTAATTTGCTGCAGGTATGGATACGCTCCTATGGTGGAAAGAAAGGGCCACTCTCTCTTTCTCATGTGAAAAGGATGAAAGCTATGCAGCAGAGGACCAAGAAAACAGAGCAGGTGTGGTCTTATATGCTTAGGAATTTCTGGCCTTTGGTCCCAGCCTGTCAGAAGCACCTGTATTTGGCAGGCAGGAGTATGTCCTCCTGTTGTGGTGGTGGTCCTGAACCTGTTTGCTTATATTAGCATGAGACAGTACTCAAGACAGTTCCCACATTTAAAAATCAGTCTCTCAGTTGTTGGCAGTACCCTCCTCTTAGTTTTCTCTTTGGACTGGTGTAAACATCTCCTTGCTTGATAAGCTAGGTGTTGTGGATCCCATGAGAAGCTTCTTAACTGCAAGCATTAAAGTATTCAGTAAGCATACACTGACTGAGCATCACCAGCTCCTGATCTGGAGTACTGTAAGTTTAAGGCTTTTCAGCAATGAATATCACAATGTTGTGGTCCTGTTTGCAGCTGTTTTAAAGCTGTATTAAGCAGCCATTAAGTCTTCATGGGTACATACTGAGCATAAACTTACATGCTTTTATTGACTCAGGTTCTTCAAATGCATTATAATGAAACACAGTATGACTGAGTGTTGCATTTGCCTTGTGGTTTAATAACAATAAGCAAAAGATAATCAGGATATCTCAAACTGCTATAATTTACTTAGTGATACATCCCTTTATTGTTTGCTCATCTTCTATCCGAGTTTAATTTCAAATTGACATTGGGCCTTTTGTCTCTTTGTGGCAAAGCAACCACAATAATATTTAATTACATTTTTTCTGTTTAATCTATCATTTTAAAAATAGACCAGAGTTGAGTTCTGCAGTGCTTTTAAATGAAAGAATGCTCTCACAAAAATCGTGTTAGCTTGAAGAAAACATTTGTATCATCATCTCAGTGTTTCCTTAGTGACATAATTAGGTTCCCTAAAACTTCTATGACTCATCCTTTGTGTCAAGAGAGGAGAAAGATCCACTCCCATTAAGTGTCTGATCGATCAATGTTTGTATTCCTGTTTCTCTCCGAAATGAGTATTTGGGTCTTTTTGGTGGGGTAGGAGAAATAGAATATTCACAAATTGGGTGAGGAAATGGTTTTGTTTTTTCAGTGTGTCCTTAGATTTATCACTTTCTCAAACCAATTTCCTAGGAAGAGACCAAAAGCTCTCTCAGATACAGACAGTGTTTTTCACATGAACTGTTTCTAGAGTCCCATTTTAATGCTGTTTGGAAGCCTAATGCTACATTGGTAATGGATTTTCTCACTCTGTCAAGTTATCTGACAGCTAGCTGGTAGCCAGTGTTAAGTTAAATACATATATGCTAGATAGGTGCCTACATGTGATTGAATTAGTGCTATCTGTGTTTAAACTGCACCCTGAAAGTACACAATGAGGAAGCAATGAGCAATTACAGAGCCTGAGATATGAAATGCTACAAGGGACTCTCAGGACAAAGATCTTCCTGAGCTGGCAGCATATTTTGGTTATCTAGGTTGATAAATATAGAAATTCAGCTGCCTGATTTCAGCTGACTCAATAGGTGTCTGTGTCTTCCATGACTTGCATCCTCGACTGAGTTTCTCACTAGGTGCTAGCTATTCAGACAATTTTAGGGCATGAGAAAACATATTGTCAAGGTCACAATGTGTTGCTGAAAATCTTAAGAGGATATTCAGATGAATGTTCATTTGGCAATTCCTCATAGCAACCCAGGATTCTGAAAAATCACAGGTTTCATGTTTTCTACAGCCCTGTGATCCTGATCTACAGCTTTTCTTTACCCATTCCTGTCCTCTTCTTCCACAGGCCACTTTTGGAAAACATTGTTTCTGACCATTGAAAAGGAAAATTTCCAGAAAATTCCTGGGCCTTGCTATCCCAGAAAGCACTGCACTGGGTTGCCAAAAGGGCTCAGAATCTCAGGCCAACAAAATAAATAAAACTGCTTTATTAAAACAATTGGTGTGGGAGAGGACTTCATTTGGAATATCAGAGCCTGTGCTGTCACAGCCATCCTTCTTGTGCTTTACCAAAGGTCCTTGTCTCCCTTCAGCTTTACCGCTGTACATGTCTAAGATACACTGTTTTAAAGACATCTCTGAGGAAGCTTTAAGGATGTTTGTATTTCCTCATTGATGCTTGTTGGTTAACTGCACCAGTTATTCACAGTGTGAATTCATCAGAGAGGCTTTAGAAATACTTGTATGCGTTATGATTCTTTGTTTATTTCTAATTGTCTTGCCTTTTGTGCCCTTTCCCCACCACTTTCTTTTCCATCACTTGCCACTGTACAAAGCTGTTTCCATCACTCAGTAATGTATTTATCTGATGCAATGATAAAAGGATACTCTACCATCCTTTCAAACTGTCATCTGCTTAAAAGAAATGTCAACAGTGCCAAAATCTGTGATGCTCATTACATTGACACTTCAGGGGTACAATTAAATGGCTAGATTAAGACCCACGTGGGTCAATTCTTTCATGCATTACAGCTAAATGAAGCTGAATGTTGCAAATGGAAAATGCTTCTTACTAAGTACTTAACATAATCTCTTTCTGTTACCTCAGACACCTACAGAGAGCACATATCCTGCACTGGCTTACTGAAGTACACTCTAAAGGTTCAGGAAAATGTTAGATAAAAGGACCACTGTACGGGTTTTCTTACCAGTGTGTAGAGCCAATTCTCAGCACAGTAGAGAAACCTGGGAAAGAATGGAGGTTGATTTCAGAAGTCAGGAGAGAAACATTTCAAAGTGCTTCTCAGAACCCAGACTGTGGCTCCTCAGCCCAGGTCCTCTTTCAGTGCTTGATTCGCATAAAGCCCCCCAAAAGGCTGCTGAGACAAATAAGATTTTGCTCACCTGCGGAAGTCTGTTTGACTTAAATAGATGATTATTCAAATATCTCGGATAAGTTTTGGTTACAGCTCTCGCCTGTATAGAATCTTGGTTCATTCTTTTATATCAAATGCGTATAATTTATAAACGTTTCCTTTTTTTGGGATAGATAAGGTGACCTGTTCACCTGAGTAAGACTGGTACGTTAATGTTTGCAGGTAGAAATCATGACTATATGATTCCCTTTAGTTTGCTGTGCTGGTTCTGCCCCAGCAGTTCTCCCACTACCTGGACACGGTGAAGTCACTCAGCCTGGGCCCTGTCCTCATTTACTCAACTAAATTTGCTCTGGCTTTTCCCTACTCCTGCCACACATGGAACGGAGTCTGACACCTTGTGAGTAGGAGCACAAGGGAAGCGTCTGCAGCATCTGGGAAGGTGCCTTTGGAAGTGGGAATTAATCACATTAAGTGCTTCAGATCCTCAGGGCTATTTTTCGGGCTAAGTTGAAAAGTTGCTGGTACTTCACTGGGTGATACGGCTTCCCCTTGTGTCTCTTGGGGTGGGAATGTGTTTGCAGAACTGGCATATCTCACCCTGGCAGCCATTCTGCTGTGAACTTCCCAAGGGCTTTCAGCTCTTATGTTTGATGGAGGAGTGGGAGCTGGGGAGCTGAGACATTCACAGAATCCTGGAATGGTTTGGGTTGGAAGGGAACTTAAAACTCACACAGTTCCAACCCCTTGCCATGGGCAGGGACACCTTCTGCTAAACCAGGTTGCTCCAAGCCCCGTCCAACCTGGCTTTGAACACTGCCAGGGATAGGGCAGCCACAGCTTCTCTGGGCAACCTATGCCAGCACCTCACCATCCTCACAGGGAAGAACTTCTTGCTAAAAGCTCATGTCAATCTTCCTTCTGTCAGGTTAAAGCCATTCCCCTTGTCCAGTCCTTACAGGCCCTTGTCCAAAGCCAGTCTTCAGGTTTCTTGTAGCCCCTTTAGGTACTAAAAGCTGCTCTAATGTTTCCCTGGAGCACAGACAACAATATTCTTTGTATTGGGCTGTGTTTCAAGGCTATACAGAAGTTATGGCTTCTAGGGCCAGAAGTGTTTATGATACGCAGTGCAGTGCAGTGCAGTGCAATGCAGTGCAGTGCAGCCATCGATGTCAATTTTATATCTCTCAGCAGGGTGCAAGCTGCAGCAGTGCTACAGTGCTTCTTCAGCAACCCCAGCAGACCAGGGGTCTGGCTGAAAAAGCATGACTGTTGGCAGGACCCAAGCTAGATGTGTCTGCACTAGCTTGGGTACAGCCCTGCCATGTGTGCTATGCCTTCTTATGAATAGCTAAAAGTCAGCTGGTGGAGGGGAGTTTTGTTAGCGTAGAATTTCTCTGCTAAATCAGTGTAGCCGTCTGGAAGGAAGAAAGAAAGGGGTACAGAGACAGACCCATGAAGCCTGTTTCTGTGTTTCAGTTCATCAGATTACATTTTCCAGCTCACTGTGGCCATTTCGTTCTTATCACACCACAGAAAAAAAGTACAGGAAAGCTTTTCCCTTGCTTTCTAAAGGCATCTAGAATCAAGAGCTCATTGAGCCCATGTTCCTGAGTTTATACCTATCACTTGCTTTGAATCAGAGCCTGAATTTCACTATGTACCTTTGCTATGACTTGATCTTCACATGATTCTGCAACGGCAAAAGACATGGGGAGGGAGACAGTCAGCTGAAAAGTTATGATGCTAATAAGAAGAGTACATCAACAGGAAGCATCCTTCAAAATCACTGCTGTGACTCCTTTCCATGGGGGGCAACCAATTAGCTAAAAATGCAAATTATTCAATATCATAGAGCTAGTGCTGTAAGAAACAACTGTTCTGACAGCTGTTTGATCCCTTGGTAATCTGTGGGGAACTGGATCATCTGCACTTTCTTGTAACCTGACACACTACGTGATTTTCAGATTCTGACCCCACATAAAAGTGCCAAAGACTTTTGAAATTTCTGTAATATACAGATAAATAGAAGTAAAATCAAAATTAAAGTACTCTAAAATACTTCACCTGTGATCAATAGAACTCAAACAATTGGGTGCTAATTTCTGTGTTAGGAATTAATGTTAGGCTTTCTTAGGTATTCCTGGAGAATTCTTCCTCTCATTTTGCATTTTCTAAAATTAAAAAATAATTATGGAAAGTAAAAATATGAAATCAGATCCAGATGTAAGAAAAATGGGAAGAAAAAGTAAAATCCCTATTGGAAAAATTACACTTTTTAGGTGATATCTGAATTGTAGGCCAGAGGTAAGCAGTAAGTTCTGCTTGTCCAGCCTAAGGCCTGCTCATGCTGCAAGACCCCTTTGGCTCAGGTGGCCATGTTTCTACCACAGAAACCAGATACAGAGCTGGGGGTGGACGTCATACTGACATCAACAAGCAGCACTTCCTTCATCAGGATCCTTTATCCTGAAGTTCAGAGATGGCATACTGAGAATGCTCCCAACACTTTTCAGTCCTGTTCTCTCTGGAGTCTCTGTTATTAAATTGTGAGCATGCATAGAAAGACTCGCTATTTTAATTTTGAGGTGGAGAAAACAAACAAATAATTAAAAAAAAAATCCCCATAGAACTCGATGAGTAAGTAATGAATAAATTTACTAGAATGTTGTCATGATGGGATGTACCACGAGTAAGAAATGTTTACAAAACAAATGCTGGTCAATAGGAAACAAGGGACTGGGTGTGCAAAGTCGTTGTACTTGTTGAAATGGATGTGCACCCCTATCTATGCTGGTGTATTTAGTTGTTTCTAAACAACCTACATGAAGTCTCATGGCTAAATATCATCATGAATTTAGAGTCCACTTACAAATAGTTGAACCAATGGCATACAAGGCAGTATTAGCTCTCAATAGACCTCAGATCTTGTGTGAATCCAGAGCCAAATGGGGTGCAGGGAGGACCAGAATAACATCTGGCTGTTTTGTCCTTGCAATTTCATGTTCTGTTTTCCATGGGTGAAAAAATGTACTTTGCTTTGGAAACACGACTTCCTTGGGGTCTTATTACATAAAAAGCACATCAGCAGAAATTAAGTTGCTACTTGACAAAATCCATGGTGCTGTGTCACTTCTGACAGAATAACAAACGTCTCCATAAGCTTCATTTGAAAATGACAGAAAATGATTTTTTGTGGATGACAGGATGTTACAGCTGCTGCAGATTAGACAAGTCACCTTCATCACACTCTGCATGCTAACCTGAATGGTGGAGAAAAGAAAGTGGATGATGAAGCATTGCTAATTTGCAGAACACTTAACCTGCACACAATTATCATATATAGTGCCTGTAGCAGATCAGCTCTGCCACTTTCCTCTCTTACAACACAGCAGACCATGCTGGGAATCACCACAGGACTATAGCTTCATACAACTGGATTAAAATATAGGATGCTGTGTAATTTTCCACAAGCCTGTTTATTTAATCGGTGCTGCCAGAACAACCAATGCTCCCCATTTCCCGAAGAGGTTAGAGAAACATAAGACAAAATAAAAGAGCATTTTCTTTTTAGGCAAAAGAGATTTGTGCAAATTTTAGGGGTGAAAGGGGGGCACTGTGTTTTTGGCTGTAGTTTTGATCACAGCAGACACCTAAGGTCATTAAATACAGACAGAATATACTTCCTATTGCACAGCCAAGATTACTAATAAATCAAAGGCTACAAGGGTTTAGAAAGTTGTAATGATTAGATTTTTTTATAAAACTGCTCTCTAAAGTGGGTGATTTAAGGAAGAACAAGTAGTCTACATGAACCATAAACCAGTGGGGTTTATTGAGTCTTTGAATTAAAACAAATTGGATGGAAATTAGACTGTAGTTCTTTTCTTGCTTTAGCAAGGTGGTTACAGATACTTCTGTTGCATTTGTGCCTTCTCGAATGCCCTGTTTTTCAGCTGAAATGCTTTATCTGTAGAGCACCCTTTACCTTGTATACTAAAAATATGTAAGTGCATGAGACTTGTCTTAGCTCTAAAGCTCCAGTCTGGGGATTTGTCTGAATTACGGGAGACCTGGAAACAAGCTTCAGGTCTGAGTTATGTGTTTAAAAACAGGAGACATTTATTAGAATTATCCTTTCCTTTTTGCTGCCCATCTCAACTGCCTCCAGGCCTATCTTCTTTGCTGTCCATCAACAGCCATTCTGGGACAGCTAAGTAAATTACAGGTAAAGTTTTGGTTCAGCTGCAACAGAAAGCACCACGCTCATAAATTCTGACAGATGCCAGGAGCTGTATTAACCAACTCCTCTGCAGGGCCTCCTTCTGAAATGAGTGCCTTCCCTGATGGGAGATCCATGGATCTATTTCCATGTTAAACTGGAGGAAGGGGACTCATTTCCAGAGGCCACTACGTTATGTGGCTCTTGAGGAAACTGCAACCCTGAGGACTATTCTCTGGGGTTTCATCCCCCTGCAGCATGTCTCACTGTCTCTGTTAGAAGGACAGGGGAAATCTGCAGGGAGGATGTCACAAAAAAGAGCTTTGGCTCGTAATTTGTTATGCCTGCAGAGGTTTTGCCCAGACCCTGTATGAGACAGCTGCATGCCTGCCCCACAGCTGAGATCTACTCATCCCATATCTTAACATGACAGGCTGTGCAGAACCCACTGAACAGTAAACCCATGAAGCTGACCAGATATAAGCAGATCTGGAGCAATTACAGATATAATCAACATCCCCTGACATTACAGAGGCCCTGACATTACTATGTGCTCCTCACACTTCTGTGTGAGAGGTTGTCCTCTATTTTACATTTTTAATATCTCAAATTCTGTCGCTCCAAGCTTTTCTTAAATTTGGTGCAAATGGCCTCAGACCTGAGACAAGAAAAATTGTTTTCTATATGGTGATAAAGTGATGCCCCTGAGGGAAACATAGAGATACTGCACCTCCTTCCATCAAAACATTCTGGGTGGATGGTATATCATTTATATCAGAAATAAAAAACACTGCCAGTGGGATTACCAGAAATGTCACTTACATACCAAGGAGTATGCCCTCCAGCTGTTCAGGTTTCCTACATGAATCTTTCATATGTTTGTGCTTGTTTCTCTTTGTAGTGATGAGACACACATATTTGGGCCTTGAAGGCTGAAAGGCCTGGGTATCATCTTTAAGCAGGCATGGGAAGAAATGGTACGTGTGCTAGGTGATCACCCTTGGGCTGAGCCTGGAAACCCCACTGCAACTCTTTAACGTACACAAGAATCTGGCAGCGGACGCACTGGGTTTCATCTGAGGACTTCTGCCGCCTGAGCCATATGAAGCTATGGCTGTGATAATTAATCTTCTATTCTCTTTCGTATGCTTGAATGTTCATGTATTTATTCTCTTTCATAAGCTCCTTTGGTTGGCACATGAAATTGAGGAAAAGAGGGGGAATTATTCATTCCCACAGCTGAAGACTGATGTCAATGAGGATTTTGTGAGTGAGTGTACTGAGTTCAAGTCAGCTCTTAAATGTGAGAATCATATCGGAGAATGGGACCCCTGTCTGCTTCAAGGTGATAAGTGTAAAGTGGTTTTTATCCCTGTTTTTTAAGCACTGCTATGTAACATTTTGTTTTATTCCTGTCAGATGATTTATGAATTTTGGAATCTTCAAACAGCAGAAAGTTACCTCTCCTGACAGTTTTGCCATGCTGCTTTCTTTACCCAAAACAGAAAATGTCTCCATCTTACACTCAGAAGTGTGTGTGTCTGTCTAGCCCACATGAAAGTTACTGCTCACTGCAGCTTTCAGGAGTAACCAGACCAGATAAGTGTCACTGAACAACTCCTCCATTGCCAGACAAGTCCCTCTCTGCCACGCAGCTCAGCACAAAGCCCTGGACTCAGTAAGACTGTTCTGTGCCTTGCTAGACTGAAGCTCTGGAGATTTAATGTCTAGTCTAGCAGATCAATGTCTAGAACAAGAAAAAAGACTGCACTCTAGCAGGTCTCTAGCACAATACCAGATACTGCTGTTGCAGCCTCCAAAAATCATGACAGACTGACCATGACTGCTTAGCAGTCCCTCCAAGCCAGGTCTAGAGCTACAGGCAGACTGTGATATGGTCAGATCAAGCCCCCTGAGAGCTGGGAAGGCCCACAGTGTTATTTCTTTATGAATTCAGTACCTACTAAATGTCCACCAACACCACCACTCTAAGGGTGTTCAAATTTAAGTGCCAGCAGGAGGAAGGGTTATTACATTCATTGCATGGCAAAATAGAAAATCCACCTCCTTTGTCATGAGCTTCCCTCATGACAAAGATCCCCCACAAATTCAACTACCATTACTGGAAGGTGTGAGCACAAGCAGACAAGTATCTGTCATAAGTAGACACACTGGACAGTCCAAAAAGTAGCTATAAATCAGGAACAATGGCCAGGTAGAATAATAAGTCAGAAAAAAACTGTAAAGCCAAAATCAACAGGCAACAGTAAGTCAATTACTTCATACCAGTAACTACTATATAGGACTGACAATGTAGTGGCCAGTGTGTTTTTCTTTTCAATAGTTTTATCCAAAGATTCTTATTCTCCACTCTTGGCCTACTTGCTGACACTTTTTTTTTCAGAGAAATCTGAAGAAGACAGCAGGTAACTCTTTGTATTTTAATTTATTTATCTCTTGTCCATAAATCGAGTCAGCCTCCCAGCATAGTTCACTTTCCGTGGCCCTAGGCAGAGGAAACACCTCCCTGGCTGTGCTGATATGCTCTGAAATCTAGCTTCAGTCTGCAATTACCTGCCTGGCGCAGTATCTCCCTGAATGTGTTAGCATTCAGATTTTATCACAATGCCACCATATAACAATGTTATAAACATTTATTCTAATTCTGTAGCCAAAGAAGAGCAATGGTAATTTACCACTGCAATAATGTTTATGAAGCTTTCCTGAAAAATGACAGGCAGGGAAACAAGAATAATTGGAGCTAATGGAGACAAAAATCCACGGTTGTAAAGATACATGGCACTTTAGAAAATTGATTTAGTACTTCTAGCCAAAAGCAAAAGGGAAAGCGCATGACATCCAGTCATTCACAATCTAATTATCGTTAAGTCTTCCTGATTGGCATCAGTATAAATCAGGGAAGCAATATATTGGTACCAACAGTGCTCCATGGATAAAAAGTCAGTGTGAGATCATAATCAGTTTGAAGATGTACATTTGAGTTACCTTGCTGCATGCTACTTGGTAACACATAAAATATTGCCAAGTAATTTTTAAATCTACATGTGAGTTATATCAAGGAGGGATGGACAGCATTTTGCAGTTCTTATAACAGGACTGGGTAAAACAGAAAAGTTGCTTTAGTTTTCTGTAAGAAAAAGAATCACAACTTGATGGGATATCAGTTTGTTTTCTTTTGGAAAGGGTCTTGTACCTAGCATTCGCCAAGCATCACTTGTCCATATATTCTTTTTTTTTTTTTAAGAGGAAAATATCACTGTGCTTGATTTCCCAAGGAAAAGAAGAGTTTCTTGGCACACAATATAAGCTTTGAAAATATTCAATGTGGAAGTTGGTGCTTAGGCATCTAATTAAGGCATAAAACAGAATACAGTTTAAGATCTACCTAATACACAGTTAGTTTATATACTGCACTGAATTTGCTTTGCACTCTTCTCTCCAACCAGACTGCAAAAACATTATGCCATTTCTGCAAAAGTTGTATTATTAGCTGCCTAAATAAAAATGCAGCTTTTTTTTTTCAACATACTTGGACATTGTAACTATTCTGCCTTTTGCCATTCATTTTTAGCCTGGGTATTGCTAAATATTATATATGTATGTATAAGTATATATATATGCACAATTTGATACTCAACCTGTGATCATTGACTCATTTTCAGTTTATGTAACATTTGACTAAATTAGGTGTTTTCCAAGGCCTCCCATACGGTGCAGTGGCCAGGAGGCTGGTAATTCAAACTTTTATTCATTACATTGAGGTATTCCTTCTGTCAGAATAGTTCTCCATTCTCTTATTGAAATTCCCTGAGGAGCATCAAGTGAATTTATTTGGCTTATAATAACATATATCAGGACTGGTACCCCTTGAGCGTTCAAAAGCTGACACATACAACAAATTTCCTTCACTCAGAAAAAGAAAACTCTTTTGCCTAAGCACATTCACTTTGTAAGTATGTGTGAATATAGGGCATGCCCTTGTCATCTTTTTGAGCAGGAGCAGAGAATGCTGTTGAGCTTAGAGTTCAACAAGAAATTTTTGCATTTATACATTGCTTCTCCCACAGGGTTTTCAAAAAACGTACTTGCCTTTGGTGTTTTACAACAATATTGTTTGTTTCCTTCTTCAAATGTCTCTCAGAAGGTGTTTTTCTTTGTCATTCTTGTTGAAAGAGAAATACATCTTAAACTAAACATGCTTTACAGAGAGATTTTTTATCTGTAGTGGCTAGTATTCCACTGTCAGTGACAGTAAAAGACAGTGAAAAGAAACTGAGAAGGAAGAAAGCTTTTTGGTCTTTTAACACTGAAATGACATCATATTGGTTGTACAGACTTAGGAGGACAAAGATCATTCAAGCAAAATTTATATGAACCTGCTAATTGTGCAAAATTCATACATTTTAAGACAAGACTTAGAAATTACTTCTATAAGAAGTCAAGCTTTCAAGTAAAATAAACTTCAGTGAGTATATTCTTCTTAAGACGCAAATTCATAAGGCATTAATAATCTCCAACTCAATATTATGTCACTCTTGAAATTACAGTGTCAACTTGCACGAACAAGCACCATTAGGAAGATATGCAAGAAAATGGAATAAAATTGCCTGGAGACAATGACTGCAACGATATCAAAAATTCTTTCTTCTATTTCGAGTGAGTTTGGTTTGCTTCTGAGAGGTGTTTTTTTCTTGTCCCTAAAGAACAAGCTGTCTAGTAATATCATCAGAATGTTCCATGGTCCTGATTCATCACATTTTAATATGCTTAAGTGTTATGCCAGACTTTGAGTTTAATCATGTGCTATCCATCCATCCACCTATCGATCCATCCACCTATCGATCCATCCATCCATTCATCCATCCATCCATCCATTCATCCATCCATCCATCCATCCATCCATCCATCCATTCCTCCATCCACCCACCCATCCATCCATCCATCCACCCAATCTGTGAACTATTATTTTAAATTCTGGACTATGGCACAGTTCTGGGAATGGCATAGCATGATAGCTAGCAATGCAAAGTAGTGATCTCCTATCGCCAGTTATATCTTCACCATCAGTCTCTTTACATGAACTCACGGCTATTTAAATGGCTAAGTGACCTGTCAATCATACACTCATTCATGATGGGCCTACTAGCATATGCTAATCTGTGCCCTTCGCTGATGTGCAAGCACATCCTAAACCTGTCTACATGGTCAAAATAGATAAGCATGTCTCAGAAGAAAGACAGTAAACCAAGAACAGAACTAGTGCTTTTTATACCTCCTCTGCTTTAACTTGCCACATGACCACTCCTAGTAACCTGAAGTTACCAGCCTGCCTTTTCCCTTGATTTTGCTTTGCAGGTGTTCATAGACCTGGCTGGTGTCTAGCACTGAGTGTGGAACCATACATCCACGCAGCACACAGATGTATCTGTAGAATTGTAGTGGCTTAAACCCCAAGAGTTTATATGTGGACTGTATCTATTGTATCTATTCTGTATATTTTTAGTGTATTATATTTATGTATCTATGTATTTTATGTAGGTACAGATGCCCTGCATAACAAAGATGGCTATCTGTCTTGAATACCACCCTCTGTGTTCAGCTCCATAGAGCCATTCAGATGAAAAAACTCACTTGAGGGAATGGGAAAACTGAAACTATTCAAGGAAAACAGTACCTGTATATTCAGAGTAGACAGAGATCTGGACAAGCTCAATTGATAGTCCAGGGCAAATTGTATGAGATATACCAAGGCTCAGTGTCAGGTCCTGCACTGGGTCACAACAACCCCATGCAGAGCTGGAAAGCTATGCAGGGGAAAAAGACCTGGGGGTTGTTGGTCGACACCCAGCAGAATACTAGCCAGCCTTATGGCCAGGTGTCTAAGAAGGCCAAAACCATCCTGGCTTGTATAAGTGTGGCCAGCAGGGCCAGGGACATTATCATCTCCCTGTACTCAGCGCTGGTGAGGCTGCACCTTGAATCATGTGCTCAGTTCTGGGCCCCTCACTACAAAAAGGCACTGAGGTCCTGGGGTGTGTCCAGAGAAGTGCAACAAAGCTGGTGAAGGGTCTGGAGCACAAGTCCAATGAGAAGCTGCTAAGGGAACTGATGTTGTTTAGCCTGGAGAAAAGGAGGCTGAGGGGAGACCTTATTGATCTCTACAACTACCTAATACGAGGTTGTAGCAAGGTGAGTGTTGATCTCTTCTCTCAAGTAACAAGAAATAGCTCAAGTTGCAGCAGGGGAGATTAGATTAGGAAAAATTTCTTCACCAAAAGGGTTGTCAAGCATTGGAACAGGCTGCCCAGGGAAGTGGCTGAGTCACCATCCCTGAAGATATCTAAAAGATGCGTAGATGTGGTGCTTAGGGACATGGTTTAGTGGTGGACTTAGCAGTGTCAGGTTAACAGCTGGACTTGACCATCTGAAAATTTTTTTCCAATCTAAATGATTCTATAATCAGGACATGGAACTTAGTGTCAAGCAACCTTTGAACATCTACCCTACCCCACCTCAATATTCATGCTGTTTTTTTCTTCTCAGTTCTGATGAGAAACTGTATATCATAAAATTGCAATAATCTGTGCATACCTGCTCATTTTTTTAAATTCCATAATAACATAGCAATTTCTCCAGTGTAATCATTAGTAATTTTCCTCCCTAGGCCATGAGTGCTGATGTAGGACATTGTTCTTTGCATTAGCCCTGTTAAGCAATACCCAAACAATAACTTTCCATTAAAACATAACTACCCCAAATACAATTCTTTCCCCAAATTCTGAACACTTTACAAAACAAGCATAAGTGATTTAGGAACCATTTGTGCAACATTAAACTGTAAGGAAACTTAAAAATCAATAAATTAAAGGCATTCAGAGGTCAATCTTTCAACTGAAATTGGTATTAACCTATTCCTATGGTCTTTAGATGCGCATACAAGGCAGGAAGGTACAGTAGCACTCGAAGAATGAAAGTATATGTATCTCTTTCTGTATTACAAGTATAATAACTTGCATAATGATTGATTAGAACCACGGAGATTAGAGTGGGTGTCTAATAGATGATAGATATACAAAATATGAAACTGAGAATAATTTTTACATTCATTTAACTTCTTTAAAGTGTTTTAGGTGAGTATTAGAAACTCAGGGAGAATTGTCAGGACTTGGTTGAATGATGCTCGCTCAACACATATTATCTATGCCTATGCTACTGGTTATTTGTTGAACTAATGATCTAAAACATGAGTTAATTGAAAATAATATAAAACCAAAAGTGGTCATAAAAGAAGCTGATAACACTATGACAGTTGATGTTGAACCACTCTATGGGAACAAAATAAGCATGACCTACATGTAGTAGGCATCAGGGGAAGGGGGGGGAAAGTGGAAGGGAGGATGTTGCCAGCACAATTTGTCATTTGATTTCTCTTTCTCAAGGATATTCATAATTAATGGTAAGCCATTTTCTGTTCCTTGAGTCTCTGGATAGCAAGTAAAACCTCAGATAAAATCTTCAAATTAAATAGAATTGGATTTAGCCACTACAAATCAGATTGAAGAGGATGTCACCGTTGTTGCTGTGCTCCCGTTACAGCTGGTAATGCCACTGAAGCAGCAAAAGCGCCAGCAGGATATAGCAGGAACATAAATCAATGCGAAGGAAGCAACCATTTCTCCAAGTCTCCAGTTGCATGTCCCATAAGCCACCAGCCTGCTGCTTTTGTTCCCCTTTCTGTATGTGCCTTTCCAAGGAGGCTGGCATTGCCACTTTTTGAAGAGTAGTGTTTTCCTCTGCATAGAAGAGCAAAAGGTGTAAGAACTGAGGTGTCAGGAGCAGACAGGGAGGTATCTTTTCTGTAATGTGGTAAAGACTTCCCACTCTTTCTCAAAGATGAGGTAAGGCACCAGAGTCTTGGGGATCTTAAGTCAGAGCTGATATTCAAGCAATGTTGACCCTGGTATGCAGTTCCAGACAGACGCATACTGCTTTTACATGTCAGAAAAACTAAGCAAATGGCATCTCAGAATATCACAGGAGAAAGCAAATCTCTTCTTCATTTATCTGAGCCAGTTCTTGATAAACTAGGTGAGCACTAGCAACCAATAATATTCATAGGACACTTGCAAAGTCATGTTCAACAGGTATGTTAACATAAAATTGAGCAGATTAATTATATTTTCTTCATTTACTTTTGTGGCACAATTCCCTCTTTTGTCATCAATGATATGGGTTTATTCATAAAAATTATTAAAAATTATCATAGACCCTCCATTTTACTTAGCTGCAGCAAGAACATAAAATATCTACTTTTCTCAGAAAACAGCTCTAGAAAATAACTTTTTGGTGGGATGGAGAGAAATAAAACTGAATACTTCAATAGCTTTTTAACTTCATTTTCATGCCTTTTACACTTTGAATTTTCTTTTGGGTGTTTTTCAATCATGCTCATATTATCACTGTAACAAGAATCTCAATGAAAATTATATCTTATAATTTGGTTTTCAAAGGCAGTACTTTTGCAAAAAACTCTCTGTCAGATGGAGTCCTTACCTGGTAGAAAGGATAGATACCAGCAGATTTCTAAAAGTATTTGACCTAATATTACTTGCTGAAAATAACAGCATTATATGAAACAAAATGTAACCCTTTGTAAATGGATCATAAACTGACTGAATGATACATCTCAAATTACAGGATTAACTAAAAAAAAATAGCCATCTGAAAGGGTTGTATCAGTCAAATAGCCCAGAGATCTGTTTTCAGCTCAGTCCTGTTTAATGATCTCATCTATGACACAGAAGAAAATATACATCATTGCTGGTACTGTTTTCAGATGGCACAGCCATTAATGGATTATAAGCAGAATGGATTATATAAGCAGAAATGAATTCTATGGGATGATTTATATCTCTTGATATACTGGGTTAACATAAATGGAAATCTTTCATAAAGGACAGTTGAGGGCCTATGGAAACATCTATGGGGCTGCAGAACTAGGTATCAAGCCATAGAAAATCTGTGAGAACATGAGTAAATCTGTCTTGAAAGTGCAATAAATAAGATTTCAGATATACGTTGAACAATAAAGGGAAAACAAAATGCTGAATCACTTTTTTAATCCATTGAATGAGACTGAGATCCTGAAAAAAAAAAAAAACAACAATAGTTTGTTCTTTTATCATAACTTTACAGTTTAAACCTATCAGATAATGGTAAATTATGAAAGAATTAGTGTCTGCATATCACTGAATCATAGAAGGTTAGGATTGGAAAGAACCTTAAAGAAACTTCCAACACCCCCTGTCATGGGAAGGGACACCTTCCACTAGACCAGGTTGCTCAGACCCCACTCAACCTGGCCTTGAACACTTCTAGGGATAGGGCAGCCACAGCTTCTCTGGGCAACCTGCGCCAGTGTCTTGCAACCCTCACAGTAAAGAGCTTCTTTCTAGTATCTAGTCTAAACCTACCCTCTTTTTGTTTAAAGCCATTCCTCCTTGCCTTGTCCTATCACTACATGCCCTTGTAAAAAGTCCCTCTCCAGATTTCTTGTAAACCCCTTTAGCTACTAGGAAGCAGCTCTAAGGTCTCCCTGGAGCCTTCTCTTATCCAGGCTGAACAACTCCAGCTCTCTCAACCCATCTTTATAGGAGAGGTGCTCCAGTCCCCTAATCATCTTTGTGGTCCTCCTCTGGACTCATAGAGTTGAGCAGGCCCATGTCTTGCATTGGTGGCCCAAAGCTGAACACAGTAGTCCAGGTGAGGTCTCACAAGAGTGGAGCAGAGGGAGAGAATCACCTTCTTCGCTCTGCTAGTTATGCTTCTTTTGATGCAGCCCAGGTTACGGTTGGCTTTCTGAACTGCAAGCGTACACTGCCGGCTCATTTTGAGTGTTTTGTCAGTCAAAAGCTCCAGGCCCTTCTCCTCAAGGCTGCTGTCAATGCAGTCACTGCCCAACCTGTATCTGTGCTTGGGATTGCCCCAAACCAGGTGCAAGACTTTGCACTTGGCCTTGTTGAATTTCATGAGGTTCATACCGGCCCATCTCTCAAGCATGTCAAGGTCCCTCTGGATGCCATCCCTTCTCTCCAGCATGTTGACTGCACCACACAGCTTAGTGTGGTTGCCAAACTTGCTGAGTGCACTCAATTCTATTGTCTGCGTAGCCACTCAATTCTATTGTCTGTGTAGCCATCAAAGATGTTGAACTGTGCCAGTCCCCGTATGAGGAATAGGCCTCATCACTGTTCTTTGCTTGGACATCAAGCTGTTGACCACAAACAAGTTTGAGTGCAACCATTCAGCTAATTCCTTATCTACCAAATGCTCCATCCATCAAGTCCATGCCTCTTCAGTTCAGAAGCAAGGATGTAATGCGGGACAGTGTCAGATGCTTTGCACAAGTCCAGGTAGATGGTATCAGTCACTCTTCCATTATCCATCAATGCTGTAGCCCCACATATCCTCATGAATAAGATCCCAGCTCTGACTAAGAAGGCTTAAAGTATTAATCACAAGTATCTGTACTGCTGTAATGAGCTAGTAAGTATGTCTCAGTTGTCTAATTTACCAAATTGCAGGTATTGATCAAATCTGATACCTGAAGTTCATTATTGTTTACTGTTCTAAAATATATCGATCTTTTACTCATAAAAATGAAACTGCTGCATTTGACATAGATAGCTAGCCTCAGCATGAGAAGCATATCAGTCATAAACAATGCATCCACTGAAAATTACTGGCTGAATTAGTAGGTGGATATTTACAACAATGCTATTGATTCAAGTGAAGTATGACAGGATTCCAAATGATTTATTAAGCAACAACAGTGATGAAAATGTAAACCTTATAAATTAAAATATTATCTATTAGAAGTGTGTGCCTGCATATCTGCAGATTTCTTTCTGTACCCAGCCTTTCTTCTTCAGTAGGCAGAAATTATTTTAACTGTAGTATTACAGCAGATAATAACCAATTTCTGAATTATATGAATCATAAGGAAGTACTAGTGAAAGCTATTCTGAGGTTTCAAGGAGAGAGAAAGAATTAAAATTATCTAAGCTCTTTTAACAGGAGCAAAATAAAAATGCTAACTCTGAAAGGTTTTATTTATCTTTCTTTTTAGATGAAACTTGCATTTACAGCTTTCTTTACAGAATACTGTTGGCAGAAAGAGGAGGAATAACATGATCAAGCAGAAAGAAGTGGTCCTTATTGAACTGTAACGAATTTTAAGGGTAGAAGATTATACAGAAATAAATAGAAATAAGCCAACAAGTTAACTTGAGAGACTTAGATGACCTCTTTGTGTTCTCCTGTGCATCCAAAATACACATGAGCTGGTGTAGGTATTTGAAATGTAAGAGTCATTCATAGCACAACCTGGACTGATCATTTTTTATGTCTTTGCCGTGCTCCTTTGAAAATCAACCAAGAGTAAAATGTGCTTGCATTTGTACACCACCAGACATGCTCTCACACTGGCCACCAGACAGAAAAGTATATAGATGAAAACCCAGGGAGGATGTGGTGTGGATTTATAGAAAGTGACATAGAATTCACCAGTTTGCTTTGAAAAATCATATTGTTGAGAAAAGGAGGCAAAAATTCTAAGAGCAATCAATGCTTAAAAGCTACCATGGTATTCCAAAATGGTTCCTTGTGGCACTTGGTTTGCTACCTCTGGTGGGTGCTTAGCAAAGAGTTGTCAAGAAAAGAATTTTGGAAGGGGATAACGAGGTTGAAGCCATTACTATTTTCTTGATGGAGATGAGAGTGGTTTGTGGAACTGTGGCACAAATGTCTCTGCCTCTGCCTGACAGGAGCAGGGTGGGACATCTCCAGGAGACACACAGGCAATGCCCCTGAAGAGCTCTTAGGCTATTGGTAAAAGGCTCAGTTAGAAAGTTGTGCTGATAATGGTTTTGAAATCTGATGTTATGTACATGCTTACTGCTCATTGTCAGCTGTGTTAAATCTGGTTAGAATAATGAGGGCTGAGAAAACTGCCCTAGCAAGTGCTGGTTAGGGAAAGCAAAGGTATGTGCTGGAAGCAGAAGCAATGGGAGCTGGAGCAGTGAATGCAGCAGATTGTTGTTGAAAAATTTGACTAAGAGCTGTCACAGAGCTCCATAAATGGCATTAAAAATTTAGCTTAAAGTGTCTAAGCCAGTTTAAAGTGTTCCACACTCACTCAAGATCTCTAGGAAATATTACTCTGTATTTGAAAGATTTTTGTGTTTGTGTTGTTACAAACATATCCTGCAAGCAAGCTTAAGCCAACCATTCTAGTAAGCAAGGGTTTAGAAAATCTCTGTATGGAACTGAAATTGCTCCCTGAGGAAAAGCACTTTGCATTATGGCTAAGAAGGGCTTCAGTATCATTGACATGCAGGTGTTGGAGTTTAACTACTACAGGTGTGGCAGCTACATACCACACAACTACACACCACACAGCTACATCCTCAGACTCCTGACCCCCCTGGTACAATATAACAACAAAACCAATATAACAGTAGCATTAATAATAATAGTAACAATAAGAAGAACAATAATGATAGATAGATTAGATAGATAGATGGATGAATAGATGATAGATAGATAGATAGACAAAAAGAGAGAGAGACATAAAACACAAGAAAAACAAGTAATGCATAATGCGGTTGCTCACCACCCACTGGCTGACGCCCATCCCATCGCCAAGCAGCAACCAGTGGCTCTCAGCCAACTCCCTGCTTTTTATATGCTTTCTGTAGCATGGACCCTTCAGCTAGTTCAGGTCAGGTTTCCTGTCTCTGCTCCCTCCTGGCTTCTTGTGCTCTTCCTCTCTGGCAAAACATAGGAAACTGAAAAGTCCTTGGACTTAGAGTAAGCACTACTTAGCAACAACTAAACCGTCAATGTATTATCAATATTATAGAATCACAGAATAGAATCATAGAATAGTTAGGGTTGGAAAGGACCTTAAGATCATCAAGTTCCAACCCCCCTGCCATGGGCAGGGACACCTTGCTCTAAACCATATCGCTGAAGGCCCATCAGATTATTCTCATACTAAATCCAAAACATGCCATCTACTAGGAAGAAAATTAACTCTATCCTAGATGAAACCAGGTAAGGGTCTGTTCAACTTCTTAGACAAGCATTGCTGTTTGTATGTTTTCTCCCTCTCCATTGACTGCATTAAAATTACGTTACAGTGTCACGTTTTGCTAAACAAGCTCAAAAAAAAAAAAAAAGATTGCCCTCTGTATAACATAAAATTATAGATATCACATGCAGTAAATACTGCAATGCCACAATAAAGCTACCAATACCAGGTAGTGAGGACACTTTTAATCCTTATAACACTAGAGAGAAGGAGCTCTTCTCTTTAACAGTAAAGAGAAATGTGAGAGGTGCACCAGAAAATGAATGTAATTATAAAATATCAGGAGGAGAATGAAAATTAATCTCAAATTTTGTATTCCCTGGTCTTTTTTTTTTGGTGTGGTTATCCAAGGCATTGGGCAGTAAAGTAAAACAACATTCATTATGCCTGTCAAAGTTGTGACACTGTACAGCAAATTTACCTATAAAATTCTCCTTATCCCCTTATATGGATTACTATTTTATTCCTCTGACTGACGAATCTATTAATTTTCATCATCACAGTAAAGAATAATCAAACATTGATTGCTTTTGCATATACATATGTACAGTACTATTTTGAGCTATCTTGTCAGAATAAATATTGCCTATGGCGCTATTCTGATTGTTTTCTTTTTTCCTTTGAAAATGCCCTGATCCACTTTGAACAAGGATTTCTTTGTGCCTTCCCCCTAAAAAAAAATAAATCTCTAGAGAAAGACAACATCTGGTATGAAATGCCACAGCTTTTCTTGCAATGGACCATAACTTATAAACTCAAAATTCTCTACAGAATAATGGCAGGTCTTAAAATATGAATGAATATTCATGCTGGATTTAGCTGTAATATGAATCATGGGATGTGAAATACCCTTCCACTTCCTATTACCACTGGTCATTAGGCAGCAGAGTTAAAAAGCTGTTGCTGGCACTCTTCTTTGTATTTGAAACAGACAGACCTTTGAGAGTGCAGAGAGCTCTTTCTCTGAGCGCTGAAAATGGCTGCAGATTTACTTGTAAATGGTAATATAATATTTCACTTTAATAGCAAAAACCAAACCCCAGTCCAGGATCAGGCAAACCTGCTGAGGCACATTCAGCCAAGAAAGATTTTCCTTAAAATGAAGCAAGACATTTGACTTCAAATTCACAAAAGGCACTAAAGTACTCATGACCAGTTCTAACAGTATTTCCCATAAAGAGTCATTTAGACATGAAGAATATGCATAACGCAAATATGTTGTTCCTTTTTATCTGAGCTTCCCTCTTACTGAAGTTAGAGGACAAGATTTATGACCTTTGTGCACTAGTAACAATTACTGTAACTTTTTGGTTTGCGTACTTCTTGTGGTTTAAACCCTGTCAGCAAGTCAGCCATGCAGTCTACTCCCCCCACACACTTCTTCCCCCCACTCCTGGAGGGATGGGAAGGAGAACTGAAAGAATGTAAATCCCATGGGTTGAGATAGGAACAGTCCAGTAACTAAGGTATAACACAAAATCACTGCTGCTACCACCAATAATAATAATGATAAGGGAAATAACAAGGGAAGAGAATATAACACCTCACCACCTACTGACCGATACCTTGCCCCCACCCAGCAGTGAACTAGCCCTTCCAGGTAACTCTCAGTTACACCCTGGCATGACGTGCTGTGGTATGGAGTACCCCCCTGGCTAGTTTGGGTCAGGTGTCCTATCTCTGCTTCCTCCCAGCTTCCCCTGCTCCCTGGCAGAGCATGAGACTCACAAAGTCCTTGTTCAGACTAAACGTCAGTGTTATCAGCATTGTTTCCAGACCGAAAGTCAAAGCACAGCGCTTCACCACCTACTAAGAAGAAAAAATGACTTCTACTGCTGAATCCAGGACAGTACTGTGGTATTTTCTCAGCATAGAGTCATCTGTATCCCTTGGATTTCTCTGCTTAATGTTTAGTTTAATCAAGAGGATCAAATGGATTGTAGAAACAGACAGTGGAGATGATCCAGGTTGCAAAATTATCTATAAATTGGGTTCAAATGTGAAAGCTAAGGGATAGTTAATCCTAAAATTTGGAATCAGCCAGATTTTCTAGAGGTATATTTCAAGTCCTGTTTCAAAATTTTTAGGACTATATTTCCCTTGCTGCATAGCAACTTTGAGAAAGAAACACAGAACAGCTGTTTCATCTTCTAAGGAGCATCCACGCAGAATTGTAAGTGGCTATCATCCACTAAGATAAACCAAACCAAGCTGCCACATTATTTTTAAGATAAGAAGCAAAAGAATACAGCTTAGGCACTATACAGTTTTATTAACCTGAACTGATGTTTGCATGTAATGCCACAGGGACTACGTTTAGCATCAGCATTTCCATACCCATATAAGAAAAAAAACTCTGTAATCTGTTCAAGTTTTGAAGCAGATAGTTGAATAAAGGGCAGCAATTTAATAGCAGGCCAAATTCTGCTTGAAGGTTGTGAAGTTTAAGACAAGTCCCTTCATTTTCAAATAAACTTCTAGGTCTGGCTAAAACTTTGAAGACATGAGAATCACTGCACATGCATGCAGCTCCCAGAAGCTGTCTGATAACATATGAGACATACAGCATGATATCAATCCATTTTCTAATGGATCATAGCTCAGAAACCAGGACTGTGGTTTTAAGCATAGAACATACTTGTCTTAAAATCAACAGGTCAAACTGTTTCCCTCCTTTCTGCCAGCGTGGAGACTCAGAGCCTGGACAGCCTCAGGATCATGTAATATAAGTGTGGGGGCATCGCCTGTTTGCAGCATGCTAGATTGTTTCTTCCATAGTCATGGTGAAATGCAATGGGGAAAAATAATTTTTGTCAAATGTATGAAATGGAAAACAAGTGAGAAGAAAACTTGCACAGCATATCCTCTTGTTTTGTCAATGCTTTTTCAGACTAAAGAGATACGGTAATGGTGGAGGTGGGGAGTATTTTGCATACATTGTTTATACAGAAGGGCTAGATTCTAATGTTCATCCTGGTTACCACATAGATACTTTTGCTGAAGCTGATACAGGGAGGCAATAATCACTAAAAGCTCAGTCATAGCTGTGTGAGCACCAAATTTGTGCTTCCCCAGAAATTTAGGTTGATGCAACCTGAGTGTACTGCAATGGAACTCAGATACTTCCTTGTCTGAGCTGACATTGAAGTTCACCCAGTTGGGTGGTGAAATGTTCAGGGATCTCTTCTGGCCTCAGACTGAACACTGCTTCATTTTGTCTGGTCAGTTTTCAGCTGGATGTTTTCCTGGTACCAGCTGGTGCAGGATAAGTGAAGAGGAGGGCAGCCCCACTTGGCAATTAGTCTGATTTACCCTGCCTTGACCATCACTGGCAGCTTCATTTAGAAAGGAGGAAACCTTTTCCCAGTTATCCTTCCAGGTGGTACAAGTGAGCTAACACTAAGCAACAACAACTAAAAAATAAATCCAGGGAATGGAAGCTGAAACTCAATGCTCTGTGCCATCTCCTTATCTCTTTTTATATATAAAAAATACTGTAATTTTACGCCAGTAGCTCCGACAAGACACCTGAAAACAACCCGAATTGATATGTGTAGCTTCCCAGGGCTTAAATTATTAACTTTGGTGTTGCAAAACAGTAGGTATTTCTCATCACTGGCAAAAATCGACATAGTTTAATCGCATTTTGGGAATATATAAAGTGAAATCCCAGCCCTCCTTTAGTTCTTGGGTTTATAGCTGTTGATGAAGTTAGGGCTGCACCAGGAAGCATTGCTGCATTAGGCTGCTGAAGGAAATGGCATAATGGGCCCATATCCCAAATCCTCCCAGGGTTCTTTTTTCATGCTCTGCACAGGACTTCAGGATTTCTTCCAGCAATGACAAATAAAAAGCTAAGTGGGACTAAGCACCATTAACTCTATGTTTAAGGGCTGTTCTGTTTATCACTCAGTCTTCTTACATCAAAATTAATTCACACTGAAATGGTAGTTTTTCTAAGAATCAAACTAATGCAAAGAAAATAACTATATGAACTTCTGAAGGACTGTTCTGTTGGCTTTCACAGCATTTCAAATAAATATGTGTACTTACTGTGTTTAAACCAATATAAATAAATCAGCAATCCAGACAAATGGATTACTTATGACATTCATTTTTTCCATTGTGTATTTAAGCCCCTGGGAAGATCCATTTTTTGTGTTCAGACCTTGTTGGTTTTTTGCAACTCTATTCTTAATGTCCTTAAAACTGTGTTTCTACAGACGTGGGGCTATTCTGTAAAAATGATAAATTGGCCTGTGAGAGATATTCCAAAATTCTATTCTTCATGTCTATCTATAGCACTGCAGTGCATGCTTTTGGAAGCATTAATAGCTGCATTTCATTTTACTATATAAATATTTAAGGTTTGTAATTTCTCTGTTGCTGACACTGCCAATGCCGATGCAATGAAATGTTTCATTATCGGTTCCTAGTATACACATAATCTTGTCAGACTTTGATTCCACTAAATATAGCATGATACATTTTGAATATTTGAATAGCTGAGCGCATTCATATTGCTTTCAGTCATGACCTGCTTACAAATTCCCAGCTAAGAAGTACAGCCACATGGAACAATAATCTGCAAGAATTGTGCCAATATATATTCATTAGTTGGTGACACTTAGCTAAAAAAAAAAAGAAAGTATTAAACAGCATCCTTCAGAAACAAGTCAGCTTGGCTCCTGGATCCCCACACTAGGACGAACCCCAGATAAGACCCATATCATTATTGTTTCAAAGTTGTAAGTCAGTAGTTCAAATTTTACCGTCCCATATCCATTCCTTCTTCAGTGATTTGCCAATCTGTGTCTCTTGAGAGCTCCCTTGTCTCTGAGTATCTAGGAGGAACCATCACTTTCTTAGCTGTTTTGGGAAATCCTAACAGGTATTTATTGATGGGCTCTGATTTTAAACTGGCTGCGAATTCTGTATTATTCTGCAGCTTTTTAAAAGTTGCAAAGTGTTTTATCAAAATTGAGGATAATTTGGGGTAAATCCCTCCTTTCATGATAGATTACAGAAAATGTAATTTTAGGTAATATGGGAGCACTTTGTGAGACTTCCACTACTGCATAAGTACATTCAGATGAATTGCTGTAGAGTAATACAATGTTACGTGGGATGTACCCAGACTCTTAACACAGAGGAAAGGAGACAGGGGCACAGGTAAAAATAGAAACTCTTGTGCTTTAGATAAAGCACCTTAAAACACGGTAAATGAGAGCCCTGCCTGATCTCACAAAACAGAGGTCCAAAAGCCAGCTCCCTCTTGACTCCCTCCCAGCTAGCCTAGAGACTATTCCCCCATTTTCCCTTTCACAACTGGTGCCAGCATTGTGGATTCTCACTTGTGTGCTGATGCATTTCCAGCACCCTAAATCTGGAGTTGATTAATGTATTTCATAATTTCTGGTTCTTGGAACTGAGTGATGGATGGTAAGGAGACACTGTTTGTCAATGAAAAAGGTTTCTGGTTTCTCTCAACCAGACTGAGGCTTTGAGAGACAATAATTAAGAAACATGACTTGCATGCAACCTCCGAGACTCCCAGCAGGAAAAAAAGTAAATCTGAATGCTATTGTTAATTTTTAGGATTTTAAACCTGAACTCAGAATTGTTGAAGTCTAATTTGCACTTTCTGAATGCTTCAGATTTTGGCAGTACTGCTCTTGTGACCAGGTCCTCTTTTTGAGACATCATGGCCAATGCTTTCATTATTGCCTAATATTTTTTTTATTCATTCATTTTTGTTTACAAGTGTGATTTCTTGTATTTTCCTTGAGTCTGTGAACATACAGCAGCCCAGGCCGTGTCAGCCTACAATGACTCTGGCTGGCCGTCCTGGACTTCTTTAAATCCTCTGTCTCCAGGGCACCCACCTTGTTCAACAGTGGGCCTGTATTGCCTCTTGTGTTAGTTTTATCCACTATGTATTTGAAAAAGCCCTTTCTATTGTCCTTAACCCAACTTGCAAGACTAAGTTCCAAGGAGGCCTTAGCTGTTCTAATTGCCTCCCTACATCCTCTAACAACTGCTCTATATTCCTCCCAAGTGGCCAGCCCCTCCTTCCATAATCCATAGATTCTCCTTTTCCACTTGAGTTTGCCCAGCAATTCCTTGCTTAACCATGCTGGTCCCCTAGCTTCCTTACTTGATTTCCTAGCCATTGGGACACTCTGATCCTGAGCTTGGAAGAAGTGGTCCTTAAATGCTGACCAACTATCTTGAGCCCCTTTACCACCTAATACCCTTTCCCATGAAACTTCCCTTAGCAATTGATTGAAGAGGCCAAAGTTGGCCCTTCGGAAATCCAGAATTGTGGCCTTGCTAGGTATTCTATTCCTTCTACATCACTGAAATGGAAATATGTGTGCTCTTCTGGACTTGTAGGGTTTCCCTGCTCCACCCCCTTCTACCTGTCACTCCCTCACCAATCTCTTTGGAGACTGCTGTGTGGAAATGACAGGCTGATCTGGCCCTAAGAATACTATATCAGCCTTTGGGAAATGGTGCTACTTCATTAAGTGAATTTGAAAGATTACAGTAGATAAGTTATAAAACAAAGAAAGGATGGTCTCAAGAAAAAACATGCTCATTAACTGCTAGAAAGCTGGGGATAAAAAAGGCAGGCTGCAAGGTTTTTTGTCATTAAACTCTACAGATTATAGCTGGTATGTAGATCCTCTTCAAATTAAGGCAAGTTGAAAAGAATCCATTTTAAAAAGGTGGCTTTTTAAAGGACACATGGATTCAAGACATGATTCCTATTTGTATGTGCAGTTGATTTGGTAGTGTGGGTTTTTCACACATTTGTGTTAATAATTAATACTATTACATGCCTTATAAAAATGGAGCACATCTGGATTTGTGCATTTACAATCCATCCTCTCTATACAACTCAGAGTGAAAAAGCTCTGCATGCTGAAGTAGAAATCATAGGGAAGCCTCTCTGTAAATTTAGTTCTTATTGTGAAGAATTTGAATGTACACTTAAGTGAGACATTGGTGGCATTCACATTTCTTTTTTGGTTGTTTGCCTTAAATTCCTGTGTAAGGGCATTAAGGAGCTCTAGATCATCTTGCATCCTGTTAATATCTGCAGTAGTACCATTATAATGGTTTCTGTGAATGCATGTGGTTTATTTAATGTGAAAAAAATAATTTCTATAGCTGTGCCAGCCGTCCAGGTGCAGGCTGAAAGGAGTAAAAGAGGATTGACTCCCTTTGCCACTTAGCAAACCGTTGGATGTGGTTATTATGATACCTCAGAGCCAACCCTGGGGCTCACAGCTGCTCATCTTAACACACCTAATGAAGTGCAGATGAGAAAATTCACAGAATAGTCTTAAAGCAGAGAAAAGAAACTTAAATTTCTAGTATTAATTTGCTGGTCACACTGGTACAGAACTGCTGCACAGTCTGGGGATGAGCTTTTCCAGCACAGACTTTATAGCTGCTGGGGATGATCCAAAGTGCTTTTCAGTGAATGATAGCCTCTGAATTACATGGGATTGCCTCCATTGACTTAAATGGTATTTGGATCAGGTCCATAATGAATTATTGCTTAATATAGTCCACAAGCATACTGAAAATGTTAGGTAAAAACCCAAGGGAGAAAAGGAGGTATATTGCAAACTTCTGGCATTTAATTTTCCGTTACAAAATTCCCAACTTAATAAATAGCATTGATTCAGATTGTAACCTATCACAGCCTCAGTAAACCTCTCATTCTTAAAACCAGGTCTTTTTATGACACTCTGCAACACTTAGGCTCTGTTTTTATGGGGCAGTGATAATGTTGCCATGGGTGCATTCTAGACTGTCTGCTGGAAGTGGTTGGGTTACAGGTACACCCCTAGGCCTATATCATCACAGTAATCTCCTGTATTTAATACACTGAAGTAAGTGGCTAAAGCTCTGAATAAAATAGAAACTATTTCCAAACTCCAGAGGATCTCATTAGGCAGTAGATTATATCTGACCTAATTAATAACATCTCATGTGTGAGGATAAAGTTTTCTCATTTCTATATTTCTTTCCAGTTAATAGGAGTAATGTAACCATTCATATGACATCTAAACCTATCTTGAAACAAATTAATATGTGACTCTCTTGTTATACTAATTCACCTGGAGAAACAGTTAGTAGATAATAAAAGACAGACCATAGTCAATGTATTTAGAAAGAACAGAGAGCACCAGAATACTGAAATAGTGTTTTAGAGACTTTTAATTTCCTATGTTTAACATTTTGGCACTCCAAAAATTCTGACTTAATCCTCAATTTCTATAGCGTGAATGTAAACATACATCTACTTAAAGTCCTAAAAACACTGGGATAGTCCCCAACCTAACCTGACATCTATCCATAGACACAAAAAGGGCATGACTGTCAAAATCTCCCTGTGAAAATAAAATCCCTCGGTGCTCTGAGTAGACATTAATGACACGTAGGCATCAAATTAGCAAAAACAGAGTCCTTTTCTCTCTCTTACCTCCCTTTCTCCTACCAGGAGGGACATTTAACCAGCAGTATGGTGGAACACTGAACAGCATCCCCTTGTACTTTGCACTGGTGAGGCCACACCTTGAATCCTGTGTTCAGTCCTTGGCCCCTCACAACAAGAGAGATATTGAGGTGCTGGAGTGGGTGCAGAAAAGGTCAACAAAGCCGGTGAAGGGTCTCAAGCACAAGTATCATAAGGAATGGCTGTGGGAAATGGGGTTGTTTAGTCTGAAGAAGAGAAGGCTCGGGCAGGACCTTATCACTCTTTACCTGAAAGCAGGTTGAAGTGGGGGTCAGTGTCTTCTCCCAGTAACAAGCAATAGGACAAGAGAAATGCCCTCAAGCTGCACCAGGGGAGGTTTAGATTGGATATTAGAAAAAATTTCTTCACAGAAAGAGTTGTCAGGTATTGGAACAGGCTGTGCAGGACAATGGTGGAACCACCATCTCTGGAAGTGTTCAGAAACTGTATAGATGAGGTCCTCAGTGACATGGTTTAGCAATGGCCTTGGCAGTCCTGGGGTAATCGGTCGGACTTGATGATCTCAAAGGTCTTTTCCAACCTAGCTGATTCTATGATCGAACGCTCAGGATCGTCTCCATCCATTGTTAGAAAGGACTTCCACAACCTCAGTCTTTAAAAAAGAAAACTATAAAACTATAAGCAAGAGCATACAAATATTCATCCTCCCAATTAGTGACAGACACATTCTGGTTGATCTGAGGTGACTCTAAACCCAGCTCTGAAGGACAATACATAGAAAACTCTGTTCCTCAGTGTTTTCTGCTAACCAGGAAAGGCAGTTTTCCCCACAGCGTGCCATCTGCTGTGAAATGTGCTCTGTGGTACATAGCCTTCTTGCTTGGTGTAAGACCAGATATGTAGTGGAGCAGCTGTGAATTTAATGAGGCTTAAATGTTAAGAGTTGCTGCTCTGAATATCACATTACTTCATTCCTCCTTTGGGAATACATATCTGAAAGTGACGAAATTTCATTTCTGTAGTCTAGAAGGCAAGACACAGGATACTTTCATCTCTTCTTCACAGTGACTGGATAGGTGAAAAAAGATCAAGTAGTGGATCTTTACACCATCCCAGTGATGCTCTCTTAGTTTGTAAAAGGATTTTGCAGGGAGCTGGACAAAGATTTTTTGCTTTAATTCTGCTAGTGCCTAAGAAGTAATTTTAAAATGGCATTTTTATTTAGATGTACTCTGCATCATTTGAGTCAATTTGCAAATGGAAGTATCTATTTTTGTCTTCACTTCCACTGTTGCCTGCAGGCACACATTGATGAGTCATGTTGAGCTTCTCATCAACCAGCATCCCCAAGTCCTTCTCCTTAGAGCTGGTCTCAATGAAGTCTTTGCTCAGCCTGTAGTTTTGCTTGGGATTGCTCCAACCCAGGCAAAGGACCTTGCACTTGGTGTTGTTGAACTTCATGAGGTTGGCACTGGCCCACCTTTCAAATATGTCAAGGTCCCTCTGGCTGCCATTCCTTCCCTCTAGCATGTCGACCGCACTACACAGCTTGGTGTGGTCATCAAACTTGTTGAGGGTGCACTTAATCCCACCAAATATACTGGCTCCCCATTTGCAAGTTTGTTGATGGGTATGAGTCAGCACAGGGGTGAAGTTTTTTTTCCAAGTAGCTGATATGCTCTGTAGGTTTTCTAGAAAAAGGGAGAGGAGTGATGCAGAATGTTCTCTGTAAACTCAAATAACAAGACACAAGAACTAAGCAGCAGGTACACCAAGGGAGAATCCCAAACAGAACTCCAAAAACTACCCCAGGCTCAGAAAGATGCTATTTGCAAAGCTGGAATGCACTACACTGTCTTCAAGGCAGGTCTATCCTTGTCTGGCAGTGATAAGTTTATCATCTAGTGTTAAAGCCTTCAGGAGCGAACAGATACAGCCCTAACCCACAGCTGGAACAAAACAGTACGTGCATGTACTGATGCTACCTGAAGAGCTGGTCAGTAATTTACCCTGCTTTCTGAGAAAATAAAAATTCTTGTGTGCATTTAAGTAAATTAAATATCTATTTACTTGATTTGTATACTTGACACTTGAGCAAGTTTTAGACTTGGGACAATATCCACATTTAATAAAAGGACAACCATATGAAAAATTATGTGTTTATACTAATTTCCTGAAAACAAGTTGTTGACTTAGAGGAAGGGATGCTCTAAATTAACCCATGGATAAAAAAGGTATACACCACCCACTGAGGAGGTAACAGAGGAGCCAAACTAGAGAAGCATACTTAGAGTGCTGCAACTCCCATCACTTACGAAAAACCTCATTCTGATCTCAGACCCTTTTAAATATTAGAGCATTTGACTATAGATGCAAAGCTGAAGAACCTATATTCCTGCTGCTGCTTATTGAAGTAGGTGCTTACTTTTGTGGTTTTGAAAGAATCTTGAAAAGCCTGGAGCAAAAAGACCCAAAAGGTGTGACTTTCCCCATCCATCTCCATCAACTATTAATCTTGAAATCTAAAAGTGACAATTTAATTACCAACATTAATGATTTCACTGCAGTTTTCATCAAAACATTAAGTGATTTAATTGTCTGAAAATCTTCAATGGCTTTATCCTTCTGCAAATCTTACTTTTGCCAAAACCCCTTTAACTTACAAAAATACTCAGTTCCCTCATCTTCCATAACCCACACCTAAAGAACACATTAAAATATTTAAAATTTTACATCAATATGAATAGCCTAAGGCAACTCTGAAGACTTCTGCATTCATTGGCTTTTTGGTCTGACATAAAACACAGCAGAATATAGTCTCCACCCTGGGACACAAAAAACTCTGGCTTCAAAGGTGCTTTTCAAGGCAGGCTGTTGAATAGTTTTTGTCACCTTGCAGACAAAGGGCCTAGAATTAAATTTTAACCAGTACAGAATGTATGATCTGTTAGAAATCTGCCTTTTTTAATCCAAAATTTCTTGTTCACACACACATAGAAACACACATGCACTTGCATGCTTGCATGATTAATTTTGATATATCATTCTCACAATGTAGAATTGTTTACTGGGAAAGTTTTTTGAAAAAAAAAAAAAAAAAAAGCAGTAATATTCCGAGGATTCTGTATTGCCAGCTATGGCTAAAATGGGACTCCATCAAACGGACAAATGCACCATCATTTCCCCAAACACTATCAAGTACGATCATCATATCAACCTTTCATTTATCATCACTCAGGAAGAAAGATTTACTCCAAACCCAACTTTTTTCTCAAAAAAAATTGTCATTTGCCCCTGTCAAATTGAGTATGGGAATGTTAAAGTTGGTAACATTTGCCTCCTTTAAACTTAATGCATGTGGTTTGACTTGAGGATATGACCCAGTATCTCAGACAGAAATATGTTTCATCTTCATTGGGAAGAAATTAGTTAAGTTCAAAGTAAAAAAATAGCTGTTTCTTCAGCATAATTCTGTGATGATGTTAATTCTGGCCTGAATGAAATGTCATTTATCACTATTAAGGCAGAAAATGAAAAACATGCAAGCTAATTAGACAGATTTTTATAAAAACATTGCTATTGAACAAGTAAAGTCAAAATGTTTTGCAATATTAATATACTCATTTAAAATTAAGGTAACATCGATGCTTATGATAACTTGAATAACACTACGTTTGTATTTGGAGCTTCAGGGAAATAATCCAAAAAGTCTTGTTTTGGAATATTACTTCATCGGTTTCTTGTTAATGCAGAAATGGTTGAGTATCCTGGAGTTATGGGATGTCAAGGAGTAACAGTTTGATGCTCCTTTCTGATAAGTAAATTACAGTTTTGTATATTAAATGTGGAATAAAACAATTGAATTCAACACACATTCCTGTGAATAATGATTTTCACCCTGGATTGAGGCGTTTTTTCATATTTACATAAATCCAGATGACTGCCCCATGACTTTTATTTGTTATGTCTCAACACCCTCAGGTCACAAAGTACTGGGAATTTCAGAAGCAAGCCAGTAAGGATTTTTACTGCAGAAAAGCAGCTTGGATCATTCACTCTGATCTGAACAAAACCTCCAACATCAATTTATGACCCTTTCAGTTTGTTTGCCATTTACTAGCCTTGGCAGAGCTCCACTGAAACCAGCATCTTACTACATCCTAAGATCAGACCTCATATATAGTTGATATTAGTCCCCTGAACCAATTGACAGATGCATGGGTCTCCTTCTTTGCCAGAAAATAGCAGCCTGTACCATTAACTAAAATTATCAGCCTCCACCATTATCCATATAAGCTTATTTTATACAAGGTCTTTATACAACTTTAGTCACTAACCTCACTTCTTACTTACATGTGTAACACAGTCAGGATAGGTCAGGAGAGCTCCATAAGAATGCTGTCAAAGCCAGCAGAGTCATGCTGATTCATGCCAGCTGCTAACTTCACTCTTCTCACTTTCTCTTCATCCCCCTTTCCTTCACGTGTACATCCATGGGATGACAGAAACTCCTTGCTCATTACATGTGTTCTTACTCACTAAATTCAACAAAGCTCAACCCCTCCTCAGGAGACTTTGATACTGGTAATCCACATTTCCTGTCCTTCTGTTAAGGCCATAGTAGCCAGCCAGAGGAGACATGAATAAAGGGATTTGCCTTTCAGCTGCTAACATTTCCTTAGTAACCTGTTTTATTCAAATGCGATTTTACTGTCTATGACAAGTGTGAAAGGCTGGATGCAGCCTGTATCTTCATGACAAATGACCTGGGCCATGTTACTTTTGGTTTGTGCGTGTTCCCCTGCCCAGTCTACCTCTTATTACTGTCTTCTGAATATTTGCTATTTATTACTATTGTTCTTAAGATAGAGGTTGCTGAAAGCTAAGAAGATACATTGAATAGGATCCTCACCGTTTATTTCTCATTTCTTACAACCTTTTCTTAGGCATATTCAGAAAAAGCTGAATGGTCTTTTGGTCTTACCAAGTGCATCCGTTCTCAAATCACTAAAATATGTGTTAGTCTGTAAAGGTCTTTCTGCTCTGCATCTGGGGAAGAGTTCCTCATACCCTGCTCTAGAGCTGTTACTAGACATGTGTCTGTGTGTCATACAATATGTAACTTTTCTTTGGCAAAGTTGGTGTCTTGAAGAAGAGCCTTTATCAGCCAATCTATACATCCTCGATGTGTTAGGAAAATGAATATATGAATGATATTTTGAACAAATGGAGTAACTATGAAGATGGCACTTTGGCAGTAATGATGGATTTAACTGGGTGTGCCAGTTTGTCTGACAAGAAACATCATTAAATGCAAGGCATTATTGTGTTTGCACTCATTGGAAATGCAGAAATATTACAGTGATTGCAGTGTATGGAAATGGGCATTTATTCTGGAATTATGGGATTCACCTGTCCTTGACCCTCTCTCTCCAGCTAATCAATATCATACCTGTCACTATGCATACCACTAGATTTTTAGCTAGCTTTGATATCTGTTTAGTTTCAGTGAGTGTTGAAGTCCTTCATTCACTAGTTCCAGTTTTCACTGTGTTTTTTTTGTGTACAAGCCTTTTATTTTGCAGGTTTTCTCATAATGAATATTTCTTGCTGATTCACCAGGTAGCTTTCTGACAGCTCATGTGAAAGAATAAAAGATTACTTATTTCCTCCCTATTGATAACACCTCAAATCACCTCAAACTCCACATGTTTTCAAACTGCTGTGTTTTGTTTGCTGTATGCCTTTAATTACTGCTCTTTTTCTTTTCAAAGAGTGGGGTTTGCTTTCCTTTCTCCCCAGTGCTGTCCTGTTTCCCCTAAAGCTCCTCCTCTCCTCTCCTCTCCTCTCCTCTCCTCTCCTCTCCTCTCCTCTCCTCTCCTCTCCTCTCCTCTCCTCTCCTCTCCTCTCCTCTCCTCTCCTCTCCTCTCCTCTCCTCTCCTCTCTCCTCCCCTCTCCTCTCCTCCCCTCCCCTCCCTTCTCCTCTCCCCTCCCCTCCCCTCCCCTCCCCTCCCTTCTCCTCTCCCCTCCCCTCCCTTCTCCCCTCCCTTCTCCTCTCCCCTCCCCTCCCTTCTCCCTCCCCTCCCCTCCCTTCTCCTCTCCCCTCCCTCCCCTCCCCTCCCCTCCCCTCCCCTCCCCTCCCCTCCCCTCCCCTCCCCTGCCCTCTCCTCCCCTCCTCTCCTCTCCTCCCTCCCCTCTCCTCTCCTCTCCTCTCCTCTCCTCTCCTCTCCTCTCCTCTCCTCTCCTCTCCTCTCCTCTCCTCTCCTCTCCTCTCCTTTGACAGGATCTTCATTAGTATCTGATTCTGTCACCTTTATTCACTAATAATGTTGGCTCTGTCTCAGACAAGTGTTTTGCAAATTAAGGTTATGCCTCTGCAGGCATTTTGGAGCAAGGTCAGCACAATCCTCCGATCCCCAGCCACTGTGCCCCCACCATGGCACAAGTAGGTCCACCATAGCCTTACTCCACGTGTGTCAGGTGCCTCTGGAGCTGTACCAAATGCAAAGAGAAGTTTGGATAACCTTCATTTAGCAATTAGCGTAGTAGTGAGGACAAGGAACATCCTAAGGTTCTTTAACAGCTCTAGTTGTTTAACTGTCAGGATAGCAAGGACAGCCTGGAGGGTGAAGAGCTTTGTCTCTCCTCATACACTTCCTTTTAAAAGCATTTTCTTGCTGTGCTTCCTGAGAGACAAAGTTAATGCGTCCTTACTAAACATATAGCTACCACAGGATGATGTTTCCTAGGCAACGTTCCTATGGAAAAACAGCCTACTGACCATTCTCACATTGCTCTTGTTAAGTCAAGCAGTAATTTCATTTATTATTGTTCAAAAATGTGTTGGACAGTTTTCAGGTGAAAAAGAAGACAAAGTAGCCACTGGTATTTAAAAAGAGCCACAAATTAGTCTTTACACACTGGTCTTCAAACAGCATACCTGACAAAGTGCTACATAGGATCATAATCATTCCTGTGAAAATTAGCATCACCTGTTAGACGTAGGTGTTCCACAATTGAATAAACCATAACTAGTCTTATTTAAACTAGCCATAAAATCCATTTCAGCAGCCCTAGGTGGAGGTGACAATAAGTCTCCAAGCTCTGTTTGTGGAGGCTTGTGCTGGTCGCTGAGGTCGAAGTCACACACTTCAAAAGCATACAAGACTGCACAAATGCTAGGCAATGTTATTGAAGTGCTCCTTTTTTTACCACGTCTGTCCCTAAGGCACTATGAAATTTGTATTTCTGTTAGCTAATTCAACCCTGCCTCCCTGATAAGCATGCCTATAAACTCTTTTATTTTTTCATTTTCTGAGGAGAAAGGAAGGAAGTAATAAAGGAAGCATCACACACTGATATAATCAAGCACAAGGGAGAAAACCAAAATCCTTCCAGCAACAGGTAACACCTAAACAAATGGTGAACAAGGCAGTCTGTCGATATGCTGGTCCTGTGCTTCCTGGGCTGTCTTTCTCTCCTCAGATTCTTAACTTGACAGACTGTTGATTGCCCTTTTTTTTTTTTCAGGAGATGGCACTAAAGCCTGTCAAAGGAACTTGCCGTGTCTATTCTTAGCCTCCAGATCTATTGCAGAAGAGAGGTGGGGTTCTTCTACTGCAACAAAAAAGATCCAGCTGCCTGCAGGCTGATAAAGCAAACCTGCGATTTGCATTTATTTTCCAGTTTCATATATATGGTGTTGGGATGCATCAGCTCCCTGTCACTGCAAGATTTGGCTTATATTAGCAAAGCTCATGGGGGGGGGGAGAGGGGGGAGCAGCAGTAGATAACAGAAGAGCTACTCTACATTATCTTTAGAAAAATTACTCCCAAGCAAGAAATAACCCTGTCCTTGCAATCACAGCAACAGAAGAATACAAAAGTATAAAATAGGTGGTGTGTTTTAGGTGGTTCAGACATGAACATGACACTAAACTGAGATTTTATACTCGGAAGGTGGGGACTCATTCTTCTCTGCTTCAACCTGAACAAGACTTGGGAGAGGACGAGCTGCTAGGGCAAGGTGCTGGCCATCAGTGATCCCCAGGGAACTTTCTGCTCCAGCTCCCTCAGCCTAGCAGCATTTACCATCACTGTAAAATTATGCAACTAGATCTAGAGCAGAGTAGATCCACACAACCCAGAGGCACTGATGGTGCAATTCTGAGTCCTTGCATGAGGGAACTAGTTCACCTCACACAAAGAATTTGAGACGATATAGTTGTCTTTATGGATCTTGCCTCTGACCGTATGCATTCAACAATCAGGCAGAAAAACTCCCTCCCCTCTGCACTCTAGAGGGCTGATGCAGGTCACACATGGATGAAGGCAGCTATTTCACAGTTGGCTTCCAAATGGCGCAGCATGCGCATCTGGGGAGAGAGGAGAGGAGGGAAGAGGGAAGGAGGAGGAGGAATGAAAACAGTGCGGTGGGTCTTGAATCTGCTCCTGGATCATTTATGACACTGATTGGATCTAAATGCAATTCACTGAAAAGGCTTTGTTTGGGGTTTTTGTTTGATTTTACCTTTATAACTTGCCCAGGAGAGACTGGAGCTTTTATTAACTTTGTGGGGTTTTGGAGTTCTTACGTTTTCTTTTGTCCTCTTTCTTTTTCTCAGTGTAGTTTGAGACTGCCTAGTTTATTTCCCAGTCTTATGAAATCCTACAAGCTGCACTCCCAATGCCTTTTAAAGTTTTGAGGTTATTCATTAGATACTCTTGAAAGGAACAAACTATATTAATTTAGCAATTACCACCCAACGCATACATGGCAGGTCAAGCCCAATGTAGCTTTTTAAGAGATACACCTATTTCAGCTCACACGTGCTGTCCCTGATTCTGCTTTACAGATCTTTAGGTCAGTAAAAGCCTAAAATATATCCCAGATCATCTAGTATAGTGGCAAGTGATGAGGATAATTGTTCATGCCCCCAAGTATACATGATTAAAAGCCATGACACTTTCATGAAACCAGAGAGAAGCCTGAGTGAAAACTGCCTGTTAGAGTTATTATATTTAGATATATTTGCAGCTCAGGTTCTAAAAACTTTCCAGAAAGAAGAAGAAACAATGTTCAAATCTTGCTGAGGGAAGAAGTTTTGAATCAAATAATCTAAAAATATTTCCCACAATCACATATTTTGAGAGAAAAAATATATTTAGAGAGGTGAAAGAGTATTCTTAAAAGTGAGCGAAGGCAGCAAATGGATGTAGAGTTATGGTTTTATTCCTTTTCTGCCTTCGGCTTACATACAGGGTTTAGTATGAGTGTACTCAGTCTTAGAGAAAGGTCTCCTGAATGTAGCTTTTTAAACAGGTGATGGTCGCTGTTTGGAGAACTGGTCAAAAAAATTATTTCTCTTACACTTTGGCACAGGAAAAATAGCTTGGGGATGTTAAAGTTATTGGCATGTATTTGCCATGGGCAGCACTAAGAAGGCTGACAAGTTTCTTCTTCTCAGGACCCACGTCACACTGTCACAGACTGGTATCCCTGCTTATATCAGGCACACCCTGACTGGGATGTGTATCTGTCCTTGAAATCCTGTTCTTACAGCTTAATGTATCAAAGTCTGCACACATTAATTTTAATTCCTATGACTATGCCAAGCTCTAAATTGAGGCGGTTCATGAATCATTCAGCTGGGGAGGCAGCTTCCAGGAGAGAGGCAAGGCAACAGTTGTGACAACTAAGCCTCCCCAGCTATCCCAGGTTTCACTTACCCCTCTAGGGCAGTATTCTTATTTACTCTGCCTACTGCAGTCCTGCAAAGACAAAATATTACCACTTCCCTGCAGCTTGTTCAGCTTTCTGCCTCCCAGGAGCTAATCAGAGCTGTCAGCTCACCCATGTTTGTCCCTAACCAGCTCCAGATGAAATGAGAAAAGAAAGCCAAGAAGCTTCAGATGCAGCTTGTTGGTAAGAAAGCCCTGTTTGGACTGCAAGGGAGAGAACTTGTCTCAGAACCTCAAGCAGTAATTCAGAGGGAGAGAGAAAACCAAGGGCAGGGCATCAGCAGTTGAGTTTTCCCTGGGCAACCTGGCAAGAGGGGTATCAGCATCAGTGGTATCAGTGGCATAATCAGAGATTATACCAGAAGCTGGAGAGGAAGGTGTTGTATCTTACATTCTTAGTCAGGGAGGAGTGTACAGAAGAACTAGAATGTTTCTGGAGGCAGGGAAAAGTGTGGGCCAAAAATGGGATATTGCCTCATTATTACATTTTGTGGATCACAAGCTAGCTCCTTACTTCTGCAAAGGGGAGCAGTCCTGATCTGCCTTGTAAAGATTTTATCTTTAAAAAAATCTCCCTCGAGAAGTCACACTCCTTCATTTCTATCTCCCAAGATCAAGGCTCTTGGTCTCCCTCTGTATCTGAGAGAAGGAGGGCAGCTTTTCCCCAGGCTGTGATGCACAATGCATGACAATTTGAGCAGGGCTCTTTGACGGCTCTCCTACTCCCAGTGTAACTCAGCCCTTGCCTGTCTCCTAATTCCTGTGTGGTAAAGCACAGACACCCACACAGATACAGCTCTTGGCAATGCTTTCTCCATGGGGACGCAAGAGCTCATCACTGGTACCAGGGTCCAGGTCTCTGGTGGTTGTCTGAAGCTGAGTAGCACAGGGTTGTCCCTGGTACTCTCCTTTGTCTCCTAAAGCTCAAACAAAATGTAAGGCATAGGTATGTACCCAAAGAGTGCCTCAAACTGAGTGTCTGATGAGGACATGCTACTTCTGAGTCAGCTTTGCAGTATAATAGGAATCTTTAAAACCAGTCAATTGAGAAGATGAGGGAAGCCTCAAAATTTACTTCGTCTTGTATCAGTTTTGCAAATACCTTAGAAGGGATATAGCTAGAAATATTTCTACCAGTAGATAGCATTGGCTTTGCATAGTAATGAGCAAAAAGTGAAGGAAAGGAGATAATAATGTTCTAAGTTGCATTATGTCTCCTCTAGTTCAACCAAACAACTCCCTGTTTTGAGCTCATGAACATTTGCTGTGTGCATATTTTATGGGCTCTGGGTAACTCTTCTCAGTCAAAGGATATTTTTCAGCACATATGGGCTTCCAAATATAGTGAAACCAATTTGCTTTGCAAAGCAATATATCTGCTAAAGGGCAGTTTTATTTTCCTTTAGGTAACGCATATCTTTTATGAACAGCAGGATCCTGAAATACAAAGCTGTCTAATTGGGGGCCGGAAGAAACAGTCTATTAAAACTAGTTAAAAACTCAGTGACATATTTTAAAATCTCAAAGGATCCTGACCTCAAACCTTTTATAGCAGCTATTTTCAACTATTCAAGCTCTTGCCAGCACTTGAGCAAGAATGAGCAATCTCTGTTTTACTAGATGTGTCTATTAAACTAAAGAAATTGTTTGTACATATGAAGGGTTCACTGTGAACATGGTCGACAGTGAAAGCAGGTCTGCCAGTCAATGAAACCTGTTCTGCAACACCTTGTGTACTGCCCAATTCAGCCCTGCCTATCCCACACTTCAAGCTCTGCTCTCATGAAGAGCTGAAGCTTGGCTTTTTTTCTCTTGGGGCTGTAACTCTGGGGGCTAAGGCCAAAACCTGGAGTTCAGAGACAGCTGGGATCTAGATGCCAAGTCCAGCCAGCTGGGGACACCAGAAGCCAAAACCTTACAGTCTGAGAGGAAAGTTGCCAAGACTTTGCCAGTTGGACACATTAGCAGTGTGATCTTGCTGGCAGGGTGTGATACTTAAAGCTAAGAGTGCTATATGTTAAGTGTCAAGATGTCAACAACATGCCAAGACCTTGACTGTAATCAGTTCAAGTTCAGCACCCCAGTGTCAGCTCCTGGTGGCATTTGAGACAGCAAAGGGTAGTCGACATATCCACACAGGCCGGGGTAATGTGATGTGGAGTTTAGGGAAGACCTCAGCCTCCTGGAGAGAGGAATAGTGTTGCATTTAAGCAACTGAACCTTACCCCTACTGAGTCCAGTCATCAGGGGCAAGGAGGTTTACCTACAACAGATGCAAACATTTGGCCCAGCCACTAGTTCTCTGGCTCAATTATCTGTATTGGCAGTATGGTCCACTGACTGTAATGGGAACATGGCCATGAGTTCCTTATGTATACAGCTACATTTTGTTGTATTAAACTGGAGCTGAATCTCTAAACATAGTAAGGCACCCAAATTCCTACTTACCTCTGGAGTGTATGTGCTTCCATCTTCATGGGAACAGAGCAGATATTCTCCGCAGAAAGTAAGTATACAGCTGAATGAGGTCAGGTCTCCTTAAATAGCTGGTGAGGCCTGTAAAAGTGCTCTACTTTTCCAAAGCAGTTGCCATGCACAGCCAAGCATTGAAAGGTCATGGGACAGAAAGGTCCTTACGGCAGATGGAACACTCCCATGGGGAAAAAAGATGTAGTTCTTGATCTTGCATTGTGAGGCTCGCAGGCTTTTTTTGAGTTAGTTAGTTTGCTGCTCATTGATTTTGCAGCAGAGGGGAGCAGTTAGTTATGTGTTGCAAAAAAAATTCATTAGTCCCTGTACCTGGAAGCAATCTCTTATTCTTTTTCTTCCCAAGTGTCTGGCTGAGTAAGCTAGAGAGCTCAATTCCCACTTGCCTGCTCTTGCCCTGTGTCATTAATATCCCTAACTTCATCATGCTGTAGTGGAAAAAGAAGTTTTGGGGGCCTCGGGAGTCTCACATTCAGTTACACAGTGAGAAGGAAAAACTGAGAGAACTCTGCTGCATAAGCATCTATATTTGAAGAGAATACCAGGATAGAGAAGACATAAATTTGCTAGTGAGAGTATTTCCCAACCAAGAAACATAAACAGTGTCTTAGTCCATAGGGCGACACAATACCCACTGTTATAAACACAGCACAACATGTAAACAAAATAATACCCTGTGGGGATATTTGAATGTTAAATTATACTCTGAGAATCTCTCTATAGGATCTGGAAAAGCTTCTTCTGCAAACAGTGCAAAACCAGCTTTTATAACTGTGCCCAGTGTTGACAAAATAGCAACCACCCCCTTCTGCAGTGGCTCCAGAGCTAGGGCTTGTGCCGTCTCTAGCCAGGACAGGCATGCCTGAATTGTTTCCAGGACATTAAAAATGATTTAATTTAATTAAAAAACAGTTAAATTTCAGCAACAGCTTTTGTCTTCCACCACATTTTGGCCTGTCCTTATTATGGGAGAAAAGGTTTTTTATTACTATTCAATATCTGCCACAATAAATCGAGCTCCATATATTAACAAGAGGCTCAGAGTAAGTTAAATATCAGTGGATTAATAAAATATAATGGATAATAATTTCTACCTAACACAGGCATTTGTAAATTTATTACATGTTTTAAGAAACAGTCTTCAAACTAATTTTTGAGGACAGTGTGCATTCTGAATGCATGCTTTCTTCCTTCCCTCCCCTACCCCTCTTCAATAAGCATTAGCTGCAGCTGTTATGTGGTGGCAAGCTCCTCTGCATATGGAAGCAAGTGCTCCCTGGTTATCACAGACTGACATTCAGAAGCTTCACTGATGTGTAGATAATGTCAGCCTGGAAAGGTGGCGGGAAGCATCTTGTCCAGCCTTCCCTGTGGTAAGGAAAGATAAGCATCTCCAGCTGTCAAAAACCTCCTTCCTTCTGTATGCAAAACTTACATCCCATTTGTGGCAGCTGAGAGAGATATGCCCTTGGTTTAACATGCTTTGTGGTTAATCCTCTCCAAAGTGTATTTTAAAGCCAAGTGCAGTAACTCAGTATATTAAGGGATTTGGTCAGTGACTATATTTTAATGGCCATCAGATTGATGGTGTCTGTCTTTATATTGTAATTCTCTTGTAATACTTATGTATGCATTGCATGTACAAGCAAAAAGGGAGGGGGGAATTTAATAAATCCTGGGGCCTGAGCGAAATACAACCGTTGCCAGGAATGAAATGTGCAACATTTCATTAATTTTTGTATCATTACCTATCTCAGCTTGCAGAAACAAGTTGCTTATAATTGTAATGAACAGACTGATGTATGATAGTTAATATTTTAAACACTTTAAATAGCACTTGTTGTTCTAAGCTGAAACTATCATACTTGCTCTGGACGGTGGCCTGACGCAATGTGATGACGCGAGGTGTTGCTAAATTGGAAAAAAAAAATCAATCAAACAGGCATAGGTACTATAAGTTAAATTATTTTGGTACTACAAGGAAACATTTTTCTTGAGGCACTGTGAGAGTGGCAAGGCACTGCCACAGGTTGCCCAAAGAAGTAGCAAATGCCTCCTCATCCCTGGCAGTGTTCAAGGCCTGGCTGGACAAAGACTTGTGCAACCTGGTCTAATGGAAGGTGTCCCTGCCTGTGGCAGGGGGGTTGAAACTGGATGATCTTAAGGTCCTTTCCAACCAAAACTATTCTGTGATTCTATGATTCTATGTTTTTTAAGCCTGCTTTCCTGAGGTTTATGTGATTGCACTGAGTGTGCCTGTGTCTGCATTTTTCTGAAACCTGTTGAGTCAATAGCCAATTTCTACCAACTTTGGCAGAGATTTCAAGCTATCCTGCACTTGCCATCTCTGTGAAATGGGGTGGCTGAGTAGAGGTGAGACCCATTTAATACCTTAATGAAGGAAGAGGGGGAGATAAAAAAGGAAGGGGGGGGAAGAAAAAAAGGAAAAGGAGAAAGAGAAAAGCTCTTGTCTTACTAGGCATCAGCACACTTGCTGCCAGACACAAACCTTAGTGTATTCCCTGCTTGCCTTACCCTGACACCAGCACCATGTAACACAGCCTGCACACAGCAGCTTAAAAGTGGCAGATGGACTTTAAACTTTAAACCCTGCTATACTCAACAGGACAAACACACCTGGATTGACTGCTGTAGCATTCCCTGTGCTCCACCCTGGAGTGTGGACCTCCATATGCTGGAGGAGAAACAAATCCATGGCAAACCAGGGAGCTGGAAGAAGGCTTACCAGAGTTCCCCATAGAATCATAGAATAGTTAGGGGTAGAAAGGACCTTAAGATCATTAAGTTCCAACCCCCCTGCCATGAGCAGGGACACCTCACACTAAACCATATCACCCAAGGCTTTGTCCAACCTGGCCTTGAACACTGCCAGGGATGGAGCATTCACAACCTCCCTGGGCAACCCATTCCATTGCTTCACCACCCTAACAGGAAAGAATTTCCTCCTTCTATCCGATCTAAACTTCCCCTGTTTAAGTTTTAACCCATTACCCCTTGTCCTGTCACTACAGTCCCTAATGAAGAGTCCCTCCCCAGCATCCCTATAGGCCCCCTTCAGATATCTAAGAGCTGATTACTTCTAACCACTACTATACCTTGACATCAGTTTCTCCTGAGTATTCGAGTGCAATCGCGCTGCAGCCAACAGGACTCTGAGCAGCCGTCGCTCCCAGTCCAAGCTACAAATCTGTTGGAGCAGAGGAAGGTACAGATCCAAATCCCCCAGATCCTGGTGGAAAACTTTAACTCCTGAGTTGTTAGACAGTAGGAAAAGAGCATGCCCACTTTCCTGAAACAAAAGCTTCACAACTTTAGGGTATGTTTTTCATCCATCCTGGAGGTAGGCATTTGACAGCAACTGAAGGGGCAAGTTTTAATATCCACGATCACTCATGTTCTGTACAGAGTACTTTTGGTAGCTATGCTCTTGGCACTTTAGGTATCACAGTATCACAGTATGTTAGAGATTGGAAGGGACCTCAAAAGATCATCTAGTCCAATCCCCCTGCCGGAGCAGGAACACCTAGATAAGGTTACACAGGAACGTGTCCAGGCGGGTTTTGAATGTCTCCAGAGAAGGAGATTCCACAACCTCCCTGGGCAGCCTGTTCCAGTGTTCTGTCACCCTCACTGAGAAGAAGTTTCTTCTCAAGTTTAAGTGGAACCTCTTGTGTTCCAGTTTGTACCCATTTCCCCTTGTCCTATCATTGTTTGCCACTGAGAAGAGCCTGGCTCCATCCTCGTGACACTCCCCCTTTATATATTTATATACACTAATAAGGTCACCCCTCAGTCTCCTCTTCTCCAAACTATAGAGACCCAGCTCCCTCAGTCTTTCCTCATAAGGGAGATGCTCCACTCCCTTAATCATCTTAGTTGCCCTGCGCTGGACTCTCTCCAGCAGGTCCCTGTCCTTCTTAAACTGAGGGGCCCAGAACTGGACACAGTATTCCAGATGAGGTCTCACCAGGGCTGAGTAGAGGGGAAGGAGGACCTCTCTCGACCTACTAACCACCCCCCTTCTAATACACCCCAGGATGCCATTGGCCTTCTTGACCACAAGGGCACAGTGTCGGCTCATGGTCACCCTGTCGTCCACCAGGACCCCCAGGTCCCTCTCCCCTACACTGCTCTCTAACAGGTCGTTCCCCAATCTATACTGGAACCTGGGGTTGTTCCTGCCCAGATGCAGGACTCTACACTTTCCCTTGTTATATTTCATCAAGTTATTCCCCGCCCAACTCTCCAGCCTGTCCAGGTCCCTCTGGATGGCAGCACAGCCTTCTGGCGTGTCGGCCACTCCTCCCAGCTTAGTGTCATCAGCAAACTTGCTGATAGTACACTCAATTCCCTCATCTAAATCATTGATGAATATATTAAATAATACTGGTCCCAGTACCGACCCTTGAGGCACTCCACTAGATACAGGCCTCCAACTAGACTCCGCCCCATAGACTACAACTCTCTGGCTTCTCTCCTTCAGCCAGTTCACAGTCCACCTCACTACCCGATCATCCAGACCACACTTCCTCAATTTAGCTGCGAGGATGCTGTGGGAGACTGTGTCAAACACTTTGCTGAAGTCAAGGTAGACCACATCCACCGCTCTGCCATCATCCATCCACCGTGTTATTTCCTCATAAAAGGCTACGAGATTGGTCAAGCATGACTTCCCCTTGGTGAAGCCATGTTGACCATGGATCCTTTCTATCATACCTTACCCCTCCTGTGCACTGCACAAAGGACCCAGGCCCCACACTCAGATAATATGGGTTCCTCCAGCCAAGTAGTGCCTTGCACTCAGTGCCCCATGCTAACACAGTTCTGTCATGAAGCAGCAATCCTGCAGTTGAAAAGCAGCCTTCCCAGGCCTGCAGGCAGGAAGACACTTCTGGAGATGGTCAAGTTCTAGCCCCAGCACTCCAGATATTTCTCACCAGGGCTAAGTCACCTCACTTGTCCTGCTGGTGACACTGCCTAATGCAACACAGGGTGCTGTTGGCCTTATCTGTGGGTAGGGCACATTGCTGGCTCATGTCCAACCTTGTGTCCACCAGGACCCCTTCATCCTTCTCTGCAAAGCTGTTTTCATGCCTGTTGGCTGTCTGCATGTACTGGTGCATGGCGGTGTTCCTCTCCAGGTTCAGGACTTGGCACTTCCCTTGGTTGAACTTCATGAAGTCCCTGTCAGCCCATTTCTCCAGACTGGAGATCCTGCTGGATGGCAGCATGACCTGATGATGCACCAGCCACCCCTCCAGTTTCGTACCAGCTGCAAATTCTTATGCTTTCCCACAGCCCGTGCACTATTATGGGATGACGCTGTGCTTCAGTGTGAGCTAGCTGCATTGCTTCCACAGTTCCAACCAAGGCTGAGCCTGCTGTTTGGGGTGGTAAGGGCACTGAGAGGCCAGGGCAGGAATCTAGTCAATTTACTGCTCTAAAAGTAAATTTACAGTTCTAGACAATTTACAAAGGAACACACAAACTCTGGAAAGCCTCAGGTGTGTAATCACAGAGATCGTGCCCTGAGCTTCTTTTACATAGCCCACCTTAAGGTGTTGATATCTGCTTTGCAACTACTTGTCTGAAATGTCATTTCAGCTGAACTAACTGCTGTGCAGGACCAGAGCAGTATTTTGTTGTGAAACGTGCTGCATACAGCAGAAACCACATTTCTACGTCCAACACAAATGATTGCCTCCCTCATCTTACGTTTGCTCAGGCTCAACAATAAGTTAACTGTCCTACATTGTTTTTTCTACTGGTAGCACCAAAAATCAGTACAAACAAATAAAAAGTGAAAAAACTCAGAATCTGAGAATTTTAGGCCAGTGTTACTAGAAATACATGCCTTAAATAGGCAGCTATATTTGGCTAGGTTAGCGCAATCAAAAAAGGAGATAAATGAAAACATAGCTATTTTGTTGGCATCATGACTGTCTGTGTTACCTTTCCGCAAGCAATACTAAGTCTAAAATTATTATTTTTTTCCTGAGCACATAGGATTTCACATGTATTTTTACTGCAGGTGGAATAAATAGAAATAATGGCAGGTAAACAAAATGAAAAATGTGTCTGGGGAACAGTGGGGAGGATGCCAAATCACACCTCTGTCAGCATGGCTGCTCACAGCCCTTGCATGGAAGAACGGTGCTCTCTAGGTATGATGGAGATCTATAAATAGCTGCATCATTGTATAACCCAGCGGCAGTTTCATTCCCTTTCTAAATATAGGCTGTGCAGCAAAGGACGATCTGGGGATGTGTTGCTACTGATATCGATTAATAGCTTGACTCATACTGCCCAGCTAATAAAAATGAAATGTGTGCTTTGGCTTGGAGGTAATGCACTGGAGAGGGTATATCTAGAGGAGACAAAAAACCCAAACAAACACCAAAACCCACAACAATATTAGATTTGGGTTTGTAACTAGTGGAGAAGAAACGGAAATCTAAGCAATTTCATAATGCAGGAAAATGATACATTATGTTTCTCTACTCATAACTTTAAAGAAAGTTGAAGATATCATTAACGAAATGTCTACTGTCCTGTATTCCGCTCATTAAAAAAAAATAAAAAAATGTTTATTGCCTTTGAGCAATTGCACAAAACTCATTTGGGGGCTCATAATGATCTCACATTTCCTAGGTTAACCTGGCTGGCATGCATGGAATGGGTTCAAAGGTGTGTCACATTTGCTCAGGATACACATGCAGAGCTCCCACTACCAATCTGGGTTGCACGTGCAGAAGTGAGGGACAGATTTCTGTAATGTATAAATTATCTTTATGTAAAGAGCTTTGAGATCAATGCAGCAAATTGCATCTAACAAACACTTTTTGCCCTCCAAACTTTAATTATCATAAATAGTGCATTCATACGCTTGTTCAGTCATACTGCCTGTGTACTCACATCCAATCTGTGCAATCAATATTGCCAATTCAGATACAAGGATTTTATATCCACCCTTTTTGTATTCCCAGTTAAGGTGCTCTGTCTGGTGAAACCCTTGCTGATGTCTCTAGTTCTTTACTTGGAGAAGGTGAATGTCTCACTTTAAACTGTGAATTTAACTTTGATGGAAAGTGCTGCAGTGGAGTTCCTTATAGCTTAGGACTCTCATTGCTCAGGAGTGAAAGATAGCCTCCTGTAGCAAAAGCAACATTGTTTTGTACCATTGTCTCCACCAATTTGTCCAGACTTTCATGTCTTTATTTAGAATGAGTTTAGTTGCCTTCCAGAGGCCTCCTTTTGCAGTAAAGCAGGTCTTAACATGAGTAAAGGTCCTAAATTAATCTAACATCTGTTACTAGAAAGAGATTTCTTTGGGAATTGAAGTAGCCCCTCCACACTTTGCATTAGCTAAGCATACAGGAAGGGGAGCTGAGCTCAAGTCTCCTATTTCTGTGGGGCATCTGCTGTTGTTGCAACAAGGGCTGTCACATTTCCCATGTGCAGTTGCTGCGGATCGTTGTCTGCCTTTTGTCTAGCTCAGAGGAAGCAAAACTATACCAGCTCCTGGCACAGCAGGTACCCAAGTGCTTTAGCCACTGCAGGAAGCAGCCTCAAGGACACTGCATGGGTCCCCCTGATGTCTGGTGGAGCATCTGGGAAATTAGAGACCTCTGTGTACCTGATTGCATGCTGGCAATGGTTGTGGTGTGAAATAAGTGTACCCTTTTCAGCAGCTCAGTCATCCCAGCACCCATTGCTTCCAGCCCCCAACATTTGGGTTACCTCACACCCCCAGACAGTGAGAAGCCACAAAGCCTGGCCCTTCCCTTCACTTGCAGGGAGAGATATGGCACTCCTGGCTTTGTTCAGCCTCTAGCACGAACATGGTGTGGGATGCTCACTGCTTTTGCTTTCATGCTCACCTCTTCTAAAGTGATCTCTCTGGTATTTCACACCCTCATTTGATTTCATCTTGTGAGTTAGAGGTGGGTGGGCAGACGCCTTGGTACCTGATGTCAGGAAAAACACCAGGTCTGGCTAGCCCACTGGTTTGGGATACCTCTGAACCCCAATACAGACATGCTCTTGCTCAAAGCCTTCTCAATGTCATTGGGCAAGTGAGGTAGTACTTGCTGAAAGAGATGTTGCTATTGCATGAGGCTGAGGTTTCCTACTTAGAAGGTCACAGAAGCATCAAATGACATGATCTGAAACTTGAGTGTTGACTTCCTTCTCTATTTTATTTGCCTCTTCTTCAGACTCCAGCCCTACTGTTCAACACTAAATCAACCTTTTCCTCACAGCACTGCATGGTATATCGATGAGGAAATTCTTAGTAGGTTAGCAAGCACCAGAGAAAAGGTAGTGTTATGATCTTTTTTGCACAACTTCTCTGACTTTTCCCAGCTTCTTGTTTCAAGCAGTTAGGTGTTCAATTTGCATCTCCAGCAGCCACAGTGTCAGTAATTCCTAACATTTTTTCTAACAATTTAGCTGAGTTTCCCACCAAAACAATGTTTTTTTCTTCTTTTCCCTCAGGATGCAGAGCTCTGCTGCAGCTGCTTCCCTTTGACGTATTTACGGTAATCAAAAAATGAAATAAGAAAACCCTTACTCTTGCTTTCAAACACAAATCTTTTGTGACAGATTAGACATGGAGGGATAACTTACCTGGCTGGAGGAGTCAGGTATTTATCTGCAGGAGTGCACAGCAATATTCAGCAGAGACATGGTACCAGCAGCTTGATCTTGGTCATGTGAATAACCTTAAAACCTTTAAACCCCAGGGAAATGCTTAAGAGGTGCCCAAAGGGAACTTGCACAGAAATGACAAGTCTTATCCATCAGGAAGCTTTCTGCGCTTGAAAGCCTCACCTCCATTACTCAGCCCTTGCTGTCCCCACAGCTAAGTGCCTACACTCTAGGTGGGGCTGTGCAACACAGTACCAGCAGTCAGCCCATGGCTGCCCCATGCCCCAGAGGATGACTCAAATCACCAAAATACAGGGTGATTTCCAAGCCCAAGAACTATCATGTATAGTGAGGACAAGTCAGACACAAAGAGCTAAGCTACAACTCTGATGAAAAGTCATGTACATAAAGATTAGCAGTGTTCCTAGGTATATCTATCAGGCTTAAATGGGCCTGAAGGTCTAACCCTGATGGACACCCAGGCAGATTTCCCATGAGACCCCACTTTAATTATTGATCTGCATTTTTAAAGGAAACATAAAACATACGGATACTTTGGAGTTTATTGTACAGTGGCACACTGATGCTTGCATTTAATGCAGGAGGAGGCAGAGTAGCGCGATTTAGATACCTTGTTGGATTGTGAACTTTTCAGGGAAAGCCAGATTGTTTGATCAGGAGAGTGCAGATCCTGTGGGAAGGTTCTGGGACAGGTGTTCTCTGATGCACCTGGCACATGGAATCCCACACAGCAAGGAAATACAGAGTAATTAGGTCTGACGGCACATGCAAAAAGTAGCACAATGGCGACACAGTAATTAGGTCACCCTGCAAGTACCAGCAGAGCAGGGGATGCTATTCTCTATTCTGGTCTCCACCAGGAAGTGTTTGCATGTTCTCCATCACTGGACATGTAGGGAGGCCACCCTACTGCCCCTGCAGACTGCCTCACAGGCAAGATTTAAATCTCGCCTGGCTCTTGCATTTCCCCAGTGGCTACCTCCTGCAGCTAAGCACTGAGCTTACTGTGGCTGTGAGCAGCACCTTGCCAAAGTTCTTCACCTGATCCTCCTGAAGACTCTTGGACTCCCTGCATCCTGTTCATGAAAATCCCAGCCACCTGCATCCACACCTTCTTGGTGAAGCCACTGTGATAATTTACAGTCTCTTCCCTGATTGTTTAGTAACAGATCATTACAACCAAGGCCTTTTATTGATAATTTGCAAATGGGAGCAACAGTTTGATTCTTGGAATTGACTATTTGTTAAAGCCACTTCCCCATGACTATACAAAACATGGCATTTGTTGCTTAGATTGTGTAGGTTAAAAATGCATTTAGGAAGAAAATATGCCTCCCTGTGGCATGCTGCAAAGGTATCATGTCTTTTACAAAACAGATGAAGGAGGAAAGGAAAAGCAGCAATATGCTGCCTATAAATAATAGACTTGTAGTCTTCCTTCATTAGCTTCAAGAAAAAAAGGTTGAGGTGCAGGACAGCATGATGATTCTAACCTTACAAGCACAGTTGACTGGAATCTGTTGAATCTTCCAAGTTAATACACAAACAGCCAGGCCAAAGCAAAAAAGATCTACAAAGCTAAAAACCACTTCTGGCTTAATAAAAACTAATTTACGAAAGCTGAGCACTGAATATCCCTCCATCCTGTCACAAGAACAGCAAAGGCCCTGCTGTGCCCATATATGTCTCCAGGACCCCTCCAGGTATGAAAGCTTCTCCCATCCCCTCCACTGCTTTCAGCAAGATGTGCCATGAGCCTGCCTGACCCAGAGAGTCCCAGAGCATGAATAGGTTTAATATGAAAAGCTAAGAGACAATACAATCGGGCTACCTTCCCCTGTGGTACAGATCTCTGACAGAGTATCTGATTGAGCAACAGAGTAGGAAAATGTGAAAAAGCAGTCAGGGGAAACAAATAGCAGAAATCGTTGTGAAAATGACTGAAAGGTTCTGGAAGATTGCATTCAATGTGGCTCATCCAAAACACATTACCCATGTAACGCAAACAGGTCAGATTGTTTTCATAAGGTCTCTCTTCTGCACAGTCACTGCAGTGACGGCAGCATCCTGCTCAGGGCTATTGCATTCCAAGCATCTCACCACTTACCCCTGCAGTGGGACAGGCTGCACTGCTGCTCACTCTTAATTCCCCTCAGTTTATGCTTTTATGTATTTCTACCTTCCGCCTTAATTCTTCTTTGGATCTTTTAACAGTGCAAACCAGCTACCCTTCACCCATTATGTCCCCTTTACCTACTAGGGGAGGAAAATCCCCCACACAATCCCAGTTCCAGTAAGGTCTCAAATGGTGCTAAACATGAGTGAGACTAAGAGATGCTATGCAGTTCAAAGTAATAGCTTTGAACATTACAGTTTCTTTCTGTGCTTAGAAAACATGATTTGCCTTTCTGGCAAAGAAAAGCGAACACCCTCCATGCTTTGCATAGCCAAAATTAATGCAACATGGAGCATGTATTAAAGCACTCTAACCAGGCAAGGAAGCTTAGAAAAGTAAAGCTGGAATATTTTACTCTTCATGAACAAAATGCCATTACAGTTCATTCATATGCTTGAATTATTTAAAATATTATATATAATAATCCAAAAGTAACTCTAAATAGATGGCTCACTTAGCATCTGTGTTGAAGCCCCTGCTTAATCTAAAATAGGGTTTATTTTATTGTAGTAATAACAACAAAACCAGATGCTTTATCCTACATTTGATGTTTGAAGGTACTAACGCTATAAAAAAGATGGTCCTACACCATGCAGACTATGTCTTGAAAACCCAAGAAAAAAGGAATAGTTACGAAAAGAAAAATTACTTTTAATATATAGTTGAGGAACAGAGGCTCTGAGTGATTAACTGTCTTGTTCATAATACCATAAGAAGGCTATAGTTGAGACTAACCAGACCTAATAGGGTCTGGTTGTCCCAGACAACATTGTTTCACTACATTGCCATCTTTCTTCACCAATGTAAAATGCTTATTTTAAAAGTAGGTCATCACTGGCATCAACTTCATTAACAAACACCAAAGTTCTCATGGCCACATCCTACATTAAAGCTGAGTAACCCTTCTTCTGCCACAGATGATTATTATGGACAGCTGTAGTTATAGGAACTCTGGCACTGCAATATAATACATTAATTTTACTGAAAAATAAAATCCAAATCACTAAGGCTTCAGGACCTGAAGAGAAATTAAGATCTTACTGCATTACCTCTATGTGTTCTTATACTGTCAGGTGACAGGTATGTGATTCTGTACGATACTATTGTAAAAGCATAAGATTAAAAGCACCCTAATCTCCCTGACATACAACAGAAATATAATAACCCAGGCACACTATTCAAAATCCACCTGAGTCCAGGTGGCTACTGTCAGAAATGCACACTGGGTGAAAGGTTGGTGCATATTGCATTTGTTCCCTGGTGTTTTCCCTTTGCTGAGGAATTTTCTTCACTGATGTGGACAGAGCTCTCGCTGCATGCTCAATTTAATTGAGTAAAATCCCTATGATAACACATTGTAGCAAGATAAACCTTCCTTTGTGCCAGCTGCTTTGTTTACATAGCCCTGTACTAATGTTTCTAGCACTTGTGTATTTTATCAGCATATTTAATTGGAAGTGTAATATTGGGTGCAGGGATTACAAATAAATTAATGCTGCATTAATTACAATTGTTTACCTTAAATTGCATCTGTGCTTCTAAATGATAATCTAACTAAACTAAGACGGAGAAAAGAAAATGTGAATTACTGGAGTTTTATGAGCAGCTGTTAAGGAAGAACAGGTGGCTGGGCACTAAGAATAAAGCAGTGGAAGAGCAGACCTGATGCTCCAGGTGGTCTGTGCTCCTATAAACCACCATAAAGGGGAAAGCAATTACACCCCTGCAGCTCCCAGGAACTGACACAGAAATACACAGGCTTGATTTTGTGTTGCAGAGAGAGTTTTTCTACCTGAAAATCATCTTTCTTTGAGATTTCCTATTCTAAAGCACATCCATACAGACACCACTAGTAACTGTTGCTCTTCTGAGGACTGAGGGCCAAACCATGGCTGACACCTAAGTTAGTGTTAAGACACTGTTGCTTTCCCTTGCTGTCAGATTTTCCTCTTATGATTCTGCTTTTACTGTCAATGTGCTCATGAGCTACAGGAGCTCTATCTAGTGTTGATGCCTCACAGCTGACTGACAGTGGGTAGGCACAATAATAGTCTCTTCCCATTTTTACCTAGTTTCTCTTTCCTCACATTAGCTAGCTATTTTATTTTTGAAATACAATTAATGGCCCAGGTGCAATCTATTCCAAGACAGTTGGTTTTGGCAGCACTTAATCTGTGTGTCAAGGCTCCTGCTAACCAGTTTTCAGTTTCTAGCCCTTAGGAGGAGGAGCTGAGTGCTGTTGTATTTTTATACATACAGTTGCTGCCATATTCTCTAGCAGCAAGAGATGCTACTTGGGTAAAAAAGCTGTTCTACATCATAGAGAGAATATAGCTATGGATTCATCAAAAAGGCACAAGTGATACATGAAACAGATGTGGAGAGAACAAAGACAAGGCAAGGTGACACAGAACTCAATTTCTTTCATTTACCAAGCAGCTCTGAGAGCTGGCTGTGACCTCCTTGCAGCACTCATCACACTGGAAGCTGTGACTTCAGGGACACCTCCTGTGTTTAAAGTATTATTCAGACTAGAAAGGATGTCGTATTCTTGTACCAGCTTTCCCAGCCATCCTACCTTCTGCAGCAGACATCTATGCTTTCATGAAACTGCTTTTCTTTTTCCTCTTTGGTAGTCAGATTTGTACATAAGTCTTTATCACAGAAGTTTGCTACTCTAGCGAGACCACTTTCTTCAATTTAAAGAGCTAGAAGCACATTATGTTGTTAGTCAAAAGGGCAGGACTAAAAAGGCTTGAGATTTCCAACTTAAATTGAGTTATTCTGTGCTTGTGTTGTGCGGTAACATTAAGTGTGTGCTGCCATCAGTTTTATACTGCATGAACCTCTTCAGGCCCTTTACCAACAACACTGCAATAATTCACTCACTGTAGGAGCTACCATACAGGGAATGACATTATGCTCCAAGCCTGAAAAGGAAACCAAAACATGGGTAATGAGAAAATAAGTTTTCTTCCTTGTGTGTTGAGGCTTGAAGGACAATTGATTTTTCAGAGAAGTCAAAAGTAATGTGTACTCTTCACTGTTTTGAAATCCAGATCCACTGATACTTTGTGGCAAAAAGGCTGTTTTCAGGGTCTACAGGATATTTTTCATCTGTTCCACGCAAGGTTGTTTCATATTTCTATCAGGAAAAAAGTGATTTCTAGGGGAGTTGGGCAACTGGAGATAGATGAGATGGCATCATTTCTCTAAGTGCAACATAAGTGTTCGCATTTACAGAAGACTGGGTTTTAAGATTAACATGCACATTCGGAGAGGAACACAGTGATCTTATAGTAGGAGGGTAGTACAGCTCCGTACTAGGTAATACAGATGACATAGAGACAAAACCTTTATGTCAAAGTTTTACTTTTGCAGTTTAATTTGGATTTGCCATGGTGCCCGAGTCTTTCCTTTTTGTAATACACTCTTATGCTTGGGCCAAAGCCATGGTGTCTGTGTCTCTGCTAGGATAAAGTTAATGCACATTCTCAAGCTAGAATTCCCTGCATGGGCAGTTTGCCGTCTGCCTTTGCAGACTGCTGTCAGTTTAGATCAAACTGTCAGTAGGAAATGTGTGTGAATTTTAATTGTAGCTAAGCCATAAAATCACCTACTTGCTCTTTCAGTTGTTGTGTTCGTTGGACAAGTGCAATGTGATTTCAGTGCACTCAGGATGTGAATTCAAGGTTATACTTTGAATTATCCATTTGTTCTTTAAATCTTTTTTCCAGCTAGCTGGCATGCCAGGGCCCATAAACCTCTTAATATTCTACCTTTACCACGCAGCTTTTACAAACAACGTCATACAGAACAGAGGAAAAACATATAATTAATAATTATCAAGACCTACAGCTGTGTGGGCTGCAAGTCCCTGCTTGGAAATTAGAACCAAATTATTTCAGGCTTTAAAAGAGGTAGTTGAAATATCCAGCATGTTCAAATTAACTCCTTAAAGAGAGCTCCATTAGCTTCCTGCATGTATTTTGCTTCATGCTGACATGTACCACATGTCTCAAATCACAACAGCCAGGTTCCTTCCCATTGGACTTGCCTTGAGCCGCACAGTCCCTGAAACACTTTTCCACTTCCTTGTGCCTTGTCTTCTTCACTCACAACCCCATGTTGTGTCTTCTTCATACCACAACCGCCAGCTGATCTGGAGCAAATCCATAGATTACTAGGCAAAGGGATTCAAATAACTGCAAAAATAAATAGAGAAATCCTAGTCCCTTTAGAAGTAATCCAGGTTGGTTTTAGTCACTGCTATAATGACAGGACACTAGCGAGCAATGTAAACCCTTGTCTGGGGTATTGATGAACAACTTAATTTAGCATATATGATGGCATTCACTATCAGAATCTGAAACTTAGCCAGTGAATCATTAAGGATGCATCGATTTTAAGACTAGGAGGCACCAGGACCTTACCTAATCTGACTTTATGCATAATCCTGAATATTGAATTTGCCTTATGTTCCCCTAGGAAATCCAGTAATTTATTATTTTTTAGGCAAAAGTATTTATATAACAATTTAAGACTCATTAATTTATGAGTCATTTCCAGAAAGAAATTTACTTTGGGTTTGGAGACTTGAAAGACTGAGTATACAATCCCGTAACAGACATTCGGAAGGGATGTACCAATACACTCCTAAAGAAACACTGCCTGAGAAGGTCTGTCCTCTTCATGGAAATCAGCTGTGTTTCAGATTTTGCATGTTTCTTCATTAAACACTGTGCTTGTCCTTTGCCCAGGGAAAAGGTCTGTGGTTAGTCAGATAGTACTTCAAAGGCATCTACTTTCTCCTACTAAAATAATGACACTTAAACTGTGATACAAACACTTTCACCTAGAAAATAATTACTTATTTTCTTCTGACAAATAATAAAGGGAAATCAAATTAAGAGCACTTATTCCATAAATAAAAATTAAGGTTATATCCAATGATCTGTTACCAAACTAAATGCTTCTGAAACCCAAATCCATTTGTCAATTGTCTTCTCTCTGCCAGGAATGCAGCTGTTTGTTAAAGTAATTTTTGAAGCAGAGTCTTTGTCATTGACAGAAATCTCTGCAGGATCAGCGATGTGCAGAAAATATTCTATTTATAGAGAGGCAATCATCCCTTTCTCTTCTTCCTCCTCCCACCCACAGATCTTTGCAGTGATATCAAGGGAGTCCCAATCCTGGTATTAATTTCTTTTCAGCTGAAATGCACCCATAAACATTAGTCAAGAGCAAGTGAGTAAGGGAAAGTGAAGATCATCTTTTAATGCTGAGAAATATTTTTAGATACTAACGATAGAGGTTTCCTAATGTTAAAAAAGGGCAGGATTTGCAGGAATAGAAAGAACTGAAAAATAGCATTTAGCAAATAGTATAGCATCTATTATTTATCCTAGGAGTCTGCTGGTAAAGATTCAAAGTGAAATATGTGACTTTGCAGATGAAACAAAAAGAGCAATTATTGGCAATTATTGCAAACCTTTCTGTATTTTCTTTGTGAAAATATTTTATTGAAAAATGACCTTTACTTAAAACAATCTTGCTGGAAAATAATGATTTGAAAAAAAGCTCTAGTTCTTTTCAAATGCCCAATATTAAAAAAATATAAAAAATATATCTGTACAATGTTTCATAGATGTAAAGCATTTTGTGAAGAAACCAGTTCTACTCTATGGAGCTAAGATGCTCCTATTCCACTGCAAGCATACTGCATCATAATCTTATCACACAGCAGTTCTTGGGTTCCAGTCCCAGAATAGCTGGGTTTGATTGAGCACTCCTTAGGAAAAGGAATAGGATATGTCTTGAGAAAATTTGTAATGAACGATATACTAATTATAGTATTATTTAAGAGTAAAACTTTTCAAAATTAACTGTATTTTAGAGTCTGAGGGACTATTTAAATATTAAAGATCATATATTATTCACTTATGAAGAAAATTATTACTCTAAAAAGGAACATACACAGAAGGGCAGAAAACTCTGTCATGTCATACTTCTCTCTCACCTGCTGTCACCCACAGAAAAATGAGTTGTGAATTTGGAGGCATTCTAGTTAGTAATTGTTGTTTCCAAGATATCTGCCTTCAACAGGTTTTACACAGGGAATGTTTAAGTAAAAAAAACTCCTATAAAGTGCATTTAACATCAAACAAATGACTGCACAGGTCCAAAGTGAAGGGAAGTTAATTGGGTTTCTGCTTACCATTCTCTTCATAATAGTATTCTTGCTCAACTTTCTGCAGTGCCTGAAGTAAGAAAATTCAATACTCTGTTTTTCACCTCTCTGGTCAGAATAGTAAAAGATCTTAAGGTGACTTTGTGAAAATTGTGTAATTTGATGTAGCACAGCAGTTCTCATGGTTTCTCTGGGCTTTCCTCAGCAAAAGACACTGAACAAAATCAGCCAATTGTTTCACTATTCAACAGCTGAATTTATGTCTGTGTTACTGTGTGCAATTTTTTTATGTGCATAGTTGATGCTACCAGCCACAACTTCTATTAGAAATGTTTCTAAATAATATGAGAATTTTGCAGTGATCAGGAGATACAATTGCTATTTGTAAACATTTATTCTACAAAATATCTTAGTTCAGTTCATATCAAGGGTAGCATTAACACTATGGATAATATAGCCTGATGATTGTATTGAGTATCCTCCTCAATTAGCTGAAGACCTTCCTGCAGCATGGGTGGGTAATGTGTTGGGTTTTCCTTGTCTAAGAATGATATCGCAACATTTAAAAGTACTCTCCATGGAACCAGCTTGCCATGGAACCACCAAAAGACAGTACCACAGCTGTCTACTACATAGACTCCCTTCTTGATATGAATGTCAAATGTTTTTGCAGGCTTGGTTCTACTGCTGCTTCTGATCTGCAAAACATCTGAACTAGACTTCCAGTGCCAATTCCACCAAGACCCCCAAAACAGTGGTTTATTTTTGCAACCCTGATAAGCCATCCAGCAAACTGATCTGTTTTTCCATAAGCTAAAATGTACAAGAGCCCAACATAATTTCTTGCATGCAATATAGGTTAGGTACTAAATAGTTCACATACAGGTTTACAAAGAGAAACCCTGACAAAGTGTACTGTTCATAACTACTAGTACTCATGGGAGACACAAATGGAAGCTCTGACCAGACACCAACTGATTTAAAAGCCCACATGGCAGAGTACATCACAGAGACAGCCCTGACTCCGAAAGTATTCCTGGCCCAGCAGAAAGAATGCCAGGAAAACATTTAGCAGAGAACAGCTTGAGGCTAACCTCTTTGTTAATTAACTTCCCTACCTCCATCTTTTCCTTTACTGAAGGCTTTTACAACCACTCTGTTTGTCAATGCCAGACACAGATAAAATGCCACATAGTCAGGATGGAGATTAGAACTGGCTGAGGTTGCTCCTTAGGTTCAGTCAGGTCCTAGCATGTTGGAGCATGACAGTTTGAATTTTTAAGGCAGTTATGTAAAACTGAGACTGCATTTGTGTCCCCTGAAGCAGCAGGTGACTCTGCCCTGTGCCCTGGCCAGGAAAGATCATCTTTCTGGGGAACAAGGAGCAGTGAGAACACCATTTAAATGAGCTCCTTGGCTCCTTCACAGGGTGAAATATCTGCTCAACAGCAAGCTGTGAAAGTGCCACGCCACTTCTGAAGACAACTACACTTGCTCTTGATGAAGGACAAAAAGCTCAGTTTAATGCATTGTCCATATGTGTGGCTTTCTGTGGGCCTCATGTCTTTTCTCCTACATGGTGAGGACACAGGTGTATTTGAAAAACAGGGAGTAGATAAATGACTTTGCTGCCAGCCTTTTTTTAAAGTTTGTGTCTATTTTGCTTTATTTTGCCAACAACCCCAGGAAGGAGTTTACTATCTGACCATTCTTAGATGTGTTTTTACATGTCTGGAAATAAATTATTACAGTTATATCTTGCCTTTTTCTTTTCCCCTGTAGCAGTTTGAAATGTGGGGGCTGGAGAGAGATAAGTGATACAGGTTTGCTGTACTGGCACAAGTGTAGCAAGGCTACAATTTAGGACTCAGCTCATTCATGGTAGATTGTATGCTCTTGAGATGCTGGATGCTTTATAGCTGATATAAATTGTGATAGTTACCATGTCATTAACAAAGCCATTATCTCTGTCGTGAGAACTTAGGATCAATATATGTCAGCAGAGGCAGAAACAGTATTGTAAGCTTGCTGACACAAATGGGCATTGCAGGATACCATTAATACAGCCTTTTGAGAATTCTGAGAATAACAATTTTATTAATGAAAATCCTGAAGTCAGGTAACTATGTCCTTTGGAATTATTAATTATGTAATAACGGCCAAAGTACATTAGCATCCTACCTCAAAAAAGGATTTTGCAAGTTGCAACAAATATGTTTACTTAAAAAACTGGCCTATAACATGATGCTGACATCCATTTTCTAGATAATAACTAAGAATATGTTGCGATCTTTTTTGTGACCATGAAAATGAATTCTCAGAATTAATATTATCCTTCAGTTAAAGAAAATGCATTTTGTGCAGAAATGCAGTACTAATTAAGGCCTCCTACAAAAGAAGGGGATTAGCACCATACGTTCAGGTCAGTGAGCATAGACTGGGTGCCATACTGGATAGCTAAACATCTGAGCTAAAGCTATGGTAAGGAAGCCATTGACTACAGTCAGATCACAACAAATAGCCACACAAACTATTTATTCATAGTCAGTTTAAAAACCATCTCACTTCAGCTGACAACTCTAAAGATTAACTTCACTAAATAAACCATCTTTTTAAGATTGTTCTCCCTGCTACTTTTTCAGGAAGGGCTATTTGTACAAGAGAACCTGATAATGAAATGCTGGTCTCTTTAACTAAAGGTACTCATATTGCTCACATGTAATTTTATGTGCACGACATTAACAAGCATGTAACTATTCAGGATTCTCCAGAACACTCTTAATAGAATCACAGTACTGTGTTTAGCCACTGCATCAGTTCTTTCCCCTACCTCTTGCAAACTGGCTTACCTCGTCAGACAAATCCCAAAGTGCTCTTGTGTCTACCCTTGCAACTAAAAAATTCTCAGCAACCCCATACCTAAATTGACTAACCAGACCAGCTGTTCTGATGGTGGTCGCTAATCCACCATCTTCTGCTTTCACACAGTGCTCCTGTTATGGGACGAACACCATCAGGGAATCACAGAGTGTTTCAGTTTGGAAGAGACCTCTGGCAGTCTCTTCAGGTCACTTTCCGCACAAAGCAGGAACAGATTGCCTGGCTTTGAGCAGCTCCGTTTGAACTTTGAGTAACTCCATTTGAGCTTTGAGTATTCACTAGGGCAGAGATTCCACAACCTCGCTGGGATTTGTGCCAACGTTTGATCTTCCTCACAGTGAAGATATTTTTCCCCTACTATTAATTTACAATTTTCCTTATAGTTATATCTATTTCTTGCCTCTTATCACTGCACCATCACTCACCCCTCTGAGCAGTTTGGCTCTGTTTTCTATACTGCCTCCCATTAGATATTTGTGGATAGCAATTAGATCTCCTCTTCACCTTGTCTTCTCCAGGCTGAAAAATACCCAGTTCCCATAATCTTTCACTTGTGTCATGTGCTCCAGCTGCATGACCATCTTGGTGAGTGGAGTTGGACTTACTCAGAAAGTCTCTCTTTCTTGCAGCAGGGAGCCCAAAACTGAATGCAGAACTTTCAGTGCAGCCTCACAAGTGCCAAATAGAGGGGAATAGTCACTTCCCTGGACCTGCTGGCTACATTTTTGCTAAGATAGTGCACAATGGGATTTGCCTTCTTTACCACAAAGACACTGTTCTCCTGTATTCAACTTGTATCACAAAGGTCCCCAGCTCCTTTTCTGAAAGGTCACCTGCTAACCACTCAGTCTGGCCAATACTTTTGCAGGGATTCTCCTTTGCTATGTGCAGGACTTTGCACTTCCCTTTGTTGAACTTCATGAGGGTCCTATCAATGAATTGCAGTGTCCCAACACTCAGGTAATTAAAAAAGACATTAAACATTCCTGTCCCAAATACCAATCCCTAAAGGCTATCACTAGTTACTACCAACTACATTCATATTGCACTATCGATTACAATCTTTTAAAATCAGTAGTCCAGACAAGTTTGCATTCATCTTACTGCTTACTGTCCACCCAGCTAAACCATATCTCACCAGTTTGGATAGCAGGATACTATAGGAAACTACACCAAAAAGTCAACATATACAATATTCACTACTCTCTTCTCATTGGGAGTCCTTTATGTCATCAAAGAAGGTGTTTGGTTTCATCAGGTACGATATGTCGGTAACTCCATGCTCGCTGTTTCCAATCTCCCTTTTGGCATTGAAGCACCTGGACAGGACTTCCAAAAGGACTTGGTCCATTAACTTTATGATGCCTTTCCAAAGCTGCTACAGAGCAGCCACATGGTGATGTTGGCCTCCTCCCCTGGTGTTCCTAGAGACATCCCATTGGGTTCATCTGGCTCTTATATGTCCAGCTTGCTTGAGTCTCCCTTACTCTGAGTACTCCATGTCTTCCTCTCCTCTGTATTGCTGCAATCCCCCAGACTCTGCAACCAGGTTCTGAAGGCAGTCTTCAGTATCAAAAAAGGCAAAATGGCACTGACCACTGCAGCCTTTGCCATGTCCTTTGTCCCTCAATCTATAGCTGTACTTAGCAGGAGGCTCACAGTTCCTTCAGTTTTCCTTTTGTGATTCTTTTGTAGAAGCCCTTCTCGTTGTCCTTCACATCTCTTGCTAATTTAAACTCCAGCTGCTCTTCTGGTATCGCTATGGTTTTTTTTATTACAGCAAATTAGTTAAATTCACCCCATTGGTAGGAAGAAAAACTCTAAGGAAGAAATCATTGGAGCCATTTACACAAGGGAACTAGTCAAACTCATATAAATCTTTCAGCGTTTGGAAGCAGCACACAGATGGAAAGGGATAATTTCCAGATGTCAACCCTCCCTGGAAGATTTGAAATCCTCAAAGAAAAAAGCTTATAGAAAATTCATCTTATAAGACACATCAGAGAGAAAATTTGTTGTTCTGTTTTGTTACTGTGCATCTCAAATACTTTCCCAAACTCTGACTTTTACTGTGTATTTTTTAACTTACAATGTACATTAATTACCAATTGCATTTTAACATTCTGCAGCACATTGTATCTATTTTCACTTGGAAAACTTTTTAATTTTTCCCATAGGGCATTAAGATAAGCACTTTATTAATTAATCTGCCTGGAATTGGATACAGATGACTGGGAGTGCCACCACTTCTGTGAAGTGTGTTTGGAAAGATGAAAGACAGCTCTGGGAAAAAATCTAAACCTATGGTTTGAGCACACAGTCTGGGGACAAAGGACAAAGTGCTGTATCCTTCAAATCCTTGCTCCCTGAGGCCTTCCTAGGAGAAGCTTGGTGCGAACAAAATTTTGGAAAACAGTAACGTTTATATTCCCGTTTGTCTTCACAATGAAAGATTACCATGTTTCCAACATGTAAATGTAAAAACACTAGAAGATAAAATGTGTCCTTGATCTTTCCTTTAAAGATTCCAGTTTGCTGACAGGCATTAACCTTCATATTTCAGGTGAGCTACAGTGCAGCTCATAAGGGAGTTCAACACTCACTGTCTTCACCAGCAGAAATCTGTGGCATTTTCTCATGAAATAAATTGGGTGTGAAAGTGGCAGGAAGAGAAAGCAGAGGCTATCAAAGGAGGTGCTGCCTGGACTCCTGTCTTTTTTTTTTCCAAGAGACTTTCCAGCTTGAGGTTGTCGTTGTAAAGCTATGAGAAAAATACCAGCTACCTTGACAAAATTATCTCTTTTGCCTTTGATGTCAAATGTTTTATCTCTTGTTAACTTTTTGCAGTGATACGTAAAGGAAGAGTTCCTGTTTCACTTCATTTTCCACTAAAAAAAAGCACACACCTGGTCACACATTGACATCTGCTGCTTTCTGTGTTAAGGCACATAGCCAGCCTGGCTCCTCCTTTAGCCCCTGCCTTCAGGGACACTGCTCTTTCCATGGTAGGGATCTGAGGCAGCAGGTCTCCAACTTAAAATGTCAGAGTAGTACATTGCTTTGAAGCTGTCCATTTATATATCATCTCTTGCACCACTGTCCATTGCCCCTATGAAATACTCTTTTGGGATGATTTGACTGTTTCATCTTGATTTCCTACAGCTTACATGGTTTTCTTAGCTCTTGCAGCCTCTTCCCACATCAGCTTGAGAATCAACTTTCTGTTTCTCATTTTTTGTGATATTTGGCTGATGCCCTCCTTGTTAATGACTCTCTAACCACTTCAGTTAAGGCCTGGAAGCCTTGCCTGGCATATGAAAAGGCTTTCATCAGGGGTTAATTTTAGATCTTCCTGTATTCTTGCTGCATATTTTGACTCAAATCTCACTTAGGACCTGCTTTCTTATTCCTCTCTTCTTTTGTAAAGCTTGCAATAACAGCTTTTAAACCCTTGCTTTCAAACATTCATGAACTCTACCATAGATTCAAATCTCTGTTGTACCACACTTAAAATCGTATGGTTTTGTGTCATCTTGATATGGAAAGCAGGGCTCTTCCAGTTCCTGTACTACATAATCATAGTTAATTCCTGCCAGAATTATCTGAAAATTAATTTTAAAATTGTGTGCATCAAAACCAACTATTTTCAGGACTATATGCTCCTTCTAAATAGTTGTATTTGTTGGTGATATCCACTCTGTGCAAGCAGAACCAAGCAAGTCATGGGCAGTCTTCAGGTGCTCTCTGAGCTCCTGGGAAATTCAGCTTTGATAAGGAGACAAGGAGACAGTCAGTGGTTTTGTTCTTTTTTGGGGGGTCTATTCCACTGCACTCTTGACACAAAAGATATTTTACTTAAATGCCCCAAGAGAGGGATATGGACAGAGAAGTGTCACCTTCAACTCCACCTGATCTGTCTTTGTATCCTGACATGTTGCCTGATATAACACCAGTATGACAAACTGATCTGGAAATGCCTTAAAATGAGAGTTTTCCACAGCAAGCACCAAACCCGGGTCAGCCATTTTGTAAGCCCACATCTTCATGTGTGAAATCATCTCTCCCCAGTTAAACACCCCTCATGCACTCCCTGTCCTGCCAGTTGGTTAGTAGAAAGATGTTTTGATGCTGCCCTATCTGCTACCAGAAACCCAGGTTGGCAGGGACTGGCAGAAGAAGAGCAGTATGCCTGTGGTCTCCATGCTGATGCATGTCTGCCCTACTCAAATTAAGCATTCATCTTTGGAACTCTTCAGAACTTTTTCAGGGGCATGAAATTTCATAAACAAAATTATCCCCCAAAGGATAATCAAAGGCACAACAGGAATTATTCCTTGGTTCATGGATTTAAGCCTGTAAGGGACCATATGGATATCAAAACTAAGTAGCTGAGTAAGATAACCACAGAATTGTCACCATAATTCCTCCAATAAGGCCATATTTTGCAACTGAACAAAGGAATGCATTTTAGATTGTCACCTGATTATGTCCATCAGTGAATGTCACTTCTCTCTCCATTTCTCCTTAGTTTGTTTGGGTTTTTTGTTTGTTTGTTTGTTTGTTTTTTGTGTTTTTTTTTGTTTGGTTGGTTGGTTGGTGTTTTTTTTTTTTGTAAGATACACTTAAAGTAATCGGAACATTTTTGAAATGAATGTTCAATTTCCCATCAGAGCTGGACCATTTACACCTCCTGGAAGAGACCGTTTACTCTGAAGAGCACAAATCCTCAGACTTGTGAAGCAGGTAAGAGGCAGATGAGTCGTGCTGAGAAGAAAACCCACTCACTTCCAGCTGAACACAGGGTAACCTAAGGAGCAGGAACTAAACTAGGGAACTATTATTTCATCATCAAAAGACAATGCTAAACCTTGAACTAGAGTTCTCCATTTAACACAGAACAGAGTAAAAATGCTTTACACAGGGAGAGCTCTGTATTCTAGACAGAAGGCACCAATTTCTCTATGGTTAATACTCCTATACCTATAAAAGCAGGCAAAGAACAAGGACCTGGGCTGCACAGCAGTGCAGCTCCACTCTCCTTCTCTTTACTGTGCCTGTATACCCCAATTCAAAAGATGGCATTGGAGAGTTGCTTTGCAACAGTAGGTACAGAAGGAGCAAGACAAGAACATCAGACCCGGAAATTTGGGGAAGACCGTGGCAAACCTGCTAATCCCACTTGAAAGGATGGGCACATGTCCAATTACAGGTTTTCCAATTCACTGGGGAAGCCATTACACAGATGGAAATAGGATTGGTGCAGCTATGGCAATCTTGAAAGCATTTAGGATATCTCTGATTAAATGATATCGTGGGCGAAGACTGAAATTGCTTCTCTAGCAGAAAACCCAGCATGGATAGTTTTTTAATTAAAATGAGATAATATAGCACTTTTATTTGTCAAATCACATGAAAAAGAGAAAATTAAACAGAGGGATATGAGAGCGGGAAAATCCTCTTTGTTTTCCTTCTGGCTGATTATCACCAGACTGTTTTAAAAGTCCGTTTGTTTCCCAGTGTAATCAGGTTGATTAAAATCCTCTAAAGAAATAAAACAGCTGCATAGACCTCCAAAATCACACTCTTCTCTACTGTGTGTGCGTTGTATTCTTTTCAACAGCTTTGTTCTCAAATTATTCTTTTCCCTTCATTGCTTCTGAATGCCTATTACTGGATTTATTAAAACAAAGCTGAATAAGCATGCTGAATACATACTGATTGCCTCAACACATGTTGTTCTTGCAAGGAGTACTGTGCTAGCAGGTCTGTTGCTAGTTTAGTTCTTGCTGAACTGATGGCAGAACAAAGGAAAAACCCAGTTGAAATAATGAAAGCGTTCCCTAAAGGAAGGCTCCATATTTTGCTCTTTTATCACATGCTGAAGAACTAAAATAATAATTATTAGCTGGAGCCATACCATGACCCAGCTAGGAGGAGAAATGTTCTTACATTGTCTCTAAAATGACCTGACACCTTTCCACTGTCTCAGCCTAGGACCAGGTGGGGCTGCTACATGCCACTGCTGCGAGCTGAGCCTTCCAGTGAATTAGCCCAGCTGGAATGGCTTGGAAAAGGGCCACACTGCTTCCTTCCCACTCCTGCTTGGGCTTGTTTCACCTAGCTGCAGGAGGGGGAAGGAATATGGGGAAAGTGGTGGGCAGACTGGAGGCACACTGCATATGTGCACTGCACATGCACACTGCCCATATGAACCCTGCACATGTGCACTGCCCATCCCCATGCTGCACCTATGCACATTACATATATGCACACTGCACACCCAATCCCTGTTGGCAGGGCCTAGGTCCAGCAGTGACAACACATCCACAGAGGCTTGGCAAGCTGCTGTGAAATATAGGGAATTACATGGGAAATATGGGAAAACTGATGAGCCCTGGTACTTGGTTAGGTGGCACACCTCTGCTTGTGCCAGTCCTTGCACCAATGGTTGTGTGAACCAAGATGTGCCCAACTGCTAAGACAGATCTCTGTGCATAAAGCCTCTTCCCCCTTCACATTTAATTTTTTTTTTCATAGGCAGGTTTCCCTAAGGAAGCAAGAAGTTTAACCAAAAGGGTTATACCTGACTGCAAGGAGGTGCTAAAGCAGGAACTGGTGCTGGAGCTGCTAGTGACTCCTGTCCAAGGAGGTCCCAAGTTTCTTATCAAGCCCTCCTTCTGCATTGCTCTCCCGATGGTGGGGGATTTTGTTCCTCAATCAGCCCATACAGCCTTTTGTGGCATCTCAAAACAAAGGGAAAGAAGAACCTGCAGGCAGAGGCAGTTCTGCAGATGCTCATGGCTGTAACATTGCTGGATCATGACATGGGTGCTTTTATTGCTGTCCTCAGTCAATACGGTAGCTAGAGTTTTCCTATCTATCTTCTTTATTTTCAAAAGACAGTAGATGTCTTTGTTTTGCTAGGTGGTACCATTTAAATATGTTGGATGTAGTGCAAGGCACACAGGGCAAGCACTCACTGTCTTCTTGCCAAGCAGCTTTTACTTTCTCTGGTGGACCACCTGCATCCTCCCTGGCCACCCTGCACCCAGGAGGGACTGTTCCTGCTGCAGGCACTGTTGGATTCCCCCATCATCAATCCAGTAACGTGAATCTTTTCCATCTCATCAAGGAGACAAAAATGCCTCAGTGGCATAAATAAGTCTACATCTAGTTTGATAGGACATATTGTGTTTACTTCAATGGTTAATAGAGCCTCATCTGGGTAAGTCAAGTTGAAAACCCTACTTTGCATTTCTGAAACAGTGATAAAGTAACTTGAAGTATTTAAAAAGATGAAAATGCAATACGTGATAGATAAGGGTAAACAGAGATAGTCCTATGCAAATGGCTGAGGAGAGGGCAGATTTTGAAAATCCCAAAGGATAGAAATTTTTTTTCTGGCTAGAAGAATACATGTGTCCCGAATAGTTTTAAATCAGTAATGTCTATGTGTATTATCCAGATGGGCAAGAATCCTGGCCCCACAGACATTAATCACCCAATGTAGTCAGCGAGGTCAGAACTCTACCCTGAGACTCTACTTTTTAAAAAATAGTTCATATTTCTGACATTTTTATATACACTTAAATAGCACAGACTTACGGACTTCCTGTGCTGTGCCTATGTATAATATATATTATCTTTTATAGTGGTACTTACGCTAATGATTTATAAAAGCTTTCAGTGATTTACAACACTAAAGAAAGGAGTTTCTAATTTCTCTTTATTGTCCTGTTCAGGGATCACTCCATATGTTGCTCTACTCTGTCCACTGTAAAAGACTGAAGCTCCGTTCTAGTAGAATGACATGTCTTAAGTGTCTGATTAGAGCAGCCCTATTCCACAAAATAAGTGGGTGTTTTTAAGATGGATGCAGTGGCACTGCATTGTTTCGCAGCATGGACTAATAAAGGCACCATTTTTTATTTTCTTTTCCTTTAAAATGTTCTGGTTTAGAGATTGGTTGATTCATGTGGCTTATGTTTGCTTGGAGGAAAAGGACAGAAAATATGCATAAAGCTAGAATTCAGTGGCAGAACTGCAGACTGAGCTGTAACGCCCAGACACTCCCCAGTGAGCTACAAAGGCAGACAGGTCTCCTGCTCTCAAGTTTTTTTCCCAGCAAAAAATGATCTGGTAAGTTTGTGAACCGGACCCCTCTGGCAACTGCATCTTCTGCAAGAGCCTTTTTTAAATTGTATATCATGCCATATATACGTATATGCATGTTTCCTTGATTATTGTATTTGATAAGATTTTCTTTTTTCTGGGCTTTACCCAAATACTTGCCTAGTGTTGAAGTAAGAGAACGTGATATCAGAGTTTTTCAGATTTGTGTACTGAAATCTCTGCTGCTCACATCATCAGAAAGGAAGTGTGAATTGTCTATATAAACCACCCATCACTGCCATTGCTCACAGCAGTGCTGGCCTGTTAAATAAACTTTGCGGTAGAAACAGTTTTAAAATTCCTGTTGAAGCCCTCCCCCAAGCTTTGTTAAACAAACAGGTCACACTTTCACCAGTTCAAACCCTAGGAACTGTGGATGTGATGCAATTGTTAGAGGCATTTTTAAAAATTTAAGAATGAAAAAATAAATAAATAAATTAAAACCCTAAGTTTGCACCCAAGTATGCATCTATGTATGTGTCTGACCTTGTATGTAAAGCTGTTTCAGCTGTGGTGCTTATGGATGATTAGAATTATACCATTGTATCCCTTTCCTTGATCACAAATCAACATAACGCATTATCTTGATTCACAGTAACTTCCAACTTTGATGTTATATTTAATAAAACAGTGCTCTGCTGGAGAATCCCTCGGAAATCTTTAATTCCTTTTCTTTTTTAAAAAATATATATTACATTTTAAATGGGATTAAATTGTCTGATTAATGAAGCCTGGCTCTTGCTGTAGCAGATAAACCCTGAATTCCTCAGGGCAATCTACAGCCATTGTTGAAGCATCTTTCCAAGATGTGGGCAAGCTCAGCAAACCCCATGAGAGTCGAGCAAAATATTTTCCTCATGCTGAGGCTGGTTTCATGCTGCAACCCCAACCTTTTCTTTGTTCATTCATCTTCCTCTATGCAAACGTTGCTTTTGCCTGTAGAAATGTTAGTAAGGCTGCACAGTAAAGTCAGTGACAGAACTGACATAAGTTTTGAAAACCAAGAGTGTCCCTGCCACTGCAAACCAAGAGCTCTGTGGAGAACTGCCAGCACAAATTTATGGGCTTTGAGAAGCTGTGCTGCCACAGAGCATCATTCAAAGGATGTGGCAAGGCCACCTTCAGACAAAGTCCCCACCAGGTACAATTGCTCCTTACGGTGCACAGGCTTTGTGCTTCCTTAAGGTGGGGTAGCATCATTGTCTATGAGTATCCAAGCAGTGTCAGAAAACTGGTCAGAGACCAAGAAACAGGGCACTCAGCCTGGAAGAGCCAAGATGGTAATATACAAGGCATTGGCACCACCCCTGTGCCCAAACAACCCTTGAACAAATGCTTGGTCAGGCTCATGAAGTACACGATGAGGAACATCAGCAACGTAAGCTACTTGCTGTCACACCACAACCAAGGAAGGCAGAGAAACTGCTCCTTTGTGCCGGCTAGGAAGAGACGTCGCTAAGCAGTAGTTCAAACTCAGGCATGGAACTAGGATTATCCTGTTGAAAACACTTCTGGGAAATGCTTAAAAGCAATTAAAAGCAGGTGAGGCTACACAGGGTGGGCCGAGACAGGAACAGACTGGGGCAAGAGAAGAAGAGTGAGTCTGACAGGCAGGTGAATCTCCCACACTCTTCTTATGCCCCAATAGCTTCCAGTGGGGACAGATCTGCTGCTTGCCCTGCTGTAATTTCTGCAGCATCCAGCCTGTGTCCACAGTAGCTCACCCTATGCTCAATTGCCTCCAGCAGATTAATGGGGGCAATTGAAGCCTGATAAACTCTGGCTCAAGATGGTTAGACAGCTCTCACAGAGGAGGAACAGCCTGTCAGGCAGTTAACAATAGCCTTGAGAACCTGGGGCTGTGTCATTATGCTGTTTATTACATTTTATAAAGACTGCATATTACAGAGGTAACATTGTAGAGTTGTACAGTGACAGGCCAAGCAGCTTTTGCCGTACTGCAAGCATAGGAAAAATCTTCACCACTTTGGCTTTTATTGGCTAACAAAATGGTTTTTCAAACGATCACTGCATTATGCAAGAAGAAAAATTAAAAGTCAAACTGACTAGCAAAATAAAAATCCAGATTAAAAGACATAAACACAAAAGACCTTTTAGCTGGCTAGACTTCTGCCTCTTGATTTGTTGGGCTTTTAATATTTCTTTAGATATATATATATATATAAAACATTACTATAAAATATACTTCTAAGCCTGTAATCTGTTGAATAATACTAAATAAAAAGTTACAGGTAACACCACCTGATTATTTTATAAATAATTCAAGCATTTAGTGTCATGATACATATGTACCTAAAGAATTCTAAAGTCCCCTTGCACAGAGCAAGAGGCAGAGCTTTATAACATAGCTGGGGTTTTTGGTCCTTCAGCATCCAGACCCAGCTTGGTCACCATTTATGTACCTATGCAGTTTACACAGGTGAATAGAACCTCTGCTTTTTCAGAGAGCTACTTGTGGATGTAAAGCTAGCTTCTTCACAATGCCATCAGCAGAAATACAATGTATAAGGTGGTGTTCTAGCATTTTCAGGGTTGGGTCACAAAAAGATGGAACAGAACAGCATGGCATGGCATGGCATAGTATGTATGGAATGGCAAGGCATAGCATGGAATAGCATGGAGTAGCATAGCATAACAGGTTTACTTATTTTCAGAACCCAAATAAGAGGACATGGGACAGGAGAAGAGCTTGTTGCATTATGTCTACACAGTAGAAAAATATCTCTTCAAATTTACACAGGTAAAAATGTTTTATTCAGTGATCCTTACCCTCCTGATCAGTGGGACAGAAGATTTCTGAGCCAAAAGGAAGAAACAATTCTCAATATCATGGCAAGTAAAAAAAAAAAATAAAATTAAAGGCCCTGGGAGAAGAATATATATGATGAAGGATCTGTTTGCATAGGTGTGATAAGTGAGCCTGATGGGAGCACAGTAAGGCATTGCTAGCATACACCCAGGAGGCACGATACAAAAATAAAGCAGGGCAGGGAGTCAGGCAGAACAGGGACAATGGGTAGAGCCCTCAGAAACCAGCACTATATTTTAGCCATCTTTGGTGACCAAGTTTTAAGGATGTGTTTAATTACCTTCTGCTTTGCTTTTCAAATGGTACCTAAATAGCTGACTCTAAAATGAACTTTTAATTGCATCAGTGGCTGTTTGTTTTGAGGTAAAAAGAAGGCAGATGAGGCAGGCTAGAAACCTTGCATGGACATATGCAAGGCTGAAGCCCAAGGCACCAAAAATCTGAGCCAACGGCAAGGATCCCACAAACTGGGACCAATGTGCCAGCCAGCAAGAACTTCTGGCTTTCCTGACAGAGTGTAGGCCCCTCTAAATGGCTAAAATCAGGGTGCAAAATCTGGTCATGCCCTCTCTTCCTCCCTCATAGTGCATTTCCCCCAAACCCGCCATCTCTCAGTTATTCCCACAGCCTGGGACCAGGACCCCTGCCTGCTGCAGGAGCTGCCCTAGCAAGGATGAGACAGTTTTGCTGAGGTGCTGTGCTGTTGTGAATATGCATACCACAGTTCAAAACCCCTTGGTATTAAATGTTAAAGAAGCCTAGCGAGAGTGACATTTAAGGCAGCAAGCATCAGGCATTTTAGAAAGAAATTGCTATGCAGCACAGAGAAACAACCCCATAAACCACAAAATTAAAGAATCTCTCCCACTGGAAAATAGCCGTGAGAGAGGAATTCTTGGAAATACATCTCTGATCTGAGAGATAAAAATAGAACACTTAAAGCTGACTGTTGTGAAATTGGCTTTGCATAGTCCAGTAGTTTAGAAAGTTTAGATAAGTGTTTGAGTTGATGTCCTGACTTTTCTGAGGACAGTGACCATATTGGTAGTACCTTCAATGGGGCCAGGCTGTCACTGCTGCACTTTGGGCTGTTGATCCAAAGCAACTAACATAAGTCGCATCAGTGCTAAGGAACTTTCCCATTAATAGGAGAATTGTATCATTTTGCTCAAGACCCATTTCTTTGTTTTAGGAAAGTCTCTATAAAAATACTGCCATCAAAGTTTATGTGAAAAATACCTCCAGGAAAACAATTTACTAGTGACTATTCAAATGACAAAGTGTAATCCACGGACCTCAGGAACAGAGCTGTCTCAGAGGACACAAAAGTGCTTTTCCTCTCAAGACTGACTTTTTCAGGGAAAAATTGAAAAAAGAAAGTCCTGATACCATAAAACATAATACTTTGTTACTAAGAAGTGACAACAGCACCTTGAGTTCAGAAATGTCTGCTTCCTTCTCTCTGAAGGGTAGCTTGAGGGCCTGTATCTTTCCATAAATTATGGTTCCATTATGACACCCTACTTTATAAAGAAACAGAGGAAACTAACCCCATATTCAAAAACTTAGCTTCAGTTGAACCTTCCTCCACCTTGACAGCTGGACAATATTTAATCAATCCTTGTAAAAAAAAGTTTATCATGCTAAATTGTTATCTATATTGATAGAATAAAATTTAAGCAAATAGAAGAATTTATACTTTTTGTATATATCTATAAATGTATATATATAAGATACATACATAGATTTGCAATAATTAAATCAGTCTAAAAAACTCTCCATTTGAAACAATTCTATCATGTAAAAATGAATTAATGCACAAGGTATAAATAAATAGCAGTTAAATACATATCTTTTTTGCTAGGGAAGAAAGGGCTGGTTTTGGTTTCCCTCCCTCCTTAGTAATAGTTATGGGTTAAAGTCTTTCTGCTGCAATAAAATGTTTGGGGTTTTTTAATGAATATTGTTAGAAATCAAATAAAAAACTCAACTGGCCTGCATGTATATTGTATTTAAAAGTTCTCTGCTCCTGAGCTGATCTTTTTTTATTCAGACAACTTGAATGCTGCTGCCCCTGTTTTCAGTCATACTTTCTTCTTTCATTAAAATCGAAAGCCACCCTGCCCTGTCTAGAACATGAGGACAAACATGCACACTAGTAACATTCCTCTGTAAGACCCAGACACTAAGAAATTCCTAGATTAAAACTGGTATAGTATTTCAGGCTTAAAAATTAATGTATGTGAAGCTACCTTCAGCACAAGGTAAAAATCACCCCTTAGGAAAAAACTGCCCACACTGTAAATAGGAATAAGTGCTGTACTGTTTCTAAGTATCATGATGCTGGGAATTCCCTCTGCAAGCCTCTGATTTTCACCATACCCTGATTTTTATCATAAGCTGTTCTAAAATTAGAAGAGGCTATGATCTGACAAGTATGCTTTCTGTTTAATCCTAGCAGATGGAAACCGTAAGGTGCTTTCTCAGTTTGAAACTGTTCCAAAACCTAAGGCACTAATCTGACATATTAAACCTAATTTATATAAAGTCTTGTGTGTCTTTACATCATGCAACATCATTTATGGCATGCTGGGCAGTGACAGTTCAAGTTATGAAAATGCTGTATCACACAGTAGATCAGAGCTGCTTTATAGCAGGTCTCATGAATTCCTTCATCCAGAAAGAATAAATTTTGCGTGGGAGCATTCTGCATAGCACCCCTGCAGAGCAATAGATTAAAACTGGATTTTAGCATTTACCTTTGGCCCAGCTATAAATCAGGAACTAGAACTGATAATGGCAGTTATCCATCAACAGCAGTGCAACTGAAGATGAGCGGGAGTAGTTTTATGGATAAAAAAGAAAACCTATCCTCTTCCATTTTGAGTGTTTCTAGGCTCCGAATAGAGAGTGATTAGATTCATGCAGGTAATGAGCACGAATAAGGGTGATGCATTTGAAGTAACAGCTCTCCAGGTTGCAAAATGTTATTCTGAAACTCTAGCGGCAGGCTTGAGCTCAGGTGCAGCAATTTACATTGCAGACCCCTCTTGACAGAAGACCTGGAATGGACATCTACCACAGCCGGCAGGATTCTGTCCCTCGGTTCATTGTTGTATTTGCTGGGCAATTGAAAGCTTTACGGAACTCTTCAAAGTTGCTCATGGCACCGATAACTCTGCAAAGAAAGATAGAAGTGATTGACATGCAGACTGTCTTCAGTTAAACACCACAGGCATGTGAGTGTGTGTTTCAGTGTGTTGACTTCAAGTTTAATTTTCAGGCTTTCCATATATTTTTTCCAAAAATAAACCAAAAAAGTTCAGGAGAAGCACGCCCAGTTAATGTGAAGATAATATTGTTCCATTCACTGCTTTGAGAAGCATCTTACTTTGCTAGAAACTTGACGAAACAATTACAACCTTGAGACTATGCCATTTAGAGCAATCTGACCCTTGACAGCAGACGTGGGAGATCAGCGGTAGCCTTGCATGATAGAATCCTTCTTCCAGTACCTGCCAAAACGCTGCAGTCCAGCAAGCAAGAGTGTGTAAAGACACATCATGACTGTGCTAGGAGTGGTTTGGTTTGGCTCATGCAGCCAGGTTCTTGTAACAACATCCTCTGTCCACCTGTGCACACACACACACGCTGGCTCCCTGGGACTTTGCAGCCTGAAGTTGGGGGCAGAGGGGGGCACACAGAGCCTCTCTTGTTGGCTAGCTCAGTCTTACCTTATGAGCATCTCAACTCCTCTGACATTTTGGAAATACATTTCCTGAGGCTTCTGCCCTGACCAGCTCTCAAGCTCTATTGCTTGCACCACAGATGGTGTGTTATTGAAAGAGCAGCACATCACTGCCTCATGCAAGCTAGACAATGCACCTGCACCGGAGACTGGCACTTTCAGGCATAGAGGAAAAGCTTGCTCTTTGTATGCAGTCATCCTTGGCTCCTGCTTTCATGTCTGTATTATTTGATGCTGTCAGAAGGTGTTATTTTACCATTGCTAGTTTGGGGTTTTGGTGTTTGCTGATTTTTCCTATGCTTTTAAACAACTTGGAATTTACTAACCTGAAATATGTTAGAGTAAACAGCATTCTGAGTTAAAAGCAAAGAAGTATTGACTGAGACATTAATTATATGTCTTTTCGCCCTCTCTGCTATTCAGTGGGAAGGCATTTTTCTCCATTGCAGACAATCAGCTTCTCAGTGTAGCTCAGCATGGTAGCAAACATTCTTATTATATTGATAGACTTTATGTGAGTAAGAAAATTTGCAGTCAGCTGCCACAAAAAATGTCTAAAGGTCAGTTTTGTAGGTAGAATTACAAAGAAAGAGATATATAGTTTTATCATAGCAACATTGCAAATACATGTTCAGGGACTGGAACAGCGAGAGCTGGTCATGTAGAACCAACTGCTGCTGAAGTTGGTGGGAGTTCTGCCTGCCATGCCAGGGATTTTCCTCTGAAACTGGCATTCAACTACAGTGAAGACACACGTTAATACTGAAAATATTAGAATATAGTCAGAGAAAGATTATAACATGCCCACACACATGACTTTTCTACCCATGGTTTGATACTGTCACAGATTAACTGTGGAGTCAGAGTGGGTTGTCTGGATTTCATCCCACTGAACTACAGTAGAGACACCTTCCCCTGCATGGGTCACCCTGAGCTCCCTTGGTGGTCAAAAGAAACATTTACTTGCACAGTCTAAGTAATCTAAACTTACTACTTACAGAAAGATGATAGACATTGATATATTTCCACAATGCCTGTTCTTTTTTTTTGGCTGTGAAAACCTGGAGTGACAAACTCAGACGCACAGGCCTATGCTCAGGATATGTGTTGCTCATCTCTTACGGCTTTTATAGTTACTTTTTATAATTACTTTAAAAAGGACTGTTTGGGTTTTTCGGATAGCAGGAGCTGTCAATGTTGAAACTAGCTGTACAGCTGTGACACTCATAATGGTCTTGGGACATAAAGCTGAAGGAAACAGATAATATGATTTGTTAGCCCAGCTGATATGATTCGCAAGAACAGACAAGCATCACAGTTTCTCTTCATGTCTGAAACAGAAACCTGTACTGAGTATCTTATATAAAAACTGAGAAAAAATTTTGTCTGTATTATCTAGACCCCAAATTAATCTAATTTTCTCTGGAATTTTCTTTCTTAGCCTGATTTCTTCATAAGCTTTCCCCATGAATGCTCTCTCCCCAGGCTTCCTTGTATATTTTGGGATTTGCACCATCTCATGGGAATGTAGCTATATAATGATTCAGAATATATAATCACGTGTATAGGTAAATAGATCTGAGGACTTTAAATGGCAGGAGATAGTTACTTTACCAAAATCTTACCAAAGGTAGGAACCATTGAAAATATACCAATCTGTAGGCTGGAGATCAGCCTGAGACTTCTGTCCTCATTGTCATGGTGTACTTTCAATTCTTAAAAGGCATGTACATTTGCACATGCACTATATTTACCCTTGCTACCGATATTGCAAAGGTATTGCAAAGGCACAGCAGTGCACGTTTCAATGCAGAGTTTACAAGTCTACCAAGACTGAGAATACACACCTGCAGTTAGTTTATATTAATTTTTTTTGTGTCATCATGTTTCCAGCTTCATTATTTCTTAACCCATTCTGGTTATAAGTAGCCTAAGGCATGTTATACATGCCAATTTTATACCTTCAGCTTTGATACGGCTGTGTCCAGGGAATATTTCAGAGTACTTGTGAAGCAACTCCACAGCTCCCCTGTGAAGGCACTGTTGCTATTTCTAGTTTACCAAGAGATAGCTGAGGCAAAGAGGGCTTATATCACCTAAAGTAACTCATGGAGAAGGTGGAATCCCAGCTCCCTCTTTAGTCAACAGAAAGCGGCAGGAATTTCCAGAAGGCAACTAATCCAGTGTATTAGAGATATGAATCAGCTTGGGAGTTAACAACCTTCCTTCAAATACAGTGGTAATGTAGCACCCAACTGAGGATGAGCACACAATTAGGTAAATGCAACCAATAAGAAACTCAATAGAAACAACTAGCTCTCGGTCACATGAACTCTGTGGAGAAGCGGAGAAATAAACATTGGCTTCTTAATTCTTATGTAGTCTTTAAACCTTCCCTCTTTTCCAGCCTCTCCTTCTTGGGGTTCATGGATGTCTGTGGCTGAGTAGCCTGTGGGAGGCCTTTTGGGCAAAGACACAGACACTTTGTTATGGCAGGACTATCACAGCTCCTTCAAGCAAAGTGTATATTGAAGGCCAGTTGAAGAGTTTAATCTCAAACTGAATTTACAGGGCACGTTGGTAATAATTTTAAAGCTTTTAATGAATTCAGAAAGATTAAATCAAAGACCCTCAATATATACAACTAGAATTGCACAGGGGAAAAAAAATAAAGATGAGACATTTTAGATACTCAGGCCATAATTACAGGTTATCACAGGGATCAGAGTGTCTTATGGTTCAACTGCTTTTGAAGGTATGTGCAAGCCCTTCATTTTTACAGAAGAGCAATTGTAATAGCACTAGATAACCTTATAAAACCAGTTCCATTTCAATCTAAGCCAAGAGCACACGCCGATTTTGTTTGCTTTTAAACCTCTCTTTAACATGCTAAATTTCTGCACTTTGTGCTGCAGTGACAGGTTCTGTATGTACACTGAGTAAATGCATTATTTGCAGTTACCTGAACTCAGGAGGGCTGTGAGCTCCAGCATATATTTGCTCTCTTGCAGATTCTGGTCTAAAGGAGTTGCACCTTACCTGATAAAAGACAAAAAGCAGGAATAGGCATGTTACCTGGGATGACTTCATAAGCAAAGCAGAATGTAAAGCCACTGTTTTTAAGATGCCTATTACTTATAGAATGCACAAAACAGAAAACCACCAACTTGTGTTTTGTTTCACCTTTGCTAACTTGCAGGTTTCTGTTGGCATATTCTCTTGGTTTTCGAATCTTGCAATGGATCCAGTCTTCATCTGCTGTTATTCTTCACCCACTCATTCCTGTCATTGGCTCATAGCCACTTTACCAGTTCTTTTTCTGAATTTCTCTTCAATGGTAGCTTGCTTTTCAGCTTATGCTGCAGCATCTTATGCCTTAATAATTACCAAGCCTCCTTCTTAGTCTCAAAGCTATTACATATAATGGTGCTTATCATGTCTAGAATTGCAGTTATATTACCTGATGTATTTGTTCCATGTTGGAATGTCAGTTCTTTTGAAATTACACATTTTTCAAGTTTATATCAGTGGTACCCAATTTACTATTCCTGTTACAATACTTGACACAATTGTAACTGACCATAAAACAGGCTAGAGAGAATATTTGCACATCTGAATAATTCCTCTTATGCTATATCCATTACATGAAAAAATCACATTTAACCAGCCCCCACCTTAACTAAACTCTATGCTGAATGTTTCTTATTGACAACATCCTTTAAGACAGACTGCCCATGAGATATGCAGACTTCATTACAATTTTGGCTGGCTGAAGACAGCCCTGGCAGTTTGAATGAATCTGTTGGGTGACTTGAACTCTGTGGAAATAAGCTGAGCTCAAGGGTAACTGGCACACACTGCTCTCACTGTGCATGTGCTTCCCATCAGAGGGTCCACTGGACATATGATTTCTGCAGCTGTCCTGTGAGACCCTCAGATCTTCCATATGGCGTCAAAGTTTTTGTGGAGAAAAACTGACACAGTGTGAAAGTCAACTCAGCCTGAAGGACCTAAATGGAGTCTTTCAATTGGTCAATATTGTCAAACTGAAATGACCATGGACACATATAGTGCCACACTGACTCTCAACAGAGAGATGATTTTTCAGCCAGAGCTGGTTGCACTGTTTGCATTAGGTCATGTTTCTTCAGTTTTGATGATTAATTTCTTCAACCGGTGGGCAGTTTAATGGCACAACTTTCGCTTCTTATACGGTGAGTTTGTCCTGACTCTTTTAACCAAGTACATAATTTCTGATTCTCTCCTTTGTTCTACGTTTGTCTTTAAAAAAATCACATCTCTTATCAAAGTTTTGCAGTCTGTAGTGGAAGCATTCAGAAACTGCTGCATATTGCAAGCATCAGAAATCTGGGAAGCTAAAATGGGAAGAGGCTAAGGAGTCAATATATGCAGAAAGACTCTTGTAGTGGAGGAAAGCAGCAAGAGGAAAGAAAGCTGCTCTGACAACACTGAGCAAAACCAAGAATAATTTCAGCAGTTCTGGCACCACAGATAGAAGAGGACAAAGACAAAAAAAGATAAAAGAAATAGTAGTCCTGGAAGAGCAAGTCTCTGCTTATACCCTGAAAAGTCTCGATTTGGCTGGGGTAGGTTATTGAAACAAAGCAGTCTCATCTCTGCACTGCCAGCTGTGCAGGTTAATAGTTGGGGATTTGAAACACATTTGTACTACTCACATGGGCATAACTCAGAAAGAAAAGCTGATTGTGTGTGAACTCAAGGCCTGGCAGTAAAGGCTCTTCTTCTCCTCCCCTCTTTTCTGTAATCCATCTCCTGTATGCCTGATAAGAAAGATATACTAAGTGCCTTTCAGCAGCATGGAGCCTAAACAGCTTTTTCCTTTTACTATGTTTCAGATATTTTTCATGTACTTACCCTGAAAGCCTCTCGCAAACCTCCATTATCTGCAATGTTTTCTGCCAAAGTCCTCTTGCCTTTCACCTGGCAGAGTGGAAGGACATCAGTCATTTGACCCATTTCTGAACTTCCTTCTTGATGAACTTCAAGAAGCAAGGGAAATAATAAAACAAGGCAAGAATGACCTGAGCCAATTTCAACCACCATATCTCTGGTTAAGAAAACTGGGTTTCAGTGTGAAAACTTGTCAGTAAACAATTTTCTGTGATGAGTTATCCTGGCTCTGGTCCTAGATCTCTGTAGCACAAAATGTAATAATACACTCAAGAATACAGTCCTTGATCTTTGATCTGAGCAGTAATTTTCTCCTGAAGACTGTTTTTATCTGGTTACTCATGAGAGTAACCTAGCCCCTTTCTTAAACTTTTACCTAAAAGGTTTTATTTGTTTCTCTACATAACTCTTTATGGGATGATAAAACTAACTATATTATATAAACCTACTGGCATGCTAAAGTGACCTTTAAGTCATAACGTAAACCAGCATAATTAAAAATAACTGTCTGAGACAGAATTGAAATTGATTCAGTGCTCTAAAAATAGCTGCAAAGGAGATTTTCCCCAGTATTAATTCCAAAAGCAAGAGCAGTAGCAACAAGAATATACCATGAGAAGCAGAGCTATCTAAACTTTGTGAAAAAGCCAGTCTCCTGGTATTACCAAGTTCAGTATCATTATGAAGAAATCCTCGTTTCTGCAAGTGCAGCATTATCTCTGATCACCTGGCCCATTAAAGTCTTAGTGTTACTAAACTGTATTTGTAAGCAGTTTTATTCTCTACTGTGCCTCAAATAAGCACAGTAATCGAGCACTTTTGAGCAGAGCTCTGAAGGTCAATGCTGGTCTGCAGATCCTCTGACGATAGGGTCTCCCATGCTGCACGGATGAGTATAGGAGGGGTTAGCATCAGTGCTCACCTTCATTTCAGGACAGTAAAAGGGGAAAATGGAGAAGAAGTAAAAGGACCTAGGGTACACCCAGGTGCATGTGCACAACCCCAACAGTCAGTGCAGACAAGCACCCAGACTGGACTCAAGGCATCTTCCTCAAGGGTGTAATAAAGGAGACATGGGAGCAGTAGATTAAAGTGCAACCCTCTCCTATCAGCTTTCTCTCCCCTCAGGAGGCTGGAGATGGAGGTGGGAGAGAGGCTTTTAGGATAAAAGAGGCTAGGACAGCAGGCAATACTCACACACTGCCTTTTTTCTGGCCTACCTACTTATGCATTTTTTCCCACAGTGGGCTCGTGAAGTAGACTGATCTAGAGCATAAGATGAGAGCAACCCAGCAGTGGCACTTGGGCCATAGGTCATTTTAATAAGTGGAAGAAGTCTTTCTGCTCATCTCTGGCAGCTCTGGGTCAGGTATCTGAGACTACTCCGTACAGACAGTTCGTGACAGGCCTCAGGGACCACTATAAGCCCTTTATTTGATCAGATGACTGTATGTGATTATTGCACTCTGAAGCTATTTCTGTATCCACTTTTTCTTTCATTATGCTTCTTTTCTGGAGACATTTTTATTGCAACTCAATGAGAAAGAAGAAAAATAAATCGGTTTCTTGATCCATGAAAAATATTCGTACAGGGGTAAAATACCTGTAGAAAATTGATGTAAATGACAGACAAAAAAAATAACCACTCTTTGCATGCATAGCTCCTTATACAGAAGCTATAAAATATGGCAGAAAATATGAAGATTCTTCTTCTATCATCTAAAAAGTATTTTAATATATCCCATGGAAATAGGAGGAAAAAGCCTTGCAGATGACAAAGCTGTGGATAACAGGATCTCTCTAGTAAGCCCATCCACAGAGTTCAAAGGCAGTAGCTATACTGGAAGGGAAATTCAGACCTACCCCATCTGAAGAAACACCATAGAAGGTAAATGGGATGGCCAAGCCAGCAGCAGGAGCCCTTGGTGAAGGTTTTAATGATCTTCTTTAAATGGAATTTTTGTATTAACTGTTTTTGTCCTGGAGACATTCAGGAATGAGCCTGAGAATTTTTAGTTATTAGCTTATTAAATTAGCTTATATGAAGTACTTCAAGACTGAGTTGTTGGACCTTAGACTGAACTACAATACGGCTTTCTTATTGTTGAGACTAATATAAACAGCCTAAGGAAAGTGTTAAAATTAAGGCTAAGCATTCAGTGTGTCCTCTCTGTTCTTGAAAGACAAACACATAACTGTATTTCTGATTCTAAAATGTAAGTAGAGGTGGTAGAATTATGGAGGGGGTGGGGTATGTTTTTTTACCTGAAAATTAAGATTAAAATCATGTCCCTGCTGGGAATTGGAATTTTAGCTATTAATTTCTTAAGGTCAGGGATTTAACCTGGTTTAACTTTGTCTTTGGCACTCTATAATGTGCACATTTTCAGGGAAGCCCATAGCTCTGATAGACAATGAAACGGAAACCATTCCTTTGCACCTTCTTTCTCCATCTTTTTCTATGAGCTGCTGCTATCATACTCTTTCATTTGAGATACAAATTGGGTCTGCATGCACACATGGAAGAAATAGCAAGAGCTGAATCTGAAATAGAGTTTATGCATCCATTTTATAGCTGTAATAAATAACAGGCGGAATTGCTAAAGCAATCTATAAAACATGATATTATGTTCTCCTTTTTAAAAAGAGTGACTGCTCAGTTTTCATTACAGACCTCATCTTCAGAAGACATTTAACATGCTCACAGTAATTAGACCAGCCCTGATGGGTGGCTTCATCTTCCTCCTCTGATTCCAAAATGATGTGATGTGGAGAAGTGGTTTAACCCTGTCACCAAGGTGTGGCTAGTGGTATTTGACTGGACTAATCAAATCTGACAGACATTTTTTTTTCACAATTATTCATTTAAAAAAATGATTTGTTGTGAGAAATGAAGTTGGTAGACTAATATCCCAATATACTGGGATTTATAAAAACATAACTTAAAACCCTCCCCCCACGCAAAAAAATCCCAATTTAAAAAAAAAAGCCCCACGCCCCCCCCAAAAAACAACAAAGAAACAAACAAAGAAAACAAAATAAAATAAAATAATAATTAAAAAAAACAAAACAAAACTCCTTGTGCATCACTGCTTTCAATCAGTGGTATTTTACATACATGCAAGCCAGCTCTCTTCCAGTAGTAATTAGTGTACTGATTAATCATGCATTTTGTTTTCTCTTTAAATTTTTCTTCAGAGTCAGTTGTCCACCACGGGTCTAAATTTCCATTTTTGTCATATTTACGGCCTTAAAAAAAAAAAAAAAAAAAGTTTTTGTAGGAGACAACCCCATAGTTTTCCAGTTTTGGAATCTATCACCTGTACAGAAATTAGATGCTAATGTACTCACGCAAGTGTGTGTACAAAATGTATAAAATCAGTGTACAAAATCCTGATCCCACTCAAGTCAGTGGTGAAAAGATGGCATTCTATTTATTGTAATAATTTCCATGTTTAGAAAGAAAAAATAGCAAAGACTAATGAGTTCTATATTTTATAATTGCATAGTGTAAGAGGCATATGAGCTTTCTTGTAACTATAATTGTGAGTATTTTTCATCCTCAGCCCATATGTCTCTGTTTCTGCAAACCTGATGATAACTAATTTGTTCTTAATTAATTATACGCTTGACCAGAAACAAAAAAAATCCATTTGACGGAAACATCTGAAGTTTCAATTTTTTGCCTTGGAGCAAAAACAGAACATTTGAATCCTATTCAAGGAAGCAAGGAGAATACACACATCCAATTCCCTAGGCTGATGGTTACAGCAGTGGCTCATGGAAAATAGGGACTCAGGTCTCTGCTCTACCACATCTGTAGGAGAGTAATCTCCATCATGTCTCTAGCCAGTCAGACACAAGACACAAGATATGTTACGACTTCTTTTTGAGAGCAGGTTTAGCTGTCCATGTGGACACAGACTTGCTCTATGATTTGAGTCTTCATTACGACTGCAGGAAAGGGAGGTAGGGAGAAACCAGTGGACATGATACCAAGTACTGAAGATGCTTTAATTAATTTTTTTCTTTCTTTAATTTTTCCCTATGAGTTCTTTTGTTCAAGATGACAAAATCCTTACAGATGTATTTTATTTCTATATTCGGAAGGTAAGAGCCTGGGCAAGAGGCAGTAGTCCACTTAGGGAGTCAAATCTTATGCTCCTTGCTGACAGGCTAGAGACATGATGGAGATTAGATAATCTACAAATGAGATACGAGTTTGGAATAAACATTTCTCCATTCTGGAGTGTTTGCTGACACAAAACATTGCATAGCAGTGCCAACAGGATACAAGTTTTCCCTTTTATTCTTTAAAAGGTATTCAATGTGATGAAACATAAGCAACCTAGCTCACTAGTTAGGCAGTGAGACAGAAGCCTTCTTTTCCTTAAACTCCCTGTGTTTTCAGTGGCAAGAGGTTTCTCTTGACAATGAGTCACAGTGGAATGCCAGCCACTCTGAACTGCTCCCTGGAGGAGGAGGAGGTTTGTGCTTCTATCTCTCCTCCCCGCCTTCTCTCTCAGGAGCCTGATTTTAAAAATAACTTTATTATGATAGCCGAAGTTAGATGGTGGTAATGCCCTGCTCCACCCAGTTCTTCAGGGCAGTTGGTTTGACATTTTCAGACTATTTCTTTTTTCTCAATTTTATATATATATATATATTTTTTTTTTTGCAATAGGTTTTCTATTCAACTTTTGTTCCAGTGTTGTATTTTAATATTGGTACATAATCATCTCTTGGAAACAGTCAAAATGTAAATTTTCTTGGAAGCAATTTTCATCAATCAGAAGTTATCCCTTTACCCTTCCCACTCTCCCCAGCCAGGACTTTCTGAATCTCTTAGTTTCCATTCAAGATAAGCATCAAACTTCTGGCACAACTTACCAAAAAAACTCCATTCAGACAAGCAAGATTGTAAATAAATTTAAAGATACGACTTTTTTTTTTTTTTACACAATTCAGCACTCTTAACAAAAATAAAATAAAATAAAATACTCACCATTGCTATCAAATCCATGAGTGAACTCATGGCCAACAATTACTCCTATAGCACCGTAGCTTAATGACCTGCAACACAAAGAAGCAGTTTCCTCAGAAAGTGTCAACACTCATAAATGTTAAAGGACACCAAAGATTACTATTTATTTAAACTGGAGGAGAGGAATGGGTCTAAAAATCATACCTGCATGATTTTGTTGAAGTTGTTGAAAGTCTGAATGTTAAACTCTTATTTCTTTGAAAGCAACCTTTAATATAAAACTTTAAAAAACATTCTTCTAAACAATACCCTTATTAGCATCACGTGAACTCCAAAATGTATCCATCAGCTTACAGCATTATGAGTATCCTAACTAAGAATGGGACAAAGTTCCAGGTGAAATTATTCTCTTAATATCATAATGAAAAAAGAATAAATCAAAGGCTGCAACAAAGAGACTTGCAAATGACTGACGCTAGTTTGTAAGTCATTAAACAGATCTCCCTTCAGTCTTAAAAAGAGAGTTCAGGCACTTTCCTTGCACCTGCCGAGGAATAGGACATGATATATAGCCAGGTCTAATGCACTGGTGAAACAGAATAGAAAGGCATATTTTGCATTCCTGATTGACAATTACTTGTATTTTTCTTGTTATATCTAAATAAACATACAGCAGGGAGAAATAGGGATGAAAGAGAGAAAGGTTCAGGGCTGTTTTTATATAAATGGAGTGGATACTATGGGGTGAAGTGATCTACTAAATGCATCTTTCATATGTTATGTTGTTCTTTGTGATTTTATTTATTTCAGTTATTAAGATGCCATGCTTCAAAGTAGCTTATAGTATTTCTAACACATTGTATAGAAATAGGAGAAACGCAGAGGGTTTTGAAGTAACATATTATTACTGGACCTAATGATCCATAGCACACTAATTACTTATCTAAGTCATGCCCCAAAAGTATTATTTAATTCCCCCTTCTCCCTTGACAATTCTTCACTTTATGTTTTTCTTTTCTGAAAAGTAATTTGCATGTGATAAAGTCTTCCCTACTGGGTTTTTTTCCCCAAGTACTATTGCAAACCTTTACTAAAATTATACATTTCAGGAAAGATCATCCTTTTGTGTGATAAATTTGTAATCTTGTGTAGCAGAGTGATAGTTACCCATACTAAATGTACTATTTAAGACTTGTTTTCCATATCTGAAGTCATTATACAGGATCTTTTGCTGCTGGAGAAGTATAAAAAGAATGGCACAAAACACATGAAGTCAAGAAGAACCAACAAGCCCTAATAAAAAATATATTTCATTTTTCCTCTAGGCTACCCAGTCATCAAAAGTGGCAAGGACAAAAACACAGGCTAGTGCCCAGGCACTCTTAGGGTTCCCCCAGCTCCAAAAGACAGGGTGAATTCTGGTCTTGTCTTCTGTGAACCCCTGTTGCATTTTGTCCAGCAACAGTTTTGCTAGAAATGCTCCCAGATCTGTTCGTGCTCTTCATTTCTGAGGCACGGCTGGACAGAGATGGATGGGATTATGTGCAGCCTGACAGGTACCATATTAAAGGTGAACTTTCTGGGTCTGGGGAAGCTCAAGAGGACTGTAAGAAAGCTAGCAGCTCAGGTAGTTTGAAGTCTATTTCAATATGTCTGACGCTGAAGACTCCTAACTATGAATTTGAATGATGTTTTGTTTCATGTACTGAGATGTGAAGTGATAACTTAGCTTCCCTTTATGCAAATAGATGCAATTGTTTTATAGTGATTACGCTGGAACTGGACACTAAAATGCCACTAAATGTTAAATATTTGCCAAACTAGTTTTCCAGCAAGTGCTGATGACTTTCTGATGATTTTTCTGTTCCAGTGCCATGTACTGTTTCTTTTAAGCAGACAGAAAACAGATCCAGAATATTTCAAGGACAAAAAGCAATCTGTTGTCTGATATAAAACAGCTACATTTGTTTACTAAATTTCATTTTGATACTTACTCAAGCAAAACCAATTTAAGCTAAGGTAACCTTTAAAGAAGAGAAATGAACAAAGTATAATTCTTTGAAAGAACCACAATTTTATCTCTATTGCAGAAGGTCAGGGTACAGAGAAATCTCTTCAGAAAGCAAGGCTAGAAACAGGTCTGCAATATGTACAGCAAATAATAAGTTCACCTTAACAAGAAAGGACTTTCTTCAATCCCCAATTACCACTTAGAAAGTTACCTGGCTCATAAGAATTCTCTTCGAATGCAAATTCATTTGTTCCTAAACTGAATGTGTCTTTCTATGTATATTGCCAAATATCCTGTATATTAGGACACATCCAGACTGGAAGATGGCAAACCCAAAATGTTAAAAAAATTAGATTTTTTTTTTTTAAAGAGAGGTTTATTAAAGATATGTTTCACCATTAGCTAACTTTATATAACTGCAAAATAACTTTCAGAATGTGCTGTCAGAAACTTTCCACGGTCATATCCTACCCTGAAATTGAAAGATATTGAACTGCATAAAAGCAGTGACTTTTCAAAATTAAATATATGTGACCTGTAATTATTGTTCTTTGGCTATAGTAGCACGTAGGCCTGCTCAGTCAATCACTTATGCACATGGAGATACTCTCATGTACCTCAACAGGCACAGATGAAAGCCCAATGTTAATCTTAGATATTAGCAGAAAATGAACAATAAACTGATAATAAATGGCTTCTCGGGGTATTCACTTCTGTTCAGGAAGTGTTAGTTATGTGATTTACAATTCCTTTTAATACCTGCCATATGCACACTGCTGCAACTGCATGCTATAGCACTGAAACACATCCACTTCAGTGCATTTAATCATCAATTCCTGAGAGAAACCAATCAGTTTAAGACAACAGCAACATAGACAGCTCCCAAGGGTAAGAAAAGTTATCCCACAAAGCAGCACTTTTCAAAGTATGTTTTTTCAATAGTAAAAGCAAGATGCAGCAGGGAAGAACTCACAGCCCAAGGACCAAGCTTTCCCTACAGAATGATAACACAAAATTCCTGTGCACCACTTGTTGGTGGTCTTCAGCAGTGTAACCTTCTTCTCCATGCCCTCTTCTTTGTGTATATGTATTTCAAATCCCTGTTATTCCTCATTTCCACTGTATGAGATTCCCTGATGCAGTACTTACCTAGGATACTCTGTTCCCCAAAAGAAAGGCTTTTGAAGTTCTCCTGCTGGGAATCCTGCAAAACAGCGATAATGACAGTGGGTTCAATACAGCTGAACAATAGCTGTATAACACAAGACCCAAGGGTTTAGATTTTATGACCTTTTTTTTTTTTTAACTTCAGAAGGTTTTGCTAGAGGAGCTTACCCCCAGGTGATAGTTACAGAGTGAAGTAGAGAGGATCCTTGAGAAGAAACAGAGATCCTCCCTTCCTCAGGACCACAATGGTAACAAGATGCTGCACTGCAAGAACTTAATTTTCTTCCAGGGCTACATACACGTGTAAATGCATGCGTGCCTGTGAATAAACACCTAGTGTTTCCTGTGAAGAAAATTGTTGGGTTGCTCTGAGATATGCTGACAGATCAACAGGCAATATATATGTAAAATACAAGAATTCAGAAAGTATTAGTTTAGTGAGGCTTCAGTGCAGCAACAGACTGCTTCAAGGTATGAAAGTGATAAAATGTAAGCCTTATTCTATACATTCTACTAAAATCAAAGGTAAATTAACATAAACTAGTCATCTCATCATAAAAAGCTGGTCAAGGAAACTGTTCCCAGGATTTACTCCATCTTGTACACAGGGACCACTAATGTGAGGCTGACTAACCTGTAGCTCCCTGGGTAGGAGGTAGGAGTGACATTTGCTTTTGTCCAGTTCTCATGAACCTTCCCAATCACCACAACCTTTCAAAGATATTCAACAGTGGTCTTATGACGATGTCACAAGCTCTTTTAGCACTCAGGTGCACCCTGCCAGATCCAACAGACTTGTGTCTGCACAGTGTATTTAAATACTCCCTAACCTTCTTCTCCTCCACTGAGGGGAAGTCCCCTTGATTCAGATTTCTGCTCAGGTCTCAAGGGCCTGGGATTCCTGAAAGCCAGTCTTACCAATAAAGACTGAGGTAATAAAGGCATTGTGTACCTTGGTCTTTTCCATGTCATTTGTCACCAGGTCTCCTGCCCCCATTCAGCTGTGGGACCACGTTTTCCCTACATTTTCTTCTTCTGCTGCCATACTTGTTGCACTTCATATCCCTAATAAGATTCCAGGTAGGCTTTGGCTTTCCTAACCCTGTGTCAGGACCTTTGGACAGTGATTCTTTGCTGAACTTTCCCCTTTCCTTACTGCTCTGGAGCACAGGGGCATTTTAGGCAGCGGAGTACATCTGGTTTACTTCAAATATTTCACTCTAAATTTATGCTGATCTTGAAGCTCTGACAGCACTCTGCACTGGACTATTTTTAACTTAATTGAAGGTTTCTAGCTTCATTTTCTCTGTTATATTATTTTTGGTCTCTCTCCTCAGCAAGGTGCTATGTTTCAGATTTGAAAATCTGGGGGTTTTGTTCAATTTTACAAGGGATTTACTGCCATTAATGAATTCATTTACCAGCTAATACCTTCATGGTATTGTTATATACATTTTGCAGATGAACACCTTGAGACTCAGTGTAATATTGTTAATTCACTGAGGAGACACAATCACATTTCATGTGTTAGTTTAATGAAACAGTGCAGACTAAGAATAGATGAAATGAACTAAAAACACATGACATGGCTCACTAAATCATGAGGAAATTTGGAGTCCAAATCTAAATATGAATTCAAACTCTATAGTTCGATTACGTTATTCGGTTATATTGCATGGTATTTTTAACTAAGAAAGACAAGATCTACTAAAGCCTTATTCCAAGTTAGTGTGCTTACAATTTCCAATATTAGCTGGCTTCTTTAAAGCAATTTCTGACACGCTCGTGAATCCAGTATGTAAACAATGGATATGGAAGACAGCTGTGCTAAATTGTGTGATATACAGGGTACTCTGACTGTTGTACTGGCAATTCTCAGATGTGTTCAACAGCTGTAACTTGTTTTACAAGTGTCATTGAATGAATTCAGAGGGAGAATTTTAAGGAGATAAGATATAAGCAGAAGGCTAACTGCTGGTCAGTAAACAAAGGATAGTGATTTCACATAAGGAATCAACATCAAGACAACCAGGGTGTTTAGTTACCTAAAAACAGCATGAAAGGTAGGATACATTTGTTTAAAATGGTTCCACAGATTTCTGTTTGAGCAACTGAAGCTCTTCCCAGTGCCTTTTGGCTTTGCATATCCTGCCTGGGCAAGGGTGTCCTGCAAGTTCTATCTCAAATACACCAAAATGATGAAACATTATGGATGCTGTAAAGCATCTCAGACAATTTGAGCACCCATATGTAAGTGATCAGGATCAAAATCTCTGTCATAACATGGACCTGAACCCTATGTTTAATTTCAAGTTTTGTGGAAAATGAGGATAGAAAATATAAACTGTGTAAAGCAGAGTAACTGTTCCATGCTATGTGTGAATACAAAGCTTAACTTTCTGATGAGTAGGAAATAAATTCATTAACAGATTAAAAGAAGTGGTCATCTTTAAAGCAGAGGTCTCAGCAGCCTCTGGTTAAATTCTTGGCTTAGTTTATGCTCTACCTGAAAAAAAGCTCTTTGTGCTTATGAAAAAGTGAGAACCCAAGTTTCCCAGCCTCTCTGGGAGAATGGCTTGTGAGGGGGCAATGAATACTGTACACTAAGAGACTAGGAAACCTGTGAAAATACCTGTTTTTACAAGAAACTCTGACCTTTATTTTCTGAAGGAAAAAACTCTCTGGATTGCCTAGAAGAAGAAGGAAAAAACCCACCAAATAACCAAACAAAAAAACAAAATAAAACAAAAACCCCAAAAAAAAAAACAAAACAAACAGAAGGAAAAAAAACAGCAAAGAAAATGTTCTCCTATTTTACACATTTATAGACAAAGCTCTTAGGAAGAAGAAATAAAGGATGTAAGGATTGTGCATCATGTCACCTGTGACTGTAATTAAATAAAAGAGAATATTGGTCATTAGTAAACAGGGAAATTGAAATGAAGGCTCACTTAAGAACACTTAATGCTTACTTAATAACAGGGCTCAGAAAGTGTTCAGTCCAAAACTGTTTATTAACCTCCTGGAAACTAATGGCACACTTGAAACTACTTCATCAATAACCTACCAATTAGTCTAGTTCTTAAGAGAAGAGAAAGGGCCCCTATGAGCAGTTCTCTTGCCTTCCCCTTTGCCAGCACTTCCCTAGCTCCTGTAAGAGTTCTCCCTTGCAAGTCACAGCATCAGCAAGCTGCCAACATCAATATCTGTTTGCTGCTTTCTATAAAGATGATACTTACTGGCTAATATGAGCTCTCATCTGTGGTTCTCTCTATGGATGCTAATTCAAAAGTAATTTTAGAATTCTGGTTTAGATTATATCTTCTTCCTGTAACATGTAATGAAGCTGCTCTCTAAAGGGGCCTCTTGACTTTCACTAGAGAACTGCAATACAAGCACAGATGACTTAGAAGAAGCATGGGTATAAACTTACAGAGATAATATCAACAATAGTTAATTAGCCAATACATCTATTCAAGCTTATACCTCATGAATGTGTTGCTTGTATTTTCCTCAGTTCACTGTAAATCTGCTTTTCATTGCTGTTCACAACCCACAAATGGTACTTTTTTTAATATATTCTAGAGACATACAGATTTACACTTGGAAAAAATTAAATACACCAAATGTCTAATGAGCAATTCCCTTATATCCTTAACATATTCAAGGACCAAAATTTTTGTGCTGTAATAAAATAAAACCTTTTCTCCAACAGAAGTATGCTAGCATACTTTGATTATCACTTTCATCTATTTTCAACACATATCTGTTGACTGCTTTTGGGTGCATTACAATCAACAGAGCCTTTCAGAAAATGTTTTTGTATTCCATTTATGATAGTTAAAAAGATAGTATTCATGCTGCTTAAACTATAGGAAGTGCACTTAGACACCTTTTTAGAATCTAAAGGCAGTGACATGTCTTTTTTATTTTAAGTGCCCATACATCTGGGGAGAAATTGATGAGCAAAAACAAAGAAAATGAAATAATTATCCAAAGTAGGATTAAAAAAAATATTAACAATCATTAGAACCTGCATGGCTATTAATCTAAGACACTTTATATTATGGTAAAAGAGGAAATAAATAAATAGAACTCATGTAAAGAAAACATCAGGAGTAAATTTGTATAATAATAAGATAAACTATATGTACCACTTTTTAACTCTGCTCTTTCCAGCATATCTTATGTTGATACATCTACTTATTTCTCCTTTGGATATATTAACAGAATTGTTGTCCATTCAAGTTATCAGTAGTTTAGTAATGAAAACTAAATGAAGCAATAGCAAACGTATGGCTGCTTGCACTGAAGTGCAGCAAGATTTGTTACAATTTACTGCATATGCAAGTTTTGCTGTATTCTCAAAAATCTAATAATTTTCTAAATTTTCAAGTTTCTACTCTCTATTAATTTCAGTTTTAGTGAAGAGAGACCTTTTCTTTCAAGTAATGGAGTAGTCAAGTGGTCAAGTTAAAAACACTAACACTTTGCCTGTGTATGAAGATTGCATAGACTTGTATGGAGATTGCAGTGATTTCTTGTTTAAAGCCAAATCCAGTGATACAGACTACAGAGACAAAAGAGCTTCTAATTCTTCCATCAGGAGTGTATGAGAGACCTCTCTGCTCTCTGAGCACAGAAAGCAAAAGCAGCTTCCTAAAATTCAGATGTGATCAGAACCTTCAAGTTCTCCTCCACTTCTGCAGGTACCTCATGACAGCTCCTTTTCGGGCTCCATGGTTCAAGGCACTGATGTTGCTTTTTCTCTAAACTCTTTCACAAAGCCTTCAGTAACCAATCAAGTTTAGAGTTGCTGTGGTTATGTTGATAACATCGCACAGTACTTTTCCATTTGCAAACTGAACAGTCTTAATATTTAAAATCAACTTTGGGACCAAGTATTTTCCAGTTAATGTAGAAGCTGCTTTCCAGAAACAATTTTTATAGTGCATTTGCAAATTCTTGTTCCTGAAATTGTCCTTCTTACTAAACCCATTTACCTAGAGCAAAAATAGCAGTAACCAGTAGATGTGTAGGGAAAGAGCGTCAGGCACCTATCTGGAGAGCAATTTTTCTACTAGTATATCCTTCTACCCTCCAGCAACCAGTAGCAGAGGGACCTTTCCTCCTGGTACAACTTTATATCCGTCTGTTCTTTTGTTCAGAACAGAATGCCCTCTTTTTCAGATCATCTGCTCCACAGTACAGATCCTTATAACTCCTATTTTGAAAACAAGGACTCTTTCTTTCCCAGCATAACTTCCAGTTAATAGCATTGGAAAAGTGTTCTATGGACATAAAGATAGTACATCATGCATACGTAATTGCTTTCTGGATTTAAAAAAAAAAAGAGCTTTATTTTTTTCTAAAAATTGTATCATATGCTTATCCATTCTCTCTTATTCATTCACACTGCAATCACGGTTTCCTTCAAATAGGCTCTAGAATGACTTTTTATGCAGATCCCTCTGGATTCTCTTTTGAAAAATAGCATTCAACATGTGCCACACCTATTCTTCCTGTGCTAAGGCCACTATAAGTGATAAGCTATACATCAAAACTGGTTGGTTGGCAATTTCTTGTCTAAGTTCCTTTGAAATACCTGGGAGAATA